>NC_138941.1:2827620-3140120 GCF_965226115.1 Aulonocara stuartgranti | reverse complement strand
GAACTTCAATAAGTCCAAGTACAGGTCCAGACTTACAGATGATCATCTTCAAGACATACTGAGGGTCGCAACTGCTTCCTCCCTCAGGCCAAATCTGGCTCGGCTATGCGAGAGGAAACGCTGCCAGGTCTCTAGCAGCAAGGAGTAGGCAAGAGAAGCCATGTTCAGAAGAACAGTTCATTTTCTCCAGTGTTCCATTCATGTTCAGAAGAAGGTTATAGAACTGTTAATACAGACATTTCAATCTAAATACAGCAGATATAGAAGCCTGAAAGATACACACAAGTTCACTGACTAAAAACATCTTATTATTATTTTATTTATGTATTACAGATTGATTTATTTTCTTATTAATTCTTAATTTGTTTATTTATTTTTCATATTTTGTGTTAAAAAATAAAAATAAAGAGATTTGAGAAGATTGGAATTTTTTAACCATGCCTTTCTTGTAGAAAACCTAATGCGGCCCAGCCTCACCCAGACTCTGCCTGCAGCGGCCCCCAGCTAAATTGAGTTTGAGACCCCTGTCCTACACCATAAATCAGTAAGAGAGGGTACGACCTCTCTCATGGCCCCAAGTGGTGTGTGCATGCCAGAGCACTCTGGAAGGCACACAGAGTCTTTACAGACTACTCAGGATCAAACCTCTATCATCATGCAATCGATTATACAACTCTAAGCATATATGAGTAAATATTTCTAAGCATCAATGACAATCAACAATATAAACCTTACAGCTGGTTTTAATAACAGAATTCATTTGTTTCTCAAACGAGAAAGAGCTATCGAGAAACACTCCTAAATCTTTAGTTCTTAACTTTTCCAGTGGGCCAAGGTCAACATTATCTGCTAATGCTAAATAGGCTGCCGTTATTAACTAATGCTAATTTGACATGAATTAGCATTATGCACTAATGCTAACACTTACTTTTTTTAAAAATGTGAGTAGCTAATGCTAACACTATTTCCCTTAACTTTATAACAATGTGAACGGCTAATGCTAACACTCTTTTTCCTAGCATTATAACATCTGAGCTGCTAATGCTAAGTAGGCTGCCATTAGCACCTACGTCTAATTTAAGGCAAATACGCATTAGAACCTAATGCTCATATCGTTTTCCTTTGCTTTATAACAATGTGAGCAGCTACTGCTAAATAGCATTAGCTAATAACAGCAGTCTAATTTAATGCAAGTTTGCCTCATTTGCATTACAACGATGTGAGGAGTTAACGCTAAGTATGCTGCCATTAGTGGCTAATTCTAATTAGGGGTGAATAAATATTACCAGCTAATGCTAATATCGTATTCTCTTCCCTTTTAACAATGTGAGCAGCTAGTGCTAGGTAGGCTGATGCTAGCAGCTAATGCTAAAGCTAATTTAATGTGAATTAGCATCACATTAGTGAGGAGTTAATGCTAAGTAGACTGCCATTATTAACTAATACTACGTTGACGTGAATTAGCATTATGCGCTACTGCTAATACTGTTTTCTCTTACTTATTAAAAATGATAGTAGCTAATACTAATACTCTTTTCCGTTGGGTAACAACAAAGTGAGGAATTAATGCTAAGTTGGCTGCTTTTAGCGGCTTATTCTAATTAGGGGTGAATAATTATTAGCAGCAAATGCTAATACCGTTTTCTCTTTCCTTATAACAATATGAGCAGTTAATGCTAATTTGATGTAAATTAGCATTATATTAGTGAGGAGTTAATGCTAAGTAGGCTGCCATTAGCAGCTAAAGGTAATTTGAGGTGAATAAGCACTAGTAGCTAATGCCAATACCCTTTTCTCTTGTGTTATAATGATGTGAAACGTTAATATTGTTCTCAAACAACAGAATGAGAATGAAATATTGATTCTAACAGGGCCCATAAACAGCATTAGCTTAGCAGCATTAGCTTATCAGAGTCTCCATCATGGTCACACAAATCCTTAGCGGAGCAAAGTGGCCTACTTAGCAATAGCTGCTGTAGAAAGCGAAGGGAAAACAGTATTAGCATTAGCTGCTAAATGTGCACTTGAGAACAAATCTATTGTGAATTCAGCCGTGAATGTAGTGTTTCCAGTAAGCTTCCATTTCCAAATGTTAGCTGCTCCTGTCTGCCTCTTTGTCACACACACAGACTGAAATGATTCACAGCCTTGTTTCATCCTTCTGTCAGTGTCACTGACTGTCACTGTGACTGTGGACATACAGCATGGGAAACACACACATGGCTGATACTTGTATCTAAAGTTACAAAATGTTGTCTCTGTCCAAATATTACCTAACTGTAAGTCTACTTTTAATGAAACTCTCAACATGACTTATCAGTTATCATTAATGTTCCTGCAAACAGACTCCTTGAAGACCCCCTACATAAATATCCATGTACTATCCAGCTAGACTAGTGTGTCTGTCCCTGAAAATATTCCTGCATGTGTGATTGTTCATGTCTCATCTGCAGGAAACAAACAGGAAGTGAGTGAAAGACACAGGAAATGATTCCAGCTCTTCCTCCTATATCAGACATTCTCTCCATACCTGAGAGTGTCCAGTCTCCAGCCTGGATCCTTCAGTCCAGCCGACAGAAGCTTCATTCCTGAGGGACCTGGATGATTGTAGCTCAGGTCCAGCTCTCTCAGATGGGAGGGGTTGGAGGTCAGAGCTGAGGCCAGAGAAGTACAGCCTTCCTCTGTGATCAGACAGCCTGACAGACTGCAGACACACAAAACAACAATCCATCTGTTATCCATCTCTATAGCAGCATAACTAAGTGATGGTTCAGGGTCACCTGATCCAGCTCGAACTATAAGCTTTATCAAAAAGGAAAGTTTGAAGCTGATCGTCAAAGTAGAGAGGGTGTCTGTCTCCTGAACTCAAACTGGGAGCTGCTTCCACACCCAGTCCAACATAGCCAGGCTTTCTTTGCTGCTTTGACAAAACCTCAAATCCCAGTCAGAGATGGTGAGCATCATCACAGTGATGATCATTTCTCTGTTAACCCAGGCTTTCTGCTTCAGGATCTGTGCACGCTCACAGAACAAGGAGACCTTTAACACTTACACCCCCGGAGAGCAGTCATTTCGGGGTAGTACCTTAGACCCCCGCGGAGTCATCATTTTGCGTTTCTACCTTTAAAAGCCGGAGAGCAGTCAAATGCTGGAAGTGGAAGCTAAATTGGCTAGTCATTCATATGTATATTGGGTCGTTACCTAGGAATTCTGGAGGGAGGGGATTGGGGGAGAAATCAACACACATGAGTCTAGGTCCTTTGTTGCTGACATTTATTGATAAAAACAGTAGTTTCATTTCATGTTATTTCCTTTTTCATTTCAAGCAAGGAAGTGGATGTAGTTAGTAAGTAAGATATTTCAGACATTATTCTGACACAGAGGAGGAGATACTGGAATTATAATTAGTATCTATGCATGCATTTGTGATTTTGTTTGACCTTCCCATTGCTCACAATTTGAATTTGTTCACACTGCAGATGAGTGTCTCAGTCCCCAAACAAGCTCTCTTTTTCGGTGGAGAAGCAGTCTCCTCATCCGCAGTGAGTGTGGAGAAATCAACACACATGAGTCTAGGTCCTTTGTTGCTGACATTTATTGATAAAAACAGTAGTTTCATTTCATGTTATTTCCTTTTTCATTTCAAGCAAGGAAGTGGATGTAGTTAGTAAGTAAGATATTTCAGACATTATTCTGACACAGAGGAGGAGATACTGGAATTATAATTAGTATCTATGCATGCATTTGTGATTTTGTTTGACCTTCCCATTGCTTACAGTACAAAAAACCAACCATTTGTACACATATGTACTAATAATAATAAAAAGTGAGTGCAACACTGCAACCCGTCACCCCGTCGTTCAGTGGTCGTTGATCAGTGGTCCATTGTGGCACCATTCAGAGCACTGGTACAATAGTACCAGCAAGATATGGGAAGACATTGCAAATGTACTTGGATTTTAGGTTGCAAGCCACCCAAAACTTGATCCCAAACTTGTCAGGTTTACTTGCAAACACTTGGAGTGTTTCAGTATGCCATCTTAGGGAGAACTCAACACACATGTAGGTCCTTTGTTGCTGACATTTATTGATGAAAATAGAAAAAAAACCAACCGTTTGTACACATGTTTACAAATAATAACAAAAATTGAGTGAGTACATTACAACATTTTCAGCAATCACTCACAATCCTGGCACTGCCACGGTATCTGTCGCCTGCATTTACCACATGTGTACCTGTAGCAGTGAACACATCGCACAGTGGCCTGATTTTTTTTGCATCTGTGTTTGACCTGACACGTGGCCCTTTTTCCAGGGCTCGGTGTGGAGGGTTGTGTCCGAAGCAACTGTTCTTTTCTTTCCTTCTTCGCAGCTACATGAGAGTGAGCCAATTCGGTTGCAAGGGCTACCAGGAAGTCCACCCGTCTTTCCTTCGTCCCGGTGCATTCTTGATACAGCACATGTGCATTCAGTGCTGCCATGTCAATCATGTTATAAAACACGGCAACTGGCCAGCGCCGTGTTCCTTTGCGGACAGTGTACTCCCGAACCATCTGGTCCATCACATCCACGCCACACTTTGTCTTGTTGTAAAGGGTGACAGTGTTTGGCTTCCTTTTGGTAGTGTTTTCGGTCTGAACCACGCTGTGCATGCTGCTAAGAATATATACTGTCTTCTTCCGTTTGGCCGCATACGCCGTCAGCGTGGCAGCAGAGGTTGAAAACACCTAAGAAATAAGATAAATTGTTAATTCCATAGCCCTTTTACACACAATGAAACACATAAACATAGAACCACAAAAGACCTGCAACATACCTGAGTGGTGAATTCATTGCGATCTGTCTGTCTAGTGGATTGAGGAATTTCCCTGCGAATCTTGTTGACTGTGCCGAGGATGGTGGTTTTCCGTCTAAGAAGTTTTTGCGCAAGTGAAAGCGATGTGAAAAAATTGTCAGTGGTAACATTTCTGCCCTTGTCCAGGAATGGTTCCATCAGCCTCATAACTACATTTTCGGAAAGTCTCTCCCCAGTGGGACGATTGGGGTCCTTGCCAAGATATGGGAAGACATTGCAAATGTACTTGGATTTTAGGTCGCAAGCCACCCAAAACTTGATCCCAAACTTGTCCGGTTTACTGGCAATATACTGCAGGAAACTGCACCGAGTTTTTGATGGGAAAAGCTGTTCATTGATGGTGATATGTAGACCAGGGTTGTAGCACGTGATGCAGTTGGTGACAAATGATCCCCACACACTGGAAATTGCTGCGAACTTATCAGTCTTTGCTCGATCACAGCGGGTGGACTTGTCATCAAAGCGTAGGTGTTGCATGATGTCTTGGAAGCGGTTTCGTGCCATAGTTCCAATTATCTGTGGGTTTCCCAGGTTTGCTGACCAGCAGTCATTTACAGATGGAACCCTGTAAACCCCCCGCAAGATGACAATAGCAATAAATGCCATTAGTTCAGGGAGGTCCATGAACCAACAAACATGCTCCGTTTGCTGTGCATGTTGAATAGTCCATTCTTGAATGCTACGAAGCATGTCAAGAGTGATGAAACACAGGAAGCTCTGAAGGCGACTCAAGATACTTCTCCTGGCCTTAGCCGTTGGCTCTCCATCTGCAGCGTACGGTTCTATAGGGGTGAAAGGGAGACGGGTCCCCACATGTTCTTCACGCCACACTGTGCCATCTTTCGCTGTCTCAGTCCCCAAACAAGCTCTCTTTTTCGGTGGAGAAGCAGTCTCCTCATCTGCAGTGTGAACAAATTCAAATTGTGAGCAATGGGAAGGTCAAACAAAATCACAAATGCATGCATAGATACTAATTATAATTCCAGTATCTCCTCCTCTGTGTCAGAATAATGTCTGAAATATCTTACTTACTAACTACATCCACTTCCTTGCTTGAAATGAAAAAGGAAATAACATGAAATGAAACTAACCGGAAGACTGATCAGACAGCTCTGAGTCCGAATCCGGCTGAACTTCTAGGTCTTCTCCATCCGAGTCACAAGGGTCGACTTCCGCCAGGATCATTTCCAACGCCTGCTGGGTGGTGAGTCTTCTCTGCATTTTCTTTCCTTGGAGAGGAGGTCCGTACACCACAGGATTCTTCAGGGCAATGAAGGGTTAGGCTAAGTGCAGTGAGATTGTATCATATATATACCCTTGATCACAATTGATCAGTGGGGTCAGGTCACACTGATCAGCGGGGTCACACCCCCGTCGTTCAGTGGTCGTTGATCAGTGGTGCCACAATGGACCACAGAACGACGGGGTGACGGGTTTCCTGCAGTATATTGCAAGTAAACCTGACAAGTTTGGGATCAAGTTTTGGGTGGCTTGCAACCTAAAATCCAAGTACATTTGCAATGTCTTCCCATATCTTGCTGGTACTATTGTACCAGTGCTCTGAATGGTGCCACAATGGACCACTGATCAACGACGGGGGTGTGACCACATAACAATGCAACCCGTCACCCCGTCGTTCAGTGGTCGTTGATCAGTGGTGCCACAATGGACCACAGAACGACGGGGTGACGGGTTTCCTGCAGTATATTGCAAGTAAACCTGACAAGTTTGGGATCAAGTTTTGGGTGGCTTGCAACCTAAAATCCAAGTACATTTGCAATGTCTTCCCATATCTTGCTGGTACTATTGTACCAGTGCTCTGAATGGTGCCACAATGGACCACTGATCAACGACCACTGAACGACGGGGTGATGGGTTGCAGTGTTGCACTCACTTTTTATTATTATTAGTACATATGTGTACAAATGGTTGGTTTTTTGTACTGTAAGCAATGGGAAGGTCAAACAAAATCACAAATGCATGCATAGATACTAATTATAATTCCAGTATCTCCTCCTCTGTGTCAGAATAATGTCTGAAATATCTTACTTACTAACTACATCCACTTCCTTGCTTGAAATGAAAAAGGAAATAACATGAAATGAAACTACTGTTTTTATCAATAAATGTCAGCAACAAAGGACCTAGACTCATGTGTGTTGATTTCTCCACACTCACTGCGGATGAGGAGACTGCTTCTCCACCGAAAAAGAGAGCTTGTTTGGGGACTGAGACACTCATCTGCAGTGTGAACAAATTCAAATTGTGAGCAATGGGAAGGTCAAACAAAATCACAAATGCATGCATAGATACTAATTATAATTCCAGTATCTCCTCCTCTGTGTCAGAATAATGTCTGAAATATCTTACTTACTAACTACATCCACTTCCTTGCTTGAAATGAAAAAGGAAATAACATGAAATGAAACTACTGTTTTTATCAATAAATGTCAGCAACAAAGGACCTAGACTCATGTGTGTTGATTTCTCCCCCAATCCCCTCCCTCCAGAATTCCTAGGTAACGACCCAATATACATATGAATGACTAGCCAATTTAGCTTCCACTTCCAGCATTTGACTGCTCTCCGGCTTTTAAAGGTAGAAACGCAAAATGATGACTCCGCGGGGGTCTCAGGTAGAAGCCTTCTTGACTTGACTGCTCTCCGGCTTTTAAAGGTAGAACGGTAGAAGCTGGGAATTCCAGTGTTAAACATCATTTCACTAAATGGATGGACTGAGCTCAGCCTACAGATGAACTGGATAAATAAAGATTTGACCTCAGTGTGCTCAGTGTTCCTGTCTATTCCTAACATATTCCTAACATGATAGCTGCACTTTAGAGCTCTAAAACTGGAACTGACACATATTTAAACTCCACATGTTACTCAGTACATTCAGTTCTGACACTCGCCCACAGTCCAACAAAGGAAACATGGAGATCACATCAGTTTGTCACCAAAGTCTAATTATTCCAGAGGGCAGTGTTGATACAACTAAAGTTATTTTTAAGCAAAGTTGAGTTTTTTATTGTCGCAGTACTTCATGTCTGAAGTATCACTTAAATGCATTACACGCTGTTGATGGCAGCAAACAAACCACCCAAACAAACAGAGGTGGGAGGCTTGGGCAGACTACGTAGGATCAGCTTGTGGGAGGAGTCAGGATAAAACCAAAGAAAGACAAGCTAACAAACACCACAGTGAAGTGAGTAGCTACAAACTGCAGGCCGATTAGTGTTGTTGAAGAAGTCGGTCTGAGGAACGTTCTTAGGATGAACAAATGACGGCATGTATGAGCCTCCCTCAAGACGCACCATCACAAGAAGAACACATGAGCTGTAGAAAAAGGAGAGACTATGAAAGCCACGGCGTTACAACGTGCACCAGCTGTTGGTCTCTCTGGAGACTACTGGGCGTGGCTGGGTAACCATGGTTACTTGGAAGTTACAGTACATGATATTAATGAAGAGTGGGAGCTGCGTTCTATAGCAAACAATTTGTTATGAGGTAATCAGCTGATCTTAGTTTAACCAGAAGCCCTTCACAATAATTGCAATGCCTTTATTTTGTACAACTACCATCAGTTCGTCTGTACTGATGGTAACTTAAAGTCACACTAATGTCGTTTAGTTTCTATAGTTTATGTAGTGGAAGTATACTACAGTACCCTGATCACTGATAGGACAGATTTATGTAGATATACACCTTTGTGTTTAACATTACTGCATTATAGTACTGTGATCTTTGACCTTATCAATGGTTATGTTAGCTATACCGACGTATGCATATAACTGGATATGTATCTTATCTATTCATCTTATTTGTCATGTATTTGTATTGTGTACTTCCTTTTTGTAAGAAACCACACACATGATCACAGCCGCAAGAATCAATCAGTGAAAGAATAAAGTGTCTCAAACCAAACCTTAAGCTCTTTATTCCACATGCTGGGATCATTTGGCCTTCAGTGGTGTTCTGGCTGACACACCGGAGTGACCAGAGTGCTAAAGAGTGAATCGGACACACCAGTGTCATCTCTGATATCTCCACTACATTTAATCGTCCTTCAGCTTGTGGCTGCCGTTAGCTGGTCTGCCAGTTAGCTGATTTGCTATTTAGCCGGTGTGCTAGTTAGCTGGTGTGCTAGTTAGCTGGTGTGCTAGTTAGCCGGTTCGCTAGTCAGCTGGTGTGCTGACCAGCGAACCAGTAGGTTACAAGATGAGCTTGTCTGTCTGATGAGCCAGCTCTCTCTGTCTTGGTCATTTTGTCCTTGGGCAAAACCTAACCTACCACTACAACTGTAGCTTACCTCCACCAGTGTGTGAATGTGAGAGTGAATGAATACAGGGAGTGCAGAATTATTAGGCAAATGAGTATTTTGTCCACATCATCCTCTTCATGCATGTTGTCTTACTCCAAGCTGTATAGGCTCGAAAGCCTACTACCAATTAAGCATATTAGGTGATGTGCATCTCTGTAATGAGAAGGGGTGTGGTCTAATGACATCAACACCCTATATCAGGTGTGCATAATTATTAGGTAACGTCCTTTCCTTTGGCAAAATGGGTCAAAAGAAGGACTTGACAGGCTCAGAAAAGTCAAAAATAGTGAGATATCTTGCAGAGGGATGCAGCAGTCTCAAAATTGCAAAGCTTCTGAAGCGTGATCATCGAACAATCAAGCGTTTCATTCAAAATAGTCAACAGGGTCGCAAGAAGCGTGTGGAAAAACCAAGGCGCAAAATAACTGCCCATGAACTGAGAAAAGTCAAGCGTGCAGCTGCCAAGATGCCACTTGCCACCAGTTTGGCCATATTTTGGAGCTGCAACATCACTGGAGTGCCCAAGAGCACAAGGTGTGCAATACTCAGAGACATGGCCAAGGTAAGAAAGGCTGAAAGACGACCACCACTGAACAAGACACACAAGCTGAAATGTCAAGACTGGGCCAAGAAATATCTCAAGACTGTTTTTTCTAAGGTTTTATGGACTGATGAAATGAGAGTGAGTCTTGATGGGCCAGATGGATGGGCCCGTGGCTGGATTGGTAAAGGGCAGAGAGCTCCAGTCCCACTCAGACGCCAGCAAGGTGGAGGTGGAGTACTGGTTTGGGCTGGTATCATCAAAGATGAGCTTGTGGGGCCTTTTCGGGTTGAGGATGGAGTCAAGCTCAACTCCCAGTCCTACTGCCAGTTTCTGGAAGACACCTTCTTCAAGCAGTGGTACAGGAAGAAGTCTGCATCCTTCAAGAAAAACATGATTTTCCATGCAGGACAATGCTCCATCACACGCGTCCAAGTACTCCACAGCGTGGCTGGCAAGAAAGGGTATAAAAGAAGAAAAACTAATGACATGGCCTCCTTGTTCACCTGATCTGAACCCCATTGAGAACCTGTGGTCCATCATCAAATGTGAGATTTACAAGGAGGGAAAACAGTACACCTCTCTGAACAGTGTCTGGGAGGCTGTGGTTGCTGCTGCACGCAATGTTGATGGTGAACAGATCAAAACACTGACAGAATCCATGGATGGCAGGCTTTTGAGTGTCCTTGCAAAGAAAGGTGGCTATATTGGTCGCTGATTTGTTTTTGTTTTGTTTTTGAATGTCAGAAATGTATATTTGTGAATGTGGAGATGTTATATTGGTGTCACTGGTAAAAATAAATAAATGAAATGGGTATATATTTGTTTTTTGTTAAGTTGCCTAATAATTCTGCACAGTAATAGTCACCTGCACACACAGATATCCCCCTAAAATAGCTCAAACTACAAACAAACTAAAAACTACTTCCAAAAACATTCAGCTTTGATATTAATGAGTTTTTTGGGTTCATTGAGAACATGGTTGTTGTTCAATAATAAAATTATTCCTCAAAAATACAACTTGCCTAATAATTCTGCACTCCCTGTAGTGGGATTGTAAAGGGTCTTTGAGGGTCTCGAAAAGCGCTATATAAATGCAATCCATTATTATTATTATTAAGAGCATCTTTAGGCCTGACTGTGCTCATCCTTCCTCCAACCTCTCCTTACCAAAGATAACAACTACATCAGTATTAGCTCAATAACAATTTCTGCAATTCAATTGTGGACATTCATTTTTAAACCTTGTGTAAAACGATAAAACCTCAAAGTCTGAGCATTATTCTTTGTGCAAACAGCTCTTGCAGGTTCCCCCGGACTTAGGTTATTTTTATTATTTAATTACTTTCCTTTAAGCAGCTGTTCAGGCTACTAAACTCATCCCAGAAATAACAAGTGACACCATTAATAGTAGAGGTGGGAATCACCATACAACTCGCGATACGATATTATCACAATACTTAACGCACGATATGATATTATTGCGATTTTTTAAAATATTTTGCGATATTTAAATTCTGCACATAAAGGTAAACTTTATCAATATTCATTTTATCTAATATCAAAGTCTCACACTCAGTCTTTCTCTCATTTCAGTCAGTTTTATTGTTGACAAACTGAACGGTTTGTATTACAGTCTAGTCCAACTTAACTGAATGCAACCATCTGGTACAATTATAGCTATTCTGAACTATGCAATTTATGAAAACTATGCAGCCCCTTCAGCAACTGAAGAATTTGAAAGTAAATTTAAAAAAATATATAATTTTACATTAAATAAAAAAGTTTCAAACTTAATTAAAATTAAACATGTCTTAAATTAAAATAAGTAAACTGTCATGTTTATTGCTGCCAAAAAAAAAGTTAAACACATTTGGACAGTGAAGGAATGTCAGGATTGTTGCTCAGAAAAAGGATCAACATGCTCTGAAGTCAACATGCTCTGACTCCAGAGCATGTTGACTTCAGAGAAAAAATTGTTTGTAACAAAATATAGATTTCTGCTGTCCCTGTATCGATACATTATTAGCAAACAAAATATCACGATACTACACAGTATCGATTTTTTCCCCCACCCCTAATTAATAGTGGAGCTAACTTTAACAGGTGAAACTGATTTGACCTATAAGGCTACTGCAGTTACTTCTTATCAGGTTTAGTAGGGAAGACATCTGGATGAGGTAGTTAGTAGTATGTAGTTAGTACCGGGCGACTCCCCTCCCCCACATCGGCACCAGAACCCTGTATTATCTACAGGGTAAGACTGCCTGTTTTATCAAACTATGGCCATTACTACTGTGATCATTTGCAGCCCAGTGTGCCGCTCTCTCTGCTGGGATGAACCACTGGAGTTCACCCAGTCATCCCTTTCTTTCTCTCAAGAAGAAGTGAAATAAATATATTTATTATGTTACGAGTCTAATATTCTTTAAATCAAACTGTAATGAATAAATCAAGCAAGAAGATTTGGTGGCTCCACGTGTTGTAGAAGAAAAGATAAACATCTCATTTTGAGAAATCAGCCTTTAAAATTAAGTACTGTGAATAAAAAACAAACAGCGAGCCAATCAGCAGTCGCCAATATCCTCCTAATTTCATTCACAAAGAAATCAAATATATATATTATGGGTCCAAAGGAGCCTAAATCTTTAAATTAGGCAGTGCATGAAGTATTTTTTTAAATAAACAAAGACATGACTATAACAACTTTTAGTAATTCAGAGTCCAATTATCCACTCAAATGTAAATAAAAGTTCACTTGACAGCTGTAAAAGTTACCTGTTTATACAATAATATAAATAACATTTCAAATGATCATCTGTGGAAAAGTTTGAATCCTGACCTGAGAGTTTCCACTGCACACTGTGAACTCTTTAGTCCAGCAGACAGAAGCTTCACTCCTGAATCCTGCAGGTCAGAGTTACTCAGGTCCAGCTCTCTCAGACTGGAGGACTGGGAGCTGAGGACTGAGGACAGAGCTTCACAGCTTCTCTCTGACAGGTTACAGCCACTCAGTCTGAAAAATAAAAGACAATCTATAAAACAAGTACTCATGTAGAGTTTGTTAATACATTTCACAACATTAAATGTTGACTTTCTATTTTTAAAGGAAACATAAACATACTAAGATACTACAACATATGTATGAACTTTAATTAATAATTCTAAAAACTAAATGTTTTCTGATCTGACCTCAGAGTATTCAGTTTACAGTTTAAACGTTGTAGTCCAGCAGACAGAAGCTTCACTCCTGAATCCTGCAGCTTTCTGATACTCAGGTCCAGCTCTGTCAGACTAGAGGACTGTGAGCTGAGAACTGAGGACAGAGCTTCACAGTTTTCCTCTGAGAGTTCACAGATGTTAAGTCTGAAGATAAAAACATGAATAAAGATTGTTGTTAAAGTGTAATCAAGGTGCAATAGCTTATTGTCTTGTGCTGAGCAGGTTAGTAAAACTTCTGTTTAACTTTGAAATGAATAAAAATGCTATGAAACAAGGATAACTGGATAAAGACATAAACAAAAACAAACATCAAACACATAAACAAACAGAACTAAACATAATACAAATTGATCTGACCTCAGAACATTCAGTTTGGCATGTGGACTCTCCACTGCAGCAGACAGAAGCTTTACTGCTGAAGCCTTCAGGCTCTTGGTACTCAGGTCCAGCTCTCTCAGACTACAGGACTGGGAGCTGACCACTGACAACAAATTTTCACAGCCTTTCTCTGAGACGTTACAGCTGCTCAGTCTGTGAGAGAAAGGAAAAAAACAAAAACAAACAAACAATATATGTGATCAAATTAAATTTGTTTATATGTTGAACCCTTTTTTAAAAAAATTTTTTTAAACCTATGAGACTATGAGTGCTACCAGTCCAGTGCACATGATTGGTACCTTGATGGTACCTTGCTCAGGGGTACCACAAGGTAACTATTCGGTGGATTCGACCCCTGACCTTATGATCATGGGGCGACCACTCTGCCTACTGAGCTAATAATTCTGTGTACACTGTCATACAATATTAACTAAAACAATTATTTTAGAAAATTTTAGTAATTCAATAATCATGCTCATTACCTGTGTATTGTGAATAACACTTGATTTTAAACACTAGCTGTATAAAACTCTTCCTGTTAAAGGTGTGTATAAAGGAGATGAGCTGAAATGCAGACTTCATGGAGAATGTTTGCTGTCAGCATATATCAAAGACAAAGCAGAGATCCATCCAGTCTCTTCCACTAAGCCCACAGAGGGACAGACAACCACTCTCACTCACACCTGCATGAAGTTTAGATCACCAGGTAACCTAACTGCATGTCTGTGGACAGTGGGAAGAAACTGTAGAGGACCCAGAGTGAACCCACTGTAATTCTGTGATAACACTGGTTATGGAAGCCTTACAGTTACATATGGTTACTGACAAGAAACACGACCTTAGAGGCAATTTCAGTAATGAAGACCGAGTTTCTCCCTCCATACGGGATGAAAACATGACAGCACAGCAGAGATTTATATTTAAAAAGGGAGGGTGTGCACTGAAAGTGAGATACAAACTTGAACTTAAATTATGAACATCAGAAAAAGATGTAGGTGAAGTCTGGAAGGTGAAGTTTGTGCTTTAGAATAAAACAACCAAACTCCTGGAGTTGGAGACAAATGAACAAGCTGAGGATAATAAACCTGTCAGAGGGGCTGAAGCATCAGAGCTCATGTTCTTATAGGCTGGGTCTGGATTGTCCTTTGATAAGAGTTACAGAACAAAGTGTGTTTTAGAAATGCTGGAGTGAAACATTAAAACTACCATATATTTACTGAGTGACTGATGATCATTTAATTTACTATTTTAAAAAAATGTTACAGTGCTCTTTGAACTCAGCATTTCTGATTTATTTCCCATGATTTTAACAATGAAGCGATGACAACATGTTTACTCACAGAGCTTTGTTGGAGGCTTTGACCACTGGCAGCATTCTCAGAAGAGCCTCCTCTGAAGCAGAGTATTTCTTGAAGTCAAACTCATCCAGATCTTCTTCTGATGACAGTAAGATGAAGGTCAGAGCTGAGCACTGAGCAGGAGACAGTTTACCTGTGGAGAGACTTCCTGAAGTCCTGTATTGTTGGATCTCCTCCACTAGAGAACGATCATTCAGTTCATTCAGACAGTGGATCAGATTGATGCTTTTCTCTGCAGACAGATTCTCACTGAGATTCTTCTTGATGTACTGGACTGTTTCCTGATTGGTCAGTGAGCTACTTCCTGTCTGTGTCATCAGGGCTCGTAGGAGAGTCTGATTGGTCTGCAGGGAAAGACCCAGGAGGAAGCGGAGGAACAAGTCCAGGTGTCCATTTGGACTCTGTAAGGCCTTGTTCACAGCACTCTGGTAGAAGTGTTTCTTTGCAGAATCTCCTGTTTCAGACTTCTGGGATGTTGTTTGTTGTTGTTCCAGCAGATTGAGTCCAGAGTTGATGAAGGTCAGATGGACATGAAGAGCAGCCAGAAACTCCTGAACACTCAGATGGATGAAGCAGAACACCTTGTCCTGGTACAGTCCTCTCTCCTCTTTAAAGATCTGTGTGAACACTCCTGAGTACACTGAGGCTGCTCTGATATCGATGCCACACTCTGTCAGGTCTGATTCATAGAAGATCAGGTTTCCTTTCTGCAGCTGATCAAAAGCCAGTTTTCCCAGAGACTCCATCATCTTCCTGCTCTCTGGACTCCAGTGTGGATCTGTCTCAGCTCCTCCATCATACTTGACCTTCTTCACTTTGGCCTGAACCACCAGGAAGTGGATGTACATCTCAGTCAGGGTGTTGGGCAGCTGTCCTCCCTCTCTGGTTTCCAGCACATCCTCCAGAACTGTAGCAGTGATCCAGCAGAAGACTGGGATGTGACACATGATGTGGAGGCTTCGTGATGTCTTGATGTGGGAGATGATCCTGCTGGCCTGCTCCTCATCTCTGAATCTCTTCCTGAAGTACTCCTCCTTCTGTGGGTCAGTGAACCCTCTGACCTCTGTCACCATGCCAACACAGTCAGGAGGGATCTGATTGGCTGCTGCAGGTCGTGTGGTTATCCAGAGGCGAGCAGAGGGAAGCAGTTTCCCCCTGATGAGGTTTATCAGCAGCACATCCACTGAGGTGGACTTTCTAGGGTCCGTTAGGATTGTAGTTTTGTGGAAGTCCAGAGGAAGTCGACACTCATCCAGACCATCAAAGATGAACACAACCTGGAAGTCTTCAAAGCTGCAGATTCCTGCTTCTTTGGTTTCAGTAAAGAAGTGATGAACAAGTCCCACCAAGCTGAACTTTTCCTCTTTCAGCACATTCAGCTCTCTGAAAGTGAATGGAAATATGAACTGGATGTCCTGGTTGGCTTTGTCTTCAGCCCAGTCCAGGCTGTATTTCTGTGTTAAGACTGTTTTCCCAATGCCAGCCACTCCCTTTGTCAGCACTGTTCTGATTGGTTCGTCTCTTCCAGGTGAGGCTTTAAAGAGGTCTTCTTGTCTGATGGTTGTTTCTGGTCTGTCTGGTTTCCTGGATGCTGTTTCAATCTGTCTGACCTCATGTTCATCATTGACCTCTGCAGTCCCTCCCTCTGTGATGTAGAGCTCTGTGTAGATCTGATTCAGGAGGGTTGGGTTTCCTGCTTTAGCGATGCCCTCAAACACACACTGGAACTTCTTCTTCAGGGTGGATTTAAGGTTACGATGACAAACAGCAGCTGGAAGTTCTGAATAATAATAATAATAAAAATACAACTTTAACAATCATATTTTACAAAATGCTGATGACAATTTCTGACCCACTGAGAAATGACTGAACACACTGGTGTCACAAGTCTCTCATTTATCCAGCAGCTTAAATCTTTAGATAAATCCTCTTACGTCTCTGCAGACGGTCAGCCAGCTCCTCCTGCTTCATTCTCCTCAGGAAGTCCACTGTGATCTTCACAAATGCCTCTCTGCTGTTTCTCCTCTGCTCATCATCCTCCCTCTGAAACTCCAAGCACTGGGGCTTATTTGGATTCAGAGCCTTCTGGATCTTCTTCAGCTCGTTCTTCACAAAAGTGATGATGTTGTCCTCCAGCAGCTGGAACAGAATATTTATGAATGACCCACCACTCTGAACTTTAGTCCACACAACATCCACTTCTTTACGATCAAGGGGCATATCATCCGCGAACTCTTTACCAATTATAGGTTTGACTTTATCTGATTAACTGAGACTTTGTCCACAACTCCATGATCCCAAAACGTTGATGCTGTTCATATGAATGCAGCGATTTCAGTGGGAGAAACATTTCACTGGTGTTCAGAGCTGAACTACCAACAGGTTGATGATCAAAGCCAGAAACTTGGAGATGTTTCAGGTGACTGAGTTGATCGTACAGACAACTGGTCTTAAAGGTTCACTCTGTTTACGCATACAGATCAGTATTTAAGGTTTGACTCTCATCATCCACTGGGGCACAAACTGGGCGTCATCAGGACACTACAACACAGAACAAACACCATCCCCACAGACACAGCAGCCAGCGAAGCAGAAGAACTTCACATCAAGAAGGTCCTGAGTAAATGTGAACGCTGGTTTGAGGGCGGAGTCAAGGAGGCCATTTATGTGAAAAGGAAAGACCATCTCTGAATGGAGGAGGGGCCCAAGGGTACAACTGTCACCATCTTACATGCTGTGATTGCAGCCATTCCCCAGCTCTCTGTGAACTGGACTCATGACCATTGATCAACAACCATTGATCAATGGTCCTGACAATATGCGTACCAATGATCAATGAACTGACCTCCCAGCCCATTGTTCCTTCAGTGGGCTGGTTTCAGTCATACAAATGTCCTGTTTATGAGATTGAAACCTGCAGTCAGCTGAGACTGAAGAAGTCACCTGATGATGATGAAACGTTTCTCCCACTGAAAACATCCAGATGAACAGAATCAAGCTTTTTGGGATTTACGTACCTGGATGATTGAGCATCAAGACACAACTCTGTGACTTTTCTCAGATGAATCAATCCTCTCCTCCAGCTTTGTTTACATCTACCAGCCCTGTGGCGCTGCCCAGGGAAATAATCTATGTGAGAGGTGGAAAGTCATACAGGTGTCTGCTCCTGCCTTCAGTTATTTTATCTACTGTGTGTCAACTGGCTGAACCTCCTCCAACTGTCTACTGTCTCCCTAAACTCAACAATGACTTAGTGATCTATCCATTCTCTGACCAAAGACATCCTGCTGCAGGAGGTTAACATAGCAGCCAATGATGATCCCACTCACTGTGAACAACACATTTGGACCTGATTTGCTGCTCTGGTTTACACGTGAACTTCCACTGCTGCTGTCACCAACTTGAGAGGCTCTACAGAAAAACTGGACTTGTCCATAAAAATCATAAACTACATTACAAGGACAGCATTGCTCAATCAACTCTAATTACTACTGACATGTTATCTCTTCTAACTAAGGTACAGACACTCAAACTTGCTGCTTTCAGTGAGAAGTCAAATGTCTGAATATGAGCTGGAAGCTGCTGAGAGTCCTCCTCCTTCCTGTGGGGTTTACTTTCTCTACTACTTTCACTATAAACACGCCCCTTTCATGCACCTGCAGAGGGCCACCAGCAGATGGAGCTGTCTTAAACAAATCCACTTGGATAGTTAGCTGTAGATGACTTTATCAGTATGATTGTAGGACTTTGAGTTATTCTTCAGATTTATTTAAACTCTTATATTGTGCACAAGTGTTGAGCGACCCATAATTTCTCTGTACTTTTCATAAGAGCAGCCAGACTTTCAGCTAGTTTTTGTTTTTTAAGAGCTCAAAGTTATTGAAGAAACAGTTATTCAGCTTCATTCCCACTGATCTCGACTACAAACTGTTTCACTTTGGTTTCTGTTTAAAGCCTCGATGTTTAAAACGTTTCCCTGTGATCACATTTGCACCGTCTGATTTCAAAGTTTGTTTTCTTTTGGTCATTATGTGGACATGGACATGAATGTGTGCGTGAATGGGTGGATGACTGGATATGTAAAGCGCTTTGGGGTCCTTAGGGACTAGTAAAGCGCTATATAAATACAGGCCATTTACCATTTACCATTTAGTCCACAGAGTCCTTGGTGTTCTGAAAGGGACCTATAAATAAATGCATTATTATTAATAATAAAGTAGTTGTTGTACATGTACAGACCATAAATATGGAGTCCAGCTGTGTTTGATGCTGCTGGGCAGACTGACCACTGGGAACCTCTGAGCTCTGCTGCTCCACTCTGTGGAGGAACCATGAAGGATTAGATCAACACAGGATAAAGATCCAGGAGTTTCTGCTCAAATAACTTCATCTGAATCAAGTCTGTCAAGTTTTAGACTCTCAGATTCTGAAGATATATTTTCTGTTTTCTATGAACTTTCTTTCATCAGTGATGGAAGTGATGATGCTGCAGAAGCTCAGAGGAAACTTTGAGAAAACTGTGATGAACCATCAACTAATGCTCTCAGGAGGCCAAAGGTCCCTGAATGTAACTGTGCAGTAGATTCATCGAGTGTTTGAAACCTGACCACTTCCATATGTTTTCATTCTAACACAAGAAGTCCTTTTCTCATTGCTTTGATTTGAGTTTTCATTTGAGTTTTCTGAGTCTCGTATTTGGAGCCGAGTCTAATCAATGATCTGACAGAAGAACATTAAAAAGGAGTTACCAGTGCTGTCAAAATTAACATGTAGGGTTAGGGTTAGGGGTTCATCTGTTATCATGATTAACATGATAAAAACCTTTAACACGACACATCTGGATGCAGAACGACTCAAAATCCCTGAAATGTTTCTATCAACGCACTTCGAGCAGTTTGTCCGAGTTGAGTTACCTTTGTACACGTGCAGATGTGCAGCACATCTGTTAGTGACGGCATCTGAACCAATCAGCTCAATATGGAAGATGACAAACACACACTGACCTCCCGATGGAAAGTTTGAGCATTAAAAAAATAACAAGACGGACCAGCCGACCAACATGAAGGACTCTGCACATCGTGACAGAAGGAATTTTCTTTTCACCGAAGCACTTCCAGCTTAAAATATCACAACAATGCAAAGCACTGATGACACAACTGCCAAGTGGACAAACTGCAGACCTGTTAGTGTTGTTAATAACATAGTTTTGGTTCCTCGTGTCAAAGACTTGAAGAAGAGTGACAGAGAGTGTTAGACTGCTGCAGGATCAGTGCCACCTCCACAGACCTGTGAAGAAAATGATTGTTTGACAGATGGGCTCAGATTCAGGATCAGCTGAGGAGTTTGTGGCTGACAGAATCCTGCAGGTACAGAGCAGAGCCCATCATTAGCATGCAGGACTGTCCCTGGGGGGGTCGGCTCATTCAGGAGGTTAATCAATGTTTACATGTTCAATAAACATGTTAAGTGTGTAAATTTGCCCTTTTCTCTCGAGTCTGTTTGCTCATGAAATGAACTTTGATTCGTTTACATTAAAAATGATGTTTAATGGTGATTAATCCAAATGAATCCACAGTAACCCTGTGATGAGTCTGATTAAACATTTTCATTAACAGCAGTAATATAGATTATATATTATTATATATTAGTGCACACTTAGCTTTTAGTATATATGTTTGTTACAAAGTTGTATTTACAGCAGAGAAGCTGAGTTAAAGACTGAAAACTATTCAAAGTCTCTTTGAATTGAAGCGTTTAACATTCTTTGTGTTTATTCTGCATTGACTTCATTATATGGTGTAAACGTCTGTTACAGGCTTAAATATAAAGTTGGAAAAATGTAACTGCAGCTATTGATCAAGTAATTGTGATTAATCAGGATTAATGACAGAAGATTGTGTCATTAATTAGTCATGTTTTAATCTACTGACAGCACTAGTGTTCACTCTGGTGCCTCCAACTGTTTTACGCCCTTTCAACACCTTCGTGGTCAAAAGTGTACACGCACAAAATCTACAATAAAACCCTCATGCAGCAATAGGACAGACACACAATCCATTTATCTCTGTGTCTCAAACACACACACGTGTATTCAAAGCCTCGATTTGTTCATATTTCATCTGTTGTGTTTTTATCTTCAGCGTTTTCAGTGTTGCTGCATTTACACCAAAAATGTTTCCATTGATGAATCAGATTGATTTGAATGTGTTTCATCCATACAAATCCCTCCCTGGTGGTCACATGACTCTATAACATAACAGGAGTCATGTGACAAGAGTTTCATGCTGTAAAATGTCAAAATGGTTGAATGTGGTGGAGTAAAAATGTGAGATATCAACTACTTTTCTTCAATATGAAATGTTTGCAGGGCCTGACAGGAAGTGGACGGACGCTCTGATCACTTCCTGTTTGCTGAAGTGGGTTTTCAGTTGTTTAGAAACCAAAGGCTTGTTTTAAAAGACAGTTTAAATGGGACTGAGGGAACGACGTGTTTGTAGTTTATATCCAACAACATCAAGCAGTTTAATCAAAGAGTTCCTGTTGCTAACAGCTCACCTCTCTGCAGCAGACACAGGCTGCACTTTAAAATAAATGGGACAACCTTTAGACCGGTCACTCTGTAAGGACACAGAGCTGGGTGGAGGTCCAGGCTGGTTCCTGTGAATAATGATGCAGCAGTGATGTGAGTGCTGAGCTGTGACATGGAGAAGAGTCATGGACAGTTAGAGATGGTCATCTCACCTCTGAGCTTTGGTCTGGCTCTCATGTTCCCCACACAGAGTGCTTTTAGAGGGAGGGACTCCCTCCTCTCTGTCCTCACACTGATCCATGCTGCTCAATTCACATCAGCTCACACACACTTTCTACCTGCAGAGGAAACACAAATCATTCATGTGCACATCAGCTGAAATCCTCCTTTCATCATGTGTGCTGTCCAAATATCAGCTGCTTCTTTCCTGCTTCATCTCAGTGTCAGCTGGATGCAGTCAGACAGCAGTGTGAGGCAGAGGAAGCTGCCATCAGCTGCTCTGCTATCAGTCCACTAGATGGAGCCTGAAGCACACACGATGCATTCACTGACACACACTGATTCACTGTGACTGGAAGCTTCAGTCAGTCCAACACATGTGAACAACATTTTAAACCTTTCAGCTGATCCAGGATTCAAAGAGGATCAGCAGAGTTAAAGCTTCACACTAATTCTTGCTGCTGAGTTTGCAGAGAACTGCACACACACTGATTCACTGCTAATGAGAAGCTTCTTCCATCCAGTAATTCATCATCCATCAGCTCTGCTGCTGCTCTCAGTCCTGGACTCTGATCACACACTAAAAGCAGCTTTTTAACTCGTGTCTGTAAGAACTCTTAGCGTTAGCTTAGTGTTAGCTTAGCGTTAGCTTAGCGTTAGCATGCTGTGTGCTAGCTTAGCGTCAGAGCTCTGCAGGTGTCTCGTGTGTAAATATTAATCACAGTGACAGTAAAGGAGGTAAAGGGCTGTGACGTCATCACGTACGCTGCGTCCTCTGTGGGCTCTGAGTGAACTCAAAGTACAAACTACAAGTACACAAACACGAACGTAGCTCAGAGTGGCGGACACACTCGGCCTCGTTGGTCCAGCTGTGAGTCCGTTACCGTGAACTATGGAGCGGCAGATTTGTGCTGAACTAAGCTGCACACAGCTGATGTTAGCCAGGAAACATTACACACTGACTTTAATGGAGAGACCGGAAATACAAACACACACAGTTTGTTGTGTGAAGAAATCAAACACGAGCTGAACAAACAGTAAAGTTCCTAAAGACAAACTGTTAAAGGAGGAAACAAAGCAAACTTACAGTTTCTTCACACCAACAACAAGCTCCACTCCACACCTGGACACTAAACACGGACACACAGGTGAGCTGCTTCCTGGAAGGAGGCGGGGCTCCACCTGAAACTCAGCACAGGTGGGAGGGGCTCAGCTCTGTGTGTGCTGATGTGTTAACTTTAAAAATATGCCGTCTGACTGCTCAGACTGAGTCAGAGTAAAGTTCACATGCTGACGTGTGGAGACATGAAACCTTGTTGTAGCTGCAGGTGTGAACACACTGATCCCAGATCAGCTCTGCTGTATTTGTAACATGAACATTTCTGCTGCAAAGCTTCAAATGTTCAGCATGTTTCTCTGTTTCCAGTCTATAGATCCAGTCACACTTTCTACCTTCACCTGTGCAGTAAAGACTGAGAGCAGAGCTGAAAGCAAGCGTCCAATCAGTGAGCAGCATCAACACCTGAGCTTCATTCAGACTCTGTTATTGAAGATGTTGTTGGTACAAAGTTCATCTGCTGCTCACATGAATCCATGAAAGATTTATTTCACTGAATGTTTCTTCAAAGCTCATTTCAACCTGTTGAAGTCATGAATGAAAGTGCAGACTGAGAGTGGATCACATGATGTTTGAGGTGTGTCATGTGACATGTTCAGTATTGTCACACATGTCTAGATTGTCCCTGATATCATAACTGCTCAAACACTGATGATTATATTTGAAGAATTATTCCTGATGGCAGCAAAGTTTGAATGGAGCTCTCTGTCTGTGCTGATTTGTCGCCCTCTGGAGGTCAAAGCACAAACTGCATGATGTCACTGTAACCACCACAGTGACAGGAAGTGTTTTTATGACTGAAACACTGAAATGATGCTAACGGCTGTCGTTAGGCTCACTGACAGCAGTGCTGATGTGTTCATGTCAAACACTGGCTCAGGTCAGACTCCTTCATCCTTCTCCAGCGTGAGGCCGCCCTCAGACCCACAGGAGCTCTGACCTTTGACCTCCTGACCCTAACCATTTTAGTCTTGTTGCATCTTTAAATGCAAATCCATCCAAACTGTAGCCGAGCAAAAGAAGCTGGAAGCTGTTCTATGAATGATGTTGTTGAAGGAGCTTGGAAAGAAAAGCGTCTGGACTTCTTTAAGTTGCTTGAAGAGGGACATGGACGTCTTAACACCCACTCACATCCTGGGACATTTGATCACAGGAAATCACATGATAGCGTGGGGCTAGATCTCACAATGGGTTCACCCAAGACACGAGTAGTTCTTTATGTTTCTCGTGCACGGGAGAGAACTGGACCAATGCCGTTCCTTCGCTTGACCACAGTCGCTCTCGTCCGTTCCCTCGTAACACTGCTCTTTTATTGAGGTTACATGAATATACATAGGTTCATTAACATACACGTGAACAAAGGTACCAGTCTGTATGTTATGTAGGTGTGTGTGTGTGTGTGTGTGTGTGTGTGTGTGTGTGTGTGTGTGTGTGTGTGTGTGTGTGTGTGGAGTCAGAGTGTGACCCATAAACGACTTCCCTAAACCTGCTGGTCTGGAAGTCCAGCAGTTCATCTAAACAAAAGGCACTTAGACTAAAACAGACATCCTACCACAAAACAATAAGAAGGTAGCACCTCTCCCATGATCCCAGGACGTGGGTGTGAATGCCAGAACACTCTGGAGTCACACAAAGTCTTTAAAGACTACTATCATTACACAATTGGTTCTACACCTCTGAGCATATATGGTTAGATATTCCCCAATAACAATGACAATGATAAAATATAAATCCAACAATGGTTTTCAGGGTTTTTATCGTTAACTTCGTTTCCCTGGGTCTTTTCCCGTGTTGTAGTCGTGTGTCTTATTTTGAAAGAAATGTTTACGCGTTACCATAGCGACCAGAGAGCATTAAGGCTGCAGACAGGTGCATCCAACAACATTTTATTTTCCCTTATTTGATTTATGGACCTAACTGTATGAACTGGACTTTGGCTTTAATGCTGCTCCTCTTCATCATTGCTGTGTTGCATTTCCATCATTCTGCTGCTGGATTCACTGCAGGCTTTAACAAACACTCCTTTGGGTCCAGGCCCAGCCACGTGTTTGTAAGCTGCTGTGCTCCTCACAAATAAAGCCTGAAGCAGCTCAGACTGTTAGAAGCAGCACTGAGCCCTGTTACAGTTATAGTGTTAGAGCAACGGCTGCAGCCTACAGCATTTAAACTAGCTGACAGTAAACACATCAGTCCAGATGTTACCACATTACTTTGTGATGCTGAGAGTTAAAGGAGACTGGCTGATTAAAATCCCATTCCTTACATCACCGTCCTCTGCTCTGACTGCTTTCATTTACTCACAATCAGAATACTTTTTTGATCCCCAGGGGAAATTATTTAGGTTACAGTGCTGCAGCACAAACAGGAACAAAGACACAACACACTAAGTAAGAAATAGCACAACATACACAATATATACATGCATACATATGAGTCACTTATAAGTAACATGTGAGTGCTGGGGTCTATGACAGCAGGCAGGTCTGTATTTATGTCCAGGCTGACATGAACAGCTAGTAGTTCAGGGTTCAACACTCAGGAAAGTGTGTGACCTTCCACACTGACAGAAGATGCTAAACATGACTTTAAACTGTTGTTTGTTAAAGCCTCACAGATCTGAGAGCAGGGCTCAGTGGGTACATGAGCCTTTATACATGAAGGCTTTCTGTTTCCAGGAGAGGAAACATGTGATCCAGCTGTGTTTGGTCACATGGATCTGCTCTGCATGGATCACCTGACTAAAACATGTTGTTATTATTGTTCTTACAGTCTTAAATCAGTACAGCAGGTGGGTCACATGACACCCGGGGGTGACAGCAGCATCTTTCCTCTTTAGAAAGCTGCTCTCTGTCCCAGGAGCTGTTGTCACAGTAGCAGCAGGAACAGGAAGTCACATGCTCTCTGCTCTGTGATTGGCTGCTTCTTATCTCAGCTTCCTGCAGAGGGTGGGGTCTGCTGATAACGCACACCAACAGAAGTGTGACTTTCACTTCCTGTTTATTGCTGTTGTTCTTAAAGCTCTCAGGCGATGCTGCAGCGCCCCCTGCTGACACAAACTCCTCCCTCTGTCTCAGAGGTCACAGGTCAGCCTGCTGCAGAGGGTCTGCCTGTTCATGGACTTCCTGTTACAGAGACGGGTCTCAGTGTCAACACTGGTTTCTGATTGGACGGTGTGGAAACCCAGCTTCCTCCAGCCGAGTGATGTGTGGATTCATCACTCTCTGTGGATCAGTGTAAGTCTGTGTGTGGGTCAGCTGCAGGACTTGTTTGACCTTTGACCCTGGCAGACAGAGCTGGTTACTGCTGTGTGACTCCTGCCGTCGCTCCACTTTAAATTTTACTTAAAGTCCTGACATGGCCCCGCCCCCTCTGACCTGCTGCTCCTGGATGTGCTGAGGACACAGCGGAGGCTCAGAGGGGGCGGGGCTTTTCCTGTGGCGGTAACCAAACTGCATTAGGTCGCTGCACTGCCAGTGTTTAACCACACCTCTTCTGACTGACCTTTAACATGTTGATTTGATCCTTATTTAATGACGTCTTTTATCTAGTGATTTAATTCTGTGTATTTATATGTGATGGTGTTCCTGAGTTCAGCCTCAGCTGATATCCACAGACGCTCCTATTGGCTGGTTTTAAAAACACATTTTTCCATTCGCCTTTAGGTCAGGAGATGCACACGCCTACAGTACAGCCAGGGCTAATCTAAAGAAGGGCATCAAAAAAGCCAAACACCATTACAAAAAGAAGGTAGAAGAACACTTCTCCAACTCCAACCCCCGACGCATGTGGCAAGGACTCCAGACCATCACAGACTACAGGACCACCAAACCCTCCCCCGCATCCTCTGATGTCTCCTTCCTCAATGAGCTCAACAACTTTTATGCTCGTTTTGAGCGAGGGAACCCCACAACCACAACCAAAGCAGACATGACGCCAGACCACCAACCTATGACTCTCTCCCCCACCGATGTAGGAGCGGTGCTGAGCAGGATCAATGTCCACAAGGCTGCAGGCCCTGATGGCATCCCCGGGCGTGTTCTCAGAGCGTGTTCTGGGGAGCTTGCAGGAGTGCTCACAGACATATTCAACCTGTCCTTGGCCCACGCTGTGGTACCGGCCTGCTTCAAATCCACCTCCATCGTCCCGATACCCAAAAACTCCAACCCATCTTGCCTCAATGATTACCGCCCAGTAGCTCTCACCCCCATCATCACTAAGTGCTTAGAGCGGCTGGTCCTAGCACACTTCAAATCCTGTCTCCCCCCCACCCTGGACCCCCACCAATTCGCATACCGCTAGAACAGGAGCACAGAGGATGCAGTCTCCATCGCACTGCACTCTGTCCTCTCACACCTGGACAACAACAACACCTACGCCAGAATGCTGTTTATAGACTTCAGTTCAGCATTCAATACAATCCACCCCTCACAACTCATCAGGAAACTGACAGACCTGGGCATCAGTTCCCTCATCTGCAAATGGTTACTGGACTTCCTGACCAACCGCCCCCAACATGTCCGGCTGGATAACCGCTGCTCATCTACCATCACAATGAACACCGGTGTACCACAAGGCTGTGTGATGAGCCCTTTCCTCTACTCCCTCTTCACCCACGACTGCAGACCTGCTGATGGTTCCAACACCATCATTAAGTTTGCAGATGACACCACGGTGATTGGCCTCATCAGTGACAACGATGAGGCCGCCTACAGGGAGGAGGTGGATCGTCTGGCTGAGTGGTGCGACAGAAACAACCTGCTGCTTAACACCGAGAAGACCAAGGAGCTCATCGTGGACTACAGGAGGAATGCTGACCCACATCCACCCATCCACATTAAGGGGACGGCTGTGGAGCGTGTGAGCAGCTTCAAGTTCCTGGGAGTCCACATCTCCGAGGATCTCACCTGGACGACCAACTGCTCCAAGCTGGTCAAGAAGGCTCACCAGCGCCTCTTCTTCTTGAGGACTCTGAGGAAGAACCACCTGTCCTCAGACATCCTGGTGAACTTCTATCGCTGCACCATCGAGAGCATCCTGACCAACTGTATAACAGTCTGGTACGGGAACTGCTCTGCCTCGGACCGGAAGGCGTTGCAGAGGGTCGTGAAAACTGCCCAGCGCATCGCCGGAGCACCACTTCCTGCCATAAAAGACATCTACAGGAAGCGGTGTCTGAAAAGGGCTGGGAAAATCATCAAAGACCCCAGTCACCCATCACATGGACTCTTCACCCTCCTGCCCTCTGGGAGGCGCCACAGGAGCCTCCGGACTAAGACCACCAGGTACCGGAACAGCTTCTTCCCCACAGCTGTCAGACTCCTGAACTCTGCCTCCTGACATCTGACCCACGTTAAACTCATGCACTGAACATACACACACCCACAATGGACAACTGTACCTTCAAACACAATAATAACATGGACTGAACCACCACTCACAACCACTAGCACTTCATATAGCCTCTGTAGAAACTATCTACACCCTCACTTATCTTAACTGCACTACTATATAGCTCTGTGTAAATAATCATTCTGTACATTCAATAATCTTTAATCCTACAACTGTTTACAACTTGCATAGTTCCCATTTCTGTATAGCTGTATATCTCAGATTTCTGTAAAGTTATTTATTTCATATTCTGTATAGTTTTTCATATTTATATCCTGTTCATAGCTTGTACTCACTACAGCCTGTACATACTTAGTTATAGAATATTCACAACATACTTCATACCGTGTACATTATAACATACCATAATAGACCCATTTCTGTAATATACTTACATATCTATACTATTGCTAATATATATTGTAATATATCTATATCACTAAAGCACTTCTGGATGGATGCAAACTGCATTTCGTTGCCCTGTACCTGTGCATGTGCAATGACAATAAAGTTGAATTCTATTCTATTCTATTCTATTCTATTCTATTCTATTCTAAAGTGACTCTTTTAAAAACATGTCTGCCTGAAATTCACATTTCATTTATTTTGGGGGATTTTAACAGAGAGATAGAACTTTATGAATCCCTCATGTTTATCCTCCAGGGAATCCAGTTTGTAGTAGCAGAACACCGACAAATTTTTACACAGCACAGAATTAGGATATCAAATAAAGGGGAATAAGAGAATATGAATATAAGCATAAATACACTGAACAAAAATATAAACGCAACACTTTTGTTTTTGCTCCCATTCCCCATGGGATGGACGTAGAGACCTAAAATTCATTCCAGATACACAATATAACCATCCCTCCCAATCAGTGGTCACAAATCAGTCCAAATGTGTGGTAGTGGGCACATCTGCTATATTGAGATAATCCATCCCACCTCACAGGTGTGCCACATCAGGATGCTGATCTGACATCATGAGTAGTGCACAGGTGTACCTCAGACTGCCCACAACAAAAGGCCACCCTGGAATGTGCAGTTTTGTCTCACAGCAAAATGCCACAGATGCCACAAGCAATGAGGGAGCGTGCAATTGGCATGCTGACAGCAGGAATGTCAACCAGATCTGTCGCCCGTGCATTGAATGTTCATTTCTCAACCATAAGCCGTCTCCACAGGCGTTTCAGAGAATATGGCAGCACATCCAACCGGCCTCACAACCGCAGACCTCGTGTAACCACACCAGCCCAGGACCTCCACATCCAGCAGGTTCACCTCCAAGATCGTCTGAGACCAGCCACCCAGACAGCTGCTGGAACAATTGGTTTGCACAACCAAACAATTTCTGCACAAACTGTCAGAAACCGTCTCAGGGACGCTCAACTGCATGCCCGTCGTCCTCATCGGGGTCTTGACCTGACTCCAGCTCGTCGCCATAACAGACTTGTGTGGGCAAATGCTCACATTCGATGGCGTCTGGCACGTTGGAGAGGTGTGCGCTTCACGGATGAATCATGGTTCACATTGTTCAGGGCAGATGGCAGCTGAGAATGTCCCAGTTCTTGCATGGCCAGCATACTCACCGGACATGTCACCCATTGAGCATGTTCGGGATGTGCTTGACCGGCGTATACGACAGCGTGTACCAGTTCCCACGAATATCCAACAACCTCGCACAGCCATTGAAGTGGAGTGGACCAACATTCCACAGGCCACAATTGACAATCTGATAGACTCCATGCGACGATGTGTTGCACTGCATGAGGCAAATGGTGGTCACACCAGATACTGACCGGTTCTGGGTCCCCAGACCCCCAATAGCGCAAAAAACTGCACATTCCAGGGTGGCCTTTTGTTGTGGGCAGTCTGAGGTACACCTGTGCACTACTCATGATGTCAGATCAGCATCCTGATGTGGCACACCTGTGAGGTGGGATGGATTATCTCAATATGGCAGATGTGCCCACTACCACACATTTGGACTGATTTGTGACCACTGTTTGGGAGGGATGGTTATATTGTGTATCTGGAATGAATTTTAGGTCTCTACGTCCATCCCATGGGGAATGGGAGCAGTAACAAAGGTGTTGCGTTTATATTTTTGTTCAGTGTATATACATATATACACAGACCTCACACAGAGACAGCAGCTACACTGTGTGTGGATGTGATCCACAGTCACAGCTGTGGGTTTCAGTCAGTGTGTCTCTAACTTCATGGTCACATTTCAAAGCTTATTGGAGCCAGAAGATGTTCAAGTAAAAGATTTATTGCTGTACTCGTCTACCAGGATAACAGGAGGTTCATAAAGCTGTGTAATACTTCAGCTTTACATCATGCAGTAGTAGTTTATTAAACCCCCCAAAATATGACTATCCAGAGTTGGGACCAGGAAGCAGAGTTGCAGTCTTACACGCCTCTCTGCAGCTTCTCTCCTCCTGCTACCCCCCAAAAACCCATCTCCATAGAGACTGTGTCAGCTCCCAAACAGACAAAAAACAAACTAAAAACCAGCAACAAACAACTTAAACATAAACAATCACAAAGAAAGAACAATACAGTATCCACATCTGAACCAAAGAGTAAAACAGTGAAATGTGGATTATTAAACATTAGGTCTCTCTCCTCCAAGTCTCTGTTAGTACATGTTAGTAAAAACATTTCTGCATTTTACCCATATTTTATTTTTAACTCAAAATCAAAGATTCCAGATTCTCCTACATGTTGGTTTTGAATCAGATAGGACGACAGATTTCAGGTGGCCCTGTGTCTTTCTCTATTACATTTGCCACTGTGTAACTCAAAGTTATTTAAGGACTAGTTTATTTCAATGGATGAGTTTACTGACTGACGCGCAGAAGAAATAGTTCTTTATGGAGCCTAGATGGTGTGAATGATGAGACCAAAGACTGCAATATCTTGTACCAAAAATATATTGAATAAATGGAGGAAAGGGGAAATGGAACAAAATAATTAACACAACACACAACGTAAATGCCCACAATTAAATAATAAATCAATGCTGTGATCTTTCTGTGCAAAAGTCCTTTTTGGTCCTCTTCTTTTTAAAGTTCGCTTTTAAGGTATTCCTCCTTAGAGTCCAGCTTCATACAATGGGGAAATATGTCCGTAATCCAAAGACGGCTAAGTGGGGGAAAGAGGGGAAACAAAGAATGGTCCTACCGGCTCGCCACTTCAATATGAAGAAGATTAATTCAAAGGGAGGGAACAAAACCTGACCTGTAGGTCAGAAAAACGTCCATTAGCACATCAAGTTCGATTCAGTTTACCGGTAAACAAATATATTTTTCTGCAAGCCTATGTAACAATGCAAATCATCATCAACCAATGTACAACAGTTAAATTATTAATTATCTTGGCTACGTAGCTTAATCTATACATTCCAGTAGCGTTCGCTACAAACAATACAAAAACAACAATAAAGGAAAACAGCTGTCTAACAGACAGCATAGCCGAATTCAAGGCAACACATAACAATAATCATTCAATCGCACTTTGTTTCAAAGTAAGCCCATTAAAATGCTTAAGTAAATAAAGGTGTTCAAAAACAGCGGTTTTTGAGCCGGAGTTCTGCTCGCGGTGGGAACGCCGCCGCACAAAGTCATTTTTTAATCGCGCAAACGATCGGCTGGTTACTGACAACCAAAAGGTTGTTTTTGGTAGATATTAAAGATCATGGGTGGGCGGGGCAAATGGAGCAGTTTTCTACAGTCGAGTAAAATTCCAGGAAAGAGCTGGGTGTGGCTTTCCTTTAAATCACATGATCAACAGCTTTAAGATGGAGGCAACTCGCTCAGTGTTTCCTGTTTCATTCTTAGACTGTGGCGATGGTAAGTAGCAGCTTTTCACTTGTTACCTGGCATCTTTTCAGCCACCAATGATAGTCATTGTATGTTATCAACATTTCACTAACTATGTTTTCTCTCATGTTTAAAATAGGCCGACCAAGAGCAAAATAGGTATGTCTGCAGACTCTGCTGTAGCCAAAGTTATCAGATCTCCTGTGTTTTTAAATCCCTAACTGCTCGATCATTATCATTTTAGAAGACAACAATTTCTCAAAGGAGGTTCAAAACTAATGCCTACAAGATTACCAAGAGGATGGTTCGGGGCTCTTACATGACTCCGGGAAGTCAACACTTGGTGGATGAGGTGTGTTACCTTTGACACTTTTAAGACAGTCCTGTTTATCACTACTAACAATAAGCAAATATGTTTTCACTCAACAGATCCTTCACAGCATGTTGTTTCTGGGCAAAATCAACAACATCCCCTTTTCTCCAGAAGAAATCTTCCCTAATCCTTTTGTTTTGGGTTCTTTAATGAGAAGATATCCCAGGCCTTTAAAGTTGTATTCGACTCAGCTTCCTAGGCGAAGTCCCTTCTCCTGTGTGCTCGACATGGTAAGATAACTCTTCTCACATTGTCAGTCAATCTGACAAACTTCCAGTTTTTAGGAAAGTATAATGCAAAGTGCTTTTTTACTGAGAAATCCAAAGAAAATCCATACTGTACCTTATACTTCAACATATGCTTCTAGCTATACTTCTCCACCAAACACAGAGACTGCAGGAGAGCTGGAGACTTGCTTCAGAATTTGTTAGTTCTAAATAATGTCTAACAGACTCATTATTGGAGATGCTTACAGTCTTCAAGGCGTATATGATGCTGTCACTGTGTAGCTGCTGGATCTGTTAAGTCAGCTCAAAGACTCTAAATTCAGCGTGTTTTGACAGCCCGGCATAGCAAAATAGAAAAAAAAGGTCAATTAGCAAATTTAATTATAAATTAGTGAGAACAAAGATGGATTTTTGCTTATTGATTTAAAATTAAATAGATTTTTGTGACTTGTTTCACCCCCTATCTTAAAATGTCTAAACCAAAAGCATCCAATGGTCCTGCATAGTTAAATAAGTCAAGCAGCGAAACAAACATGTTGATCAACTTTCTATGAAAAACAACTATATAATCAGGTGCAACACTTTGACCAGATCTGTAACTGTTTTCAGATCGTCCTGCAAAATAACTCAGAGAATGAAGAGCAAATAAAGCAGAGTCTGCAAGATCTCCTCACAGACTTGGACTTAGAAGAGAATAATAAAAAAACAGCTTTCGTCTCGTCCACCATCTGCATTTCTCAAAAATCCCAAACCAACAAATCAGAAAGGTACTGCGGAGTCTCCATGTCCACCAAAGGTCCTAACGCTGGGAAAATTATGATTGCTGCCTCCTGTCTTAGCAAATGGCATAAATATGTATCTGGTGCGGTGATGACCTATTATCCAAACACAGTCCAGAAAGATTACTTTGATGGAACAATTGAAGTACCTGGAAATATCAGGTGTGAGGCTTTTTGTCTCCGTGATGGTGCCAGAATGAAGCCTTGCAGATCATGTAAGAATTTGTTTGGCTTGAACACAGAAGACCTCAGAGAGTGGCCATATGGTAACTGTGCTGAAGCTGAGAGCCTGAGCAATTTGCTTGAAAATGAGAGAGAAGTTGAAACACATGTGGATGAATACTCAGCTGAAAAGGATAACAGGCAGAGAGCTGAGGATGAGGTTGGTAGGGTTCTTAGAACCGTGTTGCAAAGGATTCGGTTTAACTGGACAGGTGAATTTTACAACCCAGAACAAGAGTGAGATTTCATGAAATCATTTGCATTCATCATTCTGATAAATCAAAGATTCTCTGCTCTGACAGCATCTGTGTGGATTTTCTGTAATCACAGAGACGTGTATAAGCATGTTTACTTTCCATCTCCATGTAATTGTCACATTTAATAATTAAAACTGGCTTCTATGGGTTTTTGTTTGTTTGCTTACATATCTAGTGTTTAATGCAATATGAAGCATTATCAGACAGCATTTATTGGGAAGAATCCCATATTTATACTGGTCTGTACCCAGGGTACACAGAAAATAAAAACACATGTTTTCTTATTATGATCCCAACTATAATTTACTTAAGCAAAAGCACTACATGTGTAGTTATAATATTTATAGCAGTTACTGTTGAGCTTTAAATTTATCATCTTAAATGTTTATATGCTGATTATATTGCTTTATATAAGAAAGGCCTAACTCTGAGTACACTCTGTGCCAAAAAGTGCTGACAGGAAACTGCATGCTTTTGCAGAAACGTGCTTTTGCAGCTAGAAAGTGAAGCTGATATATATCAGTTTTAATTAGTTTTTACCAACTGCTTGCTAGGGCAATCCCACGAGTTTGGTGTTTTTGTATTGAACATGATTCCAAGTGCTTTCTATAACACATAGCAGAGGTGCCACAACAAAGACTGAGAAGAGGACAGGAAGAGACAGTGAAAGAGATGCACTCCTTCGCCATTCATGTTAAAGCGTTGCATAGCTTTAATTTTAGAGAGTGTTGCATAACTTTAGTCATTTTTCTACCACAGGTGAAGCCAAGAATTGTGAAGCTCTCTTTTGGCCAAATACCAGAATCTGTAAGAAGAAGAAAAAACAAACAATCAAATAGGTCATTATTAAGAGGACAACAATCTCTTGATGATTATCCACAGTGTCTTTGATAACTCTGAGATACAAACTGTCAAGTATATACACATCCCAGCAAACAATAGCTGTGTTTGACTAAAGCGATTAATAACAAGGACAGAGCTACAATCACTACAGTCAAACATAAAGGGCTTAATCCTGAATCCAAGTCTGAGCTGTGATGCCGTTGGTGCTGAAAGCTGCTCAGATCCTGAAGCTGCACGTTTTGTCTCTCTCTAACCAAACCAGCAGCAAAAGAAGACACATTTCGCTTGACATAAACATTGTCATGAATTCCCTCTTACTTTTGCTGGTTTGCTTCCACCACCATTAAAACACACACAGAAAAACAACACAGCACAGCTCTCTGCCTCTCTCAGTGTACTTTAAGAACACCGTTTCCCATCTCAAATCTCTGTTTTTGGCATTATTCGCTTGCTTGTTATGAAGCAGTCTACCGTTGCTTACAGCCATTTTTTTTTAATGACTTCCAACAAGACAGCCTCATTTCTGCTGTTCAATACCAAATTTTATTTATTTTTTTCAAATTAAGTGAAACTGCAAAATGCTCTGCTGTGTCTCTATTAAAACCTCTTATTAAAACCTCTGAATCACTTCAGCAGCATCAGCCAATGTACATTTGTTGAGTCGTGGTTCTCGTCTGCTTTTGTTCTACTGCAGAATAATATTTTTAAGGTTATCTACTGTAAAAAGCTAGGCCAGGAAAATCTCCTTCATGGTTTTGTGTTTTATCCTCAGTTACTTTGACACAAAAGCATCTGCTGTGATGCTCACACCTCTGATGAAGTTTCACAAGTGTCAGTACTGATAAATGATCAGAATTATAATGTTTCTGACTCTCTGAGTAAGAATTAAATGGAATCTAATTGGGACCTTGTGAATTGGAATTGAACAGGTTCTAGAAATCAGTGATGATACTCAGCTCCAATACCCACCTATGATATTAGGCTGACGAACGCTGACTGGGTTTCATTTACCAGCTTTTTATGTTCTTCCTGCAGTTTCCTCCCCACATCACTCATCTTAACTTTTTTCCAGTCCTCCTCAGTGTAAACAGAACACACAACAATACAAAGAAAAGCTCAGGTGATTGATCTCTAACACTAGGCATCCCCAGTCTTATTCTTAGCAGTCTAACTTCTCACCATATCTTTGAAGGCCTCTCCATTGTAGTAGCGCTTGGATGCTGGATACTCTATCGTTTTGTCACATAGTTCCAGGAAACTGGAAGCCACCAGATGCAGCTCCTCTCCGTCATAGCCGTACAGCTTTTTGTCCTCACACGTCATCAGCACAAGCTCGTCACATGGACATGAGGTGCCCTTTACCACACCAATAACCTGCATTTTTACAATCTCGGGAAGGTAGAATTTTCCCCAGGCGTTAACTTCATCATCATCCCCGTTGTATTTGGTGTTCTCAAGCTCTTCTATCCACAGGTCAGCACCACTTGGCTTCTTCAGGTGAACGCACATGCTTTTGTTTTTGGAAACAAAATCTTTCACCCATTTCAGGTACTTTTCACCTGGAAAGAAGCAGACAAGGAAATATGGATGAATGTAGAAGTGTTGGAAAAGACAAATAGCAAGGTTATCCTACAGCAGTTTGTGAAAATGTTGTATCTTGAAATAAGCAGGCAAAATGAGGATCTCACTTATCTCATATGTTCTGACTACCGACTTTCTTCAGTTAAAGGACAAAAAAAGGGCACACTGGAGGCTGACAGAGTGTGCAATGGTGGGAATCATTTTGCAGAACTCACTAAAGTTTGTTTCTCCTGGAACAAGCTTTTTACACTTCGGCAAATGAAAATACTGTGTTAAACTAAAAAAGAGCACCAGACCAAGGTCTACAGTACTAACAGAAAAGCATGCCGTTACCTGTTGCCTGTCGACACAGCTGCTGATCTTCCGTACCAAAAAAATGAGGATCCCTGAAAGGAATAGAAAGGTTGTGTTAAAATGAATGACTGTCACGGTGATCATGGGAAGCTCCGAAATATCACAACAATAGCTACGAAATCACAAAATGCAGTGTGATGTCTGTAAGCACCAAACATGACATCTCTGCAAATTCATCTTGAAACATGTAGGTACCTCACACGTACAGCTGCAGCCATCTCAGCCATTTATCACTGTGGCTGCCAAGTGGCTGCCACTTCACAAGCGCATGGCACAACATAGAAGAGCCACCTCCACAGGACAAGACTCAGCAGTCCATCTGCATCTTAAGGATAAAGGACACTCTTTCGAGGATGCTAATGTTCACATTTTGGACAGAGAGGACAGATGGTTTGAAAGAGGAGTGAAAGAAGCCATCTATGTCCACTGTGAGCGACCATCTTTGAACAGAGGCGGGGCTTACGACACCAACTCTCTGCCATCTATAATCCAGTTTTGAGATCCTTCCCAGACGCCTTAACGCCCACTCACATCCTGGGCCATCTGACCTCAGGAATTCGCATGATAAGGTGGGGCCAGGTTTCACAATGAACTCACCCGAAACTGGCTGATTGGGACCCACACCCAGTTTCCCACCTTGGCTCAGGCGATTAGAGGATCATCAGGGGGTCCTTTTGTCCCTCTGTGGGGGGAAACTCCCACTAGGCTTATATCTGGGACTCTCCACCATTTGACCTTAGAACTGAAGAAGCTTCTCGGATGAGAGGTGAAACGTCTTCAAGTAACTTAAAGAAGTCCAGACGCTTTTCTTTGCAAGCTCCTTTGACTACGATGACCTGGATGACTGAGAACCTTCACAGACATAAGGTGAATGTGACAAACAAAGCGCCTTCTTGTTCTCTGTGATAATGTAAAGTTATTAATGAAAAAACAAACGAGTAAAAAACGGACTGGAAACATGTCTTCAATCAAAACTCGACAAAAACAAAGAAACAGCCTCACTTCTCTGCGACGCTCCCTAAAAATGACGTTACGTGTTACGTACCAGAGATTTCTATACAGCCCTTTATCAAGCCGAGAGAAAGTGACGCAAAACCCTCCAACTAATAACGACTAGCAGAGAGGCTCAGCTGAGTGTAGTTACCTGGTTTGCAGACGCATACAGACGTTTCCTGTCCTCTCGGACGCAGCTGTGATAGAACATGTGGTGCATTACCGCCACCAACTGGCTTGGAGTGAGGACCGGAAATCGCTCATGCCAAATCAAAAAAAAAAAAACATAAAGAAAGATTAAGTGAAGAGATAAATGAATACATTAAATCAAGAAGAAAAAAACCCACCACCGGACATATACATCCTCATATCCTTCTGTACAAATGAGTTTGTTTTAGAAACTGAAAAAAGCCACAAAACCTTCACATCTAGAAATCCTTTGCAGTAAAACTTGTTTTTTGGCAGGTTCCACAGGTTTTGAATCAGTTTTCTTCTTTATTCCTGATAATTTTGACAATGAAAAAGAACATGTTCTATAGGGCTTTGGAGTTGACGTCACGCCGCAATGCATTGTGGGAGCGCGGCACCATTTTCGAGGTCTACGAATCAAAACAAACACACTGTGTTGGAACGACGATTACAAGATGCTTAAAAGCAGCTCAAAAGAGAATGGACTGTATAGAGACCGATTGCGTCCAGAGGCGAAGCGGCGGTACTTGCAGAAAATAGCGTGCAGTGGAAATGTGGACCCGTATGAAATACGGCCGTGGAGTAGAAACCCTGGCTCTCAGGTGACTGTTTCCTCGCGGCTGCGTGCAGCGGGGCTAGGGGAGGGTCTGTGCTGACGGACGTGGGTTACTGACCTGGCAACCTGGCTGCCCCTGGGTGGGTCCGGGATGGGCGTGAGGTTCTGGGGGTGCTCCGTCTCTGGGCGGGGGCCCGGGCCGGGCCTCGGGGGCTCGGGTCCTGGTTGGTGTGTTGCCGGGGTTGTGGGCGGGTGGGTGCATGGGGGCCCGGCCCTGGAGCAGGGTGCCGCCGGTGCATCGAGCCGCCTGGGGGGCTCTTCAACTGGTGGGGGGGATGGTCACATCTGGCAGGAGCTTTCTTCTCTCAGGAACTCTCTGCAGGAGGGGGAGATACAGGAGAAGTGGAGGAAGATCTCAGCCTGGGCGTTTACCGTCTTATGTAGTCTGGAAGATGTGTGGTTGGTGGGGTGGGTGCAGTTTTCTCTGTGGTGGGGTTGGGTGGACTGTCCAGGGCTCTGTGGAGCCGGGGGGCGCTACTGCACTGGGCCCCGGTCTGATGGGCCTGGGCCCCCCTTCCCTGGCGGGTCGCGGAGGGTGGGAGTGCCTACTGGGGTCAGCGGGGGAGCTGGCCCCAGGGAGGGGTTACCTGCCCCTCCCTTCCTTCCCTCCCCATCTCCAGCTGCCTCCCTCTTCCCGCTCCTCCACAACCACCCACACATGCAGGGCCTTGGAGTGGGGGTATGTCACCAGGGTGCGGAGGAGGCTACCCCCCCCCCCCCCCCCGTCCCCTTCTGGCTGCCTCTGCCTCAATTTTATCCCACAACTTAGACATTCACATTATTCACACTCTCATTACACATACATATAGGATCTTGGGGGTGGGCACAATCACGGAGTCCAAATCACCATCAGGGTGTATACCTCACCCCTGACGTCGTTGCCCACCTCTCAATTTTAAATACACTTAGTCATTGAGGGCTAGCAGGAGGGACCATGCGCTTACCTGCTGCTCCTTGGCAGGTAGCTCCATGCCCTCCTGGGTTTTAATTGCACCTTAGAACACATATGCATCAACACTACAATGAGCGGGTGGAGGGAGGTTTGGAGTCTTCTCCCACCCCCATTCTCTGCGGCCTGCTGGAGCGGGGGGGCTAGTAGGAGGAGTTGGCCGTCCGACTGCGGTCTGGGGTGTGGGGCCTCCCTGCTGCTGCGGAGTCGGGGTGGTCTGCCTCCCCCCACCGCAGGGAAAAGGGTAACACCACCTGGGTCTGGGTGCAATTCCCCCCTCCAGGGGCAAGGGTACCTAGACCCGGTTTGTAGGGTACGCTTGGGGAGTGTGATTGTGTGTACAGCGTCTCTTTATGTCTGTCTCCACGTTGGTTGAGTGTGGAGTGAGTGCATATGAGAGCATGAGGGTGGGAATGGATGTTTGTGTCTGTGTGTGCCTGTATGTCTGTGTCTATATGTCAGGTTGGGTATCAGACGCCACCTCTCTGGGGACACCTCAGGCCCTCCAAGGTTTGGAGGCCTATCTCCACCCACCACCACTTCCCCTGCCGGTGGCGGACTCCCTCAGGTGTCGGTGTGTTGGTGGTTCTCTGTGTCTGGGGGTGGGCGTCCGGGTACACACCGGCTCACTCCTTGGCGGCCGCTTGTCGGGGCCTGGGGCCTGGGGCTCGCTCGGGCCCCTTTGGAGGTGGGGTGCCCCCGGCCTCTCGGCCTGGGGCTCGGTCACTCAGGCACAGCTGGGGGCCGGCGGAGCTCACGGGCGCGTCACTGCAACCCCCCCTGGCTTCTGCTCCGCGGCTGCTGAGTGAGCCCTCATCTGGGACTCTCCTCAGCTCTTACTGGGACAGTGGCGCGGCTGCCCCTCTGTTGGTCTTCCATGGTCTCTTGTGTTCTGGGGGCCTCTGGATGTCTGGAGTTTTGATCTCCTCCATACCCGCTTCACACCCTGGAGGACGGGGCTGTGGCCCCCCCACACTCCCTAGCAGATCATTACATGGAGAAACCTTTGGAATGCAAGCATGCTGATCCACACAGGTATGCACACATGGGTATTCACAGACGCGGACTAAAGCTTTCTTGGCTGCTGCCTCAAAGCACACTGTGCGCTGTCTATCTTGCGTGCTGCACAATATCGTTTATTACTTAGTAAATACTGATATCTATGACTAGCTAGTTTATTGTGATGGTGCTTTGCTTTCTCTATTATTATGTTGCTCTTTGTTGTTTGCTGTCTCCTCTGTTTGTTTGTTTGTTTGTTTGTTTGTTTTTTCTCCATACAGGTGACCCAGGAGTTTTTTTTTTTTTTTTTTTTTTTTTGTCTCTCTTCCCCCCCCCTTCTCACCGTCTCTTCTCCCCTTGGGTTTTCTTTCTTTCTCTCCCCCTCTCTCTCTCATTCATTCCCCCTGTCCTATTTATTAAAAAAAAAAGAAAAAAAAAAAAAATGACAAAGGATGAACTGAAGCTCTGCCATCACGTAATGTCGCATACTGCTGTTTCTGATGTCATTTAGAAGAAAAAAAAAAAAAAAAAAAAAAAGAAACCCTGAAGACGTAGCCTGATATATTTTCGTACCTTATCTGTGGAGTCAGCGCGTACAAGTCGTCATTCAAACAAAGGTAAGTCAGCTCGAGTACTGCGTGTGAAATGCGTTTGATTTCCCTGCAAACATTCACATTAGTGCAGCATAAATTCATTCATGAGGGGAAATTACAGTGAGAACATGTGGAGGCTGTTAGAGGGAGAAGATAGTGAGTTCAGTGCAGGGCTGTGCAGAGAGGTTTAAAGGGGCGGGTGCTCAAAGTTAAAAAGGGGCACATTGAACCAGGCTGAATAACAACAACACACATTCATCAAGAATCTAATATGGGAAGGGCAGGGCTGTGTTGGTCTGAGACTGTAGACATTAAAAAGTCCACAGGAGAGATGGTAGCTGATTAAACAAGTGTCATGAGATAATAACAAAATGCAAAGATTGGTGACAGCGCTTGGAACCATAAGGCAACAAAAAACTATGTATGTAAAAAAAAAAATATATATATATATATATATATACACACAGTGGGGCAAAAAAGTATTTAGTCAGCCACCGATTGTGCAAGTTCCCCCACTTAAAATGATGACAGAGGTCAGTAATTTGCACCAGAGGTACACTTCAACTGTGAGAGACAGAATGTGAAAAAAAAATCCATGAATCCACATGGTAGGATTTGTAAAGAATTTATTCGTAAATCAGGGTGGAAAATAAGTATTTGGTCACCTCAAACAAGGAAAATCTCTGGCTCTCACAGACCTGTAACGTCTTCTGTAAGAAGCTTTTCTGTCCCCCACTCGTTACCTGTATGAATGGCACCTGTTTGAACTCATCATCTGTATAAAAGACACCTGTCCACAGCCTCAAACAGTCAGACTCCAAACTCCGCCATGGCCAAGACCAAAGAGCTCTCGAAGGACACCAGGAAAAGTATTGTAGACCTGCACCAGACTGGGAAGAGTGAATCTACAATAGGCAAGCAGCTTGGTGTGAAAAAATCAACTGTGGGAGCAATCATCAGAAAATGGAAGACATACAAGACCACTGATAATCTCCCTCGATCTGGGGCTCCACGCAAGATCTCATACCGTGGGGTCAAAATGATCATGAGAACGGTGAGCAAAGATCCCAGAACCACACGGGGGGACCTGGTGAATGACCTGCAGAGAGCTGGGACCAAAGTAACAAAGGTCACCATCAGTAACACACTACAACGGCAGGGAATCAAATCCCGCAGTGCCAGACGTGTTCCGCTGCTGAAGCCAGTGCATGTCCAGGCCCGTCTGAAGTTTGCCAGAGAGCACATGGATGATACAGCAGAGGATTGGGAGAATGTCATGTGGTCAGATGAAACCAAAGTAGAACTTTTTGGTATAAACTCAACTCGTCGTGTTTGGAGGAAGAAGAATACTGAGTTGCATCCCAAGAACACCATACCTACTGTGAAGCATGGGGGTGGAAACATCATGCTATGGGGCTGTTTTTCTGCCAAGGGGACAGGACGACTGATCCGTGTTACGGACAGAATGAATGGGGCCATGTATCATGAGATTTTGAGCCAAAACCTCCTTCCATCAGTGAGAACTTTGAAGATGAAACGAGGCTGGGTCTTCCAATATGACAATGATCCAAAACACACCGCCCGGGCAACAAAGGAGTGGCTCCGTAAGAAGCATTTGAAAGTCCTGGAGTGGCCTAGCCAGTCTCCAGACCTCAACCCCATAGAAAATCTGTGGCGGGAGTTGAAAGTCCGTGTTGCTCGGCGACAGCCCCAAAACATCACTGCTCTCGAGAAGATCTGCATGGAGGAATGGGCCAAAATACCAGCTACTGTGTGTGCAAACCTGGTAAAGACCTATAGTAAACGTTTGACCTCTGTTATTGCCAACAAAGGTTATGTTACAAAGTATTGAGTTGTATTTTTGTTATTGACCAAATACTTATTTTCCACCCTGATTTACCAATAAATTCTTTACAAATCCTACCATGTGGATTCATGGATTTTTTTTTTTCACATTCTGTCTCTCACAGTTGAAGTGTACCTCTGGTGCAAATTACTGACCTCTGTGCAAGTTCCCCCACCTAAAATGATGACAATCGGTGGCTGACTAAATACTTTTTTGCCCCACTGTATATATCAGCAATCAATCAGAAAATCATTGGTTCATATTACAATTAAATATGAACAGGCTCCTTAGATGTAAGCAGTTCAGATCTGATGTCATTTACATTCTTCACACAGCACATTCGTCCAGGCTGACAGGTAAACATAGAACTAATCTCAGGTAACATGACTCATAGTAGAGATCCAGTAAGAAAGATTGCAGGCTCTAATATTATTACCACACAATCCAAGGACACACCAACAGCTCAGATTTGTAGAACTATTTAAACAAATGTCTTCTGAATATTCAATTCAGGTTCACAGTGGGAGGGTGGGGGGGGGGTGTCGTGGTATTTTTTAAATAAAGTCTGCAACACAGAAAGAGCTGTGATCAAGCTATTTATTACTGCGCCAACACACATCAAACATCACAGTTCAGTCATGTCAGCGCTGCCACAGAAGTCGTGCTCCTCCTCCTTTACGCCTTCCAAGGAAGAGGGAGGAAGTTACAAACTGATCCTACCACACTTCACGTGTCTCGCTATGAAACCTAACGCATCAATGGTTGTGCTGTTTTGTGCCCTTGGCCTTATCAGCACCTGTAAAGGGAGTTGTTTTCTCAAACTGCTGAAGTAAGTTCATCTAGTTTTAGCAACTTTCACTGAACAGTAACAGTGTCACAACTAAGCATATGCATAAGCACTTAAACACTTTAAATGAGAATAACAGAACATTTCTATTACAGAGGCTGGAACCTGTCCCAGTAGTAGGTAGAGCACACCTGGACAGGTCACCAGTCTGTCAGAGGACTAACACAGAGACAGACATCAGAGTAACAAATCTATTTAAAATTAATGTAAGTTTGCTGCAGCTGTATGTATGAACATGTGTTTCTGTGCTCACAGTCCACCTCTCAGGAACCTGCAGTTCACTTTTAGTCTACTTTAAACAGACCTCACAAAAGGCTGATGTGGCTGGATCAGTAGTCTGATTTGAGTACAATACCTTTGGCCAGGGATTACTCTGGTGCATCGCTTCACTGCAGTCTTACGTATTTTCCCCACACCTGAATAAAAAAATACTGATATATACAAATAACAGCTTCAGCTGATGCAGCCTGACCCAATCCTAGATGTTCAGCACACAGAGACACAGAGGTGCCGTTTAAAGTTTAGTGTTAACCTGAGTCACTGATCATTTGCAGTATTACAGAGTCTGGCAGTCTTTGCATGATGTCCACGTCACTGTAAGTTTCTAGCTGACTTCACTGCAATTTCAATTTCAATTTCTGCTGTTCACAAACGCTGTCCATCTAATCTGACTGAGCTGGAGCTGTTTTGCAAAGAAGAATGGGCAAAGATTTCAGTCTGTAGATGTGCAAAGCTGGCAGAGACAGACCCTAAAAGACTGGCAGCTGGAACTGCAGCAAAAGCTGGTTCTACAAAGTGTTGACTCAGGGGGGTGAATAATTATGCACACCCCACTTTGCAGTTATTTATTTGTAAAAAATGTTTGGAATCATGTATGATTTTCGTTCCACTTCTCACGTGTGCACCACTTTGTGTTGGTCTTTCACCTGGAAGTCCAATAACATTGATTCATGTTTGTGGCTGTAATGTGACAAAATGTGGGAAAGTTCAAGGGGGCCGAATACTTTTGAAAGCCACTGTATATGTAGACACAGGACTACAAGTAGAAGATCAGACATGAAAGTGGAGATAACACAGAAGACCTGCAGCAAAGGTCAGAGGTCAGACTGGGCCCTGGATTCAACAATGAGCCAATGATCATCAAGCAGTGACTAAAGCAGAGCCCTGACGTTCTGACATTCATCACACAGTCAGAACAAATGTCTGCTGATGACTTCATCTCATGAAACGACTGATAGATGTCAGTTCATTGATCAGCTGAGCTGCTGATCTTCATGGTCACAGAAACATTCAGCTTGTTTCAATCAGGAAATAACTCCCACTACTCCCAGTTTGAACTGTTCCCACTCAAAATGCTGTGAGAACAATGATCATTGTAGGACTTCACAAACATCACGTGTTGTTTTCCACATGTAAGATCAGCAAACACACAGAAACTTCCTGTTGCCACACACGGCCTCTAAAATCTCTTCCACGCTTTCTGTCTGAAGTCCACTCTCTGTGTCGGATCCACAGGAAACAACAAGATCTTATTAACATGGTTTTCAATGTGTCTCCTTCCAAAAAGTCCAACCAATGAACAAATGTGTGTATTTGTGGAGGCCGAACAAAAGCATGACACATTTCTCTGTTTCTATAAACTGGAGTCAAACACAAACATGAAGAGTTTCACTGACAGACTCCAAAATGCCCCCACAGTGGATCAAAGGGAAATCCTACAGTGTGGCCAGAGACTCTTAATGGCTCCAACATCAACACATCCACAATGTTGGATCCAGTTCTGCCTCACAGAGTTACTAAGACACACCCTCTGCAGCATCACAACAGCTCCACCTGCTTCACCTGCCTCCTCAGCATCTGTACACCTGAAGAGAAAAGAAAGGCTCCAACAGCTCAAATCTACAAAGGATTCATGAAGTTTCATCCAACAATAACATGTTTGCCTTCCACAGTGTGCTGTTAGACACCACTGTACCTCTGCCATTTCAAAAAGAGCAGCTTGGGAACATTTTGGCTCCAAACACTTTGTGTTTAAGTTCTTTGTTTTCTTTGTGAAGCCGACAACATCTGGAGCTTTGTGACTCATAGAAACATCATTTTGTTCTTTCGATGACAGCAGATTGGGACTGAATAATCAATCACTATCAAACCAATAAAGACAAACATGCTGATTTTACAGGAACTTTGTTGGAGAAGCTGCAAAGACATGAAACTGGTGGAGATCCCAAACCAGTTGATAGTGCTGGTTATTCCAAATAAAGCTGTTTCCCTTTGAGATGAAATGACTTTGTGTCCTGATATATAATAAAGATGTTGTTGTTTTTGAGCCCCTGTATTAAAAGTAGTTTAAAGTCAGCTTGAGTTTGATGTCTTTATGTCAAAGCTGCTCATGATGTTGAGCTGCTGATGGAATAAAAACAATATAAAAGCATGTAGTCCAGACTTAAATGTAGCCTGTTGTTAGCTGAGGTCCACACACAGTGTTTGACAGTGTAAAGTGTGTGAAAGGGCTGCTGGTGGAGCTCACTAGGATGAGCAGGTGACCACGAGGTGGAGAGCAGCTGGCCTGGCTTTGACCCGGGCCACGCCCCCTTTCTCTCTGCTTTGCTGTCACTTATCTTCACTGCTCTGTCCAATAAAGCTGAAAAAGGCCCCGAATCAAAGAAATCTGCTGCAGCCTCTGAAATGTCTTCTGTTTCCTTCCCGACGGCTTTTTCACCGTCAGCCCATCAGACAGTCCAGCAGCATTTATGATGATGTCATGATGTTGAAGAGGCTGCTACGGTGGCCTCCCATGACCCCCAGCCTCATCACAGCTGAGATGCAGACATTTGAAAACATTCAGCAGACAACTGAATAACAGTCCAACACAACAGTCTGTGTGCAGACACACACTGACCTTTCATATAGTCAAACACAGCTGGTTGAGTCATTTCTCTGTGAGTCTAAAGTGAATCTAGTATTTGAAAGTCCACTTCCTGTATTTGTTGTTGAAGACTTCTTCAGCTTCTTCTCAAGGACATCAGCTGCTTGTTTGGCAGCAGAGGCAGTTAAGAAGCTTCCTGAAAAACACTGAACAGTGAGTTCACTGTGGCATATGACAGATTCAGCTTTCTGTGTGCAAATGTGTCTGTGTCGACCTTTCAAATGCTGTTGAATCCAAAACATCAGCGGCTCCTCGGCTGCTCACTTCATGCACTTCTGTCTGTGTGACAGTCCAATGACATCACAGCTGTTTCCAGCCCCAGTGTGTCAGGACTGGACACCTTTAAACATGTCGAGGATCAAACAGCGTCCAGCTAAACACACATGAAACTATCAGAGCTGACAATCATTCCAATAACATCTAATGGTTCATGTATGTAGACACAGGACTACAAGGAAATGGCTCTCAGCATCTGGCTGTGGGAACACATGAGTCCCTGTTTGTGTTCAGATTGTGTGCATGTTTTAGACGTGTGTCACATGTAGAAACACAACAATCCCACAATGACACACAGATGTGTTTGACACAGCTGTGCAGCTGTAAGTTGTTTCTAATGATTCATTGAAGCTCTTCTAACATTCTGGAGACGATCAGTACATGAATCTGTTCAACACGACAACAATTTGACTTCAGTGTGAACGTTTGCATTAAATAACCTTCTTCATCCAGCTGACAGCATCTTCATCCTATGATGTGAACAGTTCCTCCTGTTGATGACAAACCTCTGACAGGATCTGCTTGAGGAGCTTTTTCATGTGCAGCTCTCTGAGCTCAGGGCTGAGCTGCTGTTTCATCTTTAAGAGCTGCTGCCTCCTCGCCGGACTTGTTCTCCTCTTCTTCTCCTAATGACACCATTTCTGCTTCATATAAAATTCAATAAAGATGCTGACATGTATCTGTAGCAACAACATCATTGAATCTAGAACAACTGGAGCCAAACCAGTGGCTCTGCTGGGATCACTGGTGAGCCAACACTTCCTTGTTGATGCAGATTTCAGGGCTTCCTTTTGCTCCTCCGTTATAACTGTTCTCTCTTCTCAACACATGATGACACAAAGGAATCAGCAGTGACAAAGATGATGCTGAAGAGAAGCACACACTTCACACATATAACAGACCAGTGCAGTTACACACACCTCTGCTCGACATCAGGCCTCAAACAAAGACACAAAACACTAACTTGACTCTAAACAGAAGAAACGAGCAGCTGTTTCTGTTCTGTGCTTATTTATATTTGACACACATGCTTCTCTTTGTGCAAACACACATCGCACTATAAGGGTAACCTCGCACACAATGATTGGACAGCACAGTGATGATGCTGGGAGATCCTATACGCAGCAACACAGAAACACTGAGAACTTTAAACAATGATGGAAAGTGTTATAAATGACTTGTTGGCCTCTGATCTGTCACAAACAGCTGAAACGTGTCTCTCATGAGTCACATGAAGGTTTTTGACAGAAAGGACAAAAAGTAGCTGCAGTCAGTTTGTGTCATTTTTATATTTATTCATCTGGGAGAAAAATCTGAGGGACATTAAAATGTGTTTTCAACAGAGACAAGAACATGAATATAACAGAACAGGTAAATGAACATGTTTCAAGTAAACAGCTGGACTGATCAGGTCCAAACACAGAGTGATAAACTTGTCAAACAGCTGTCATATCTTTATATAGAAGCTCTTTATAAATGCTGCTCACTGCAGTCTGTTTACTAATAATGTCAAAGTGTTAGAAACACAGAAACATCAGAATGGTCTTTGTTCACAGAAACCTGTCTGGGATCCTTTGTTGTTCTTTTGATGCAGAGTTACATTATAAATATAAAGAGTTATTTCAGAGTCTCATCAGTTTTCCTGCATGTCTTTATTTAACACATCAGCAGGGCTGAAGCTCTCATGTTAAACACACACTGATCTATGGACACGTTCATGTGTTTCTAACAGAACCAGGCTGTTATCAGCCTGCACTAACATTATGTCACACACACTGAATGTAACAGTGACAGTTTACATCATCACACAATCAGCTGTGATTGTTTCACTGTCATCAAACGAGTCAACAGGAAGTAGAATCAATAGAAACCAATCATTTACTGACAGCATGTCTGATGGAAATAAGTGCAGATTATGTATGAAGTCTAACTGCACACAGTAACTGTGTTACAATAAGGACTTAACAGCGCCCTCTGCTGGAGTGTTTCAGTACTGCGTTAACTAGAATACACCACCTCCTCCTCACACCACCTGCTACAGCTCTACTCTTCTATGACTACAGTCATCCACAGCACTGATGTGAGGTCACATGGTTCATATGTAAGGAGCACAGCTGACCTCAGGTCAGTTTAATGACTGTGAGCAGCAGCTGTGTTATTGTCACTGTGACAGGGAGACACTCTCAGACACAGCGCTCATGTCAGCTTGTTCTCATGCAGGAGGATCAGGAGCTCCATGTTTGTCTTTCTGTTTGAATCATGATGTGTTTGTGCCATCAGAGTCTGTCATGAGTACTCAGGGTTTCACAGCAGCTCTTCTGGATGCTGACGAGGACTCCAACCTCATGTTTCACCTCTCTGAGCTTCTGATGTCTGTGAACACTCGTGTTTCTTCTCTGGGCTCATCTGGACAAAAACACCTTTCTGTGTTTGGCTGCAGCCTCATTCTGACTGACAGGAAGTGTGTTATCCATGAGCTGCACTTCTGTGAGGAAGTTTCCTGCTGTGTTTCCTGTCTGTGGACAAACACGAGTGTTCCAGCTGAGGACTTGGTTCCTTCCACCTGTCCATACAGGACATCACGCTGTCTGCAGCTCTGTAAATGCAGCTCCAGGTCCTTCCACGTGCTGCTCTGTATTTGTGCAGTTTGTAGTGTGTCCTGGGAAACGTAGCACACATGGTGTTCTTCTGCTGTTTCCTCCTTTCACTGAGTGTGAAACACTGACGCTGTGCTGTTGTTCACAGAGGGGAGCTGATTCTACACTGTAAAAAAAAATCTGTCAAATTTACGGTAAAATACCGGCAGCTGTGGTTGCCAGGAATATACCGTGTAAAAAAATGTGGAATCTGTAAAAGACAATACGGTATACTGGTTTTGTAACCCTAATTTTTAAGGTAGACAACGTATTATTTTACCAAAATCATGATAGGAAAAACCAAATATATTTGTCAATTATACAGCAATTTAATGTAAAAAATGCAACTTTCCATAGCTTTTTACGGATATTTGCAGAAAAAAAAAAGTAATAATATAATAATATTTACAGTAATTTGTTGTTAATTTAACAGTAATAGGATAGACCCTATTATTGTAAATAACTGTAAAAATAACAGAAATATGTTAAACCTTATTAAAACCTTTGACAGTAAAAAACACAGTGAAATTGTATAACAAATTACAGCATTTTATTTTGACCAGATACATTTTACGGTAAATTCCTGGCAACCACAGCTGCCGGTATTTTACCGCTAAAAATACAGTACAATATGAGGAACATAAATGGTTTACCGTACATTTTACATTTGCAACCGCTAAATATAGAAAAATCTAAAGATGTTCATATACAACCAAGGTAGAGAATATTACTGATAAACAATGAGAAAATTTGACATACCATTTGAAAACAGACTAAACATATTATTTTCTCTATTCCTACAAAACAGCATAGATCTTGAGAATACAGCATGTGTCCATATATATGGCTGGTAATCCATGGAGGAATGAATAAACATGAAACAAAATATTACCTGCCCCTGACCTATCAACAGTAATGAGTCACTGGGTCCTGCCTTGGTGAAGGAAAGGACTCGGTGGAGTTTCTAATGCGCATGGTGTTGAAGATACAAGCTCTGCAGGAGTACTTCAATGTCCATCAGATGTTCACTTTGGACTGGCAGGATCCCCTCTGCAGCAAAAAAAATGGACAAAGTTTGATCAGTGCTTGAGCAAAATGCACAGAAATGAACAAAACGTGCTGCCAAAACCAGATCTAATGATAAATGATTTCTTAAGTGTAAAATATACAGTTCTTAAAGGATAGCTATTGTCAAAATGCAACCTGGGCTGTTTTTTTCAGTTTTTTTTTTTTTACTGTAAACGAGACAAACATATATCTAAAAGCATAATTACGACAAACAAGCCGTTTTTGAGATTGACCGTGATTTTGTTTTGTGGTCAATAGCCAGTGAATGGGAATACTAGGGGGCCGGGGCATAAATTTGAGCACATCAAAATCGATACAGTTAAAAAAAAAAAAAAAAAAAAAAAAAAACAGCCCAGGTTGCGTTTTGGCAATAGTTATACTTTAAATCTACTTATGTAAAAGTTATACATAGACAACGCAGCCCTAATCACAATCATAATTTGTTGGAAAACGTATTTAAGTTTCGTATTGATTTATCATAGAACTTGAAGTTAATGGCTGAATGCATGGTGATGAGACCTATCATTCAATCTACATTTTATAGCGTATGAAACTGCTCACCTGGACATGAACCTGAGCTCGGCTGATTAAGATTAGTGTCTCCTGTCCATCTTTCTTTAGCAAAACTTGAATAATACCACTGCTTACCTCTTATTGAATCTTTGGGTGCAGACTTAATTGAAGAGCCTCGTATAAACAGGCAGGGTGTGATGTTTAGGGAAACCAAAGAATACAGCCGCCATCATTTCTGCCAGAAGACTCATTGGGTGCAACGAAGCTTTCATTGTGGACTGGCTAGATACCTTCTGCATTCAGAAGGAAAACAAGAAGGGCATACACCATAAACAATAATAACTGACAAAAATAATGAGACAAGAAATTAAAGTAACAAAATAAGTGCAAATCAAGTTTCCCTGTGTTACAGTGTAGCTGAATGTTTTTCAACAATTTGATTTACGGTAAAACACATACCAAATATTTCCAGCCAAGGTTTGTTTCAATCTTCAGCATGTTTTTCCTGCCATTGTCTTGAAACTGTTTCATCTGTCTCTCTCATTTGATGCTGTTTACAAAAACAAAACAGCAATATTGTAAAGGGAAAAAGGAAAATTAATTTAATGGAAAAAAAAAGATTATGACCTGAAATCTCACCATTTCCTGAGAGTCACAGGTCCTTTGAGTATCCTTATGGTTTCTGCTCAAATTCAGTGTCTGAAAAGGGCAGGAACAAAACAAACCTTTTTAATCATAATAAAGACAAAATAAGATTTAGAGACAGACGACAAAGAAATGTGTAAAATATCTTCTTGAATCTGTTTACTTTACTAACCTTGAAAGAGACTCTTGGGTCTTAGCTGTGCCACCACCCTTAAACCTTAAAACAGATGGAGACGATATGCTGGCCTGGCTTGAAATTTCCATATTTGGTGCTGTAAAACAATATCACAAACAATAGATTAATTGTACTTTTTGGACCTTGGCCAAAGCATAATAGAAAAAACAGAAAGTCCTTCATGGCTATTGTGCAATGAAATCATAATACTTACTGGTTTGTTTCTCAGATGTCTCCACTCCTAATGATTGTAGTGCCTCCAGTACAATTTCAAGGATTGAGGCAGACAGGTCCGGCAGCACCTTAGTAATGGAACTCCTTATGCTGCCCCCCATTTCCAAGATGTCTGATAAAAGAATGTGAATAAAGGTCAATTTACACCAAGTGGTACCTTTGGTCTTAAAATATGAAGCTGATCTTGCTTGATACTACACTTTTATACAGTGTTTCGTAAGTACCAAACTAACAGCACCATTATTGTGACAGCACACTGTGTTTCAGTGGAACCATTTGGTACCCATACTTCATGTAAGATGTTAATGGATAGAAATCAATTAAGTCAATGGGTTTTGACCAAAAAAATCATTTTATTTAAAACAGCTTACTATCACTTATGTCACACAGAACATCAGCAGGAGGCTCAGTAGAGGGCTCTTCTGATTTCTGCCACAGATCAGACTCTAGCAGACATCTCAAAGTCTCTCTTAAAGGCACATAATAGGCAAACCTATCTTTTCTGTTTTCATCTCTCCCTAAAAATATTTTCTTTGGTTCCGCATAGTTGAAGGCTTTTTTAAAGATCTGAGCTCTGGAGTGCACTGTCCTCAATGGCCCGGTATGACATGCAGAAAAAAGATCATAGCTTTTGACAGACTCACAGACTTTGTTGATGTCCTCCTCTGATAATGATGTGTCATCTTTTAACAGTGATGCAAGTTTACCCAAACTGTATGTCTGTCCCAACTCATGCATGTTCTGCATTTCCTCTACAATGTTCTGTATGGTTGAAGCAGGCAGTAGAAACTGACCCTGCAATTTTAAGTAGAATAGTGAAACGTTTCTCAGAAAAAGATCACAGAATTCAGGGGGCATTTCCATGTTATCTTCATGTGCAATAGACTGTGCAGCAGGCTTGGAAATCAAGGGTACAAAGTCATCTGATGTGGTTGGAACAGATGATGATTGACATGCAGACTCTCTATATAAATCACCAATGCTGCTGTCTGAAAACTCTGTGTTTACGTGACATGTGAGCAGTAAAAGATGATTTAACTCTAAAGGTATTTGTGCATCCTCTTACTGGACAAGTGACCACGTGTCCTTCCACAATATGGCTCTTCAGATGAGCTATTAACTCTTTAGAGTTCTGACACTGACGTTCACACATCGCCATTGCACATGTAAACGAAGAAACCACCGCCACACCAGTGACATGGGTGGGGGCAGAGTGTCTTCGGTAAAAATGAGCCTTAAACGCGCCATACCTGGTGTATGTCTGCTGGCAGCCTGCTTCAATACACCGAAAGAAACAACGTGGCTCATTCCGATGCAGTTTACAATGAAGCACGTAGCCCCTTGATGACTGAACTACCTTACCACAGAAATTACACGTTAACATAACTCCATGTACTTTGGTAATTCCTTCCTAGCGAATTAAGCACGCCATATACAGAAACTAATCCAGAGCAATGCTTCCCTCGCAACAGTAATGCTAACTCAACTCACAAATGCTAACTAAATTCACAACCTCACTCATAAAAAACGAACTGCTAAAATTATCTATAAACGCTGGGCTGGTGGATTTTTATAACAGAGATAACTTGAAGTTGCATGTACTCACCTCACCTCGAACTAATTGTAAGCTGCCAGGATGTCTACAAATTCCGAAGATGCTGTGGTCCAAGCAGCAATAAATGGCGCTAATATACGAGTTCAAAACTGTGTCCGTTAGCGAAGCCAACTTGAGTCTCCTGCATGAAAAAAAGAGCGGTTGGCACACAGCTCAGCAGCGCGCCGCGCTATTGGTCATTTTCAGGTGACGTCATCCCGCAATGTAACGTCGCTCTTTGTTTCTTTAGGAGGTTCGAATTTGATCAGAAGTCACGTCTGCAGACCGCTGCAGCCACGTCTTGCCTTGCTTCCCCTTTTTTTGGTGAAATGGTTCGCTCATACTGCACAATGTTGCTACCAGATTTTTTTTCTCTGCAATTCGAACGTAAAACGTCTGTACACAGTTTACCAGCAGTTTAGCTACCAATCAACAGCGATCACACAAATTCAAAATTTAAGGCCGACCCACTTAAGGTGGTCTGATAATATGGCGTGAAACACAACAACATAAAGTTGTTTTAAAATAATAATTAAAAAAGATTATTGAAATCAATTTTATTCACAACCATAAACTTTATTTTTAACATCTTCTTTTGCTGTTGATTTTTTTATCAGAAGGTTAACAATGATATACTGCAGGCCTAACTTTTAATCTGTATATCAGTATCTGAATTTTAAAATAAAAAAATACTATCAGTTTTATTGTCTTTCACTGCTGATATTTGCTTTTTTTTTAATGGTATGTACTGGTTGTATTATTACGGTGGACCCTATTTTTTAACATCTTGTTTCTGTAAAAATGAATGTTTTTGTTTGCTTAAAAATCTACAGCTTTATACTGTGAATTCCAATGTGCACAACCCCAAAAGATGTAGTTTTACTCAAATAATACTGTAAAATCTAAGTTTTTCAGACATTTTCAACATTACAATATGTAATTGTAAAATGTATGCATATTTATTTGTTTTCACAGAAAATATTTATAATTTCAACATTTTATTACAGTAAAAAACAAAGTTTTATCCAGTCTCACAATTAACGGTTATTCAATCTATTTAATACAGTAAAAGGAAGTTTTTGATTTTACGCTCCATTACCGTTGGAATTTGACGGTGTTTTGCTGTATATTTTACTGACTTTTTTTACAGTGTAGCTGCAGCTGGACTCTGTCATCTAACTGAATGTGTTGGTGCTGATCACGGGGCTCTGAGGGGGGAGCAGCAGGAGGACTCTGGATGCTGACGTCAGTGTATCTGTGGAAGCTCCCACAGCGTGTCTGTCATTCAATATTGTGCTGTATATTGTATCTATGCAAAGATGAACAGACTGTGTGTTCACTGGTCTCTGTGCTGCAGCTCTGATGTCATCATCACTCCCTCCTCCACCCTCAGCAGTCCCAGCATGCTGCTGTGGTGCACCCCACCCTCACTCTACACCTGAGCCACAGACCACACCCTCCACCTCAATATACACCACAGTTTTCTCTGCTGTGGAAATGAGATCAGGAGGAAATCATCATTATTATTATTTAATAAACGCTCACATTAATGTGGGCTTATTTGTTTCATATTAGAAACATTAGTTGAGTGTTTTTAGTATAAAATGGTCAAAGTCCCTCTTTTTGCTCCTCCCCTCACCTGTGGATGGGCGGTGCTGTTACCGTGGTGACAGCTTGGATGTGTTTCAGTCCTGCCTGGTTATCACTGCAGGAATCTTTCACATTTATTACAGGTAATAACTCTGATTTTTCTGTGTATTATGAACCAAATGTATCCTGATACTCACAGAGATGGATGAGCAGAGGTTCTTTTTGCAGTTTATGTAGTTACTATGGACTTAATGCATACATATTATTAAAATTAGGGCTATAACAGTTGTATTGATGTATAGCAACTTGAAATGCTCCCACAAATGGCTCCACAGCATGTAAAAATATAACAAAAGCTCTGGCGGACTTGGTTCTGTGGTCAGTCTTAAAGGGTGAAGTTAAACTCTGTAATCTTCACTGTGTCACAGAGTTCAGTGAGTCCCGTTATTCACAGTATCAATCAGATCATCAGAGAACAGCTGATCAGCAATCAGTGGTGCCAACAGCGCCTCCTGTGGTGAGAGGATGCAATAATGCAATGTAGCATTTTTCCACTCAACACTTGCAGTCATGGAAACTGTCTGTTGGATCTGTGTGACGTTGCTTTCTTGGTTAGAGTTCCTCACAAATGTCCAGATGATTCTTCTAATGAGGCGTCGACCATGTTTGCAGCTCTTTGGAAGAAAACGTCGCCCTTTGCCATCCTTACTTTTCTTTGACTTCTTCAAATGCAGCTGAACTCCAGCTGGTATTTTCTTGGACTTTGCAGCTGTTTCTGGTCATCAGTTCATTCCTGCAAACCTCTGAAGCTGAACAACAATGATGCTGCATTGCTGGCTGATCCCAAAAGGTTGATTCTGTTCATCTGGACGTTTTCAGAAACGTTTGCTCACTGATCAGGTGACTTCTTCAGTCTCAGCTGACTGCAGCTTTACAAGCTTACAAACAGCACATTTGCACAATGACTGAAAGCAGCAGCACCTGATATATATGATACTAATATAATACATATACATATATAATCCATACTAATGATGAAGGAACTGAGCTCACAGTCCATTGTTCATTCAGTGAACTACTCAGTTTATTTTGGGCCTCAGAAATGCTCACTCTGTTTGTACATCACTGTCAGCAATAGACTCATTCTGCTGTGTGGACAGGAACACATGTGACATCACTTCCTGTTTGTTTGTGACTGAAGAGGAAGAAGTTTACAAGGAATCATTTAGAAGAGTTTCAAACATCAACTGATTGAATCCATGAATCTGAAAACGTGTTTGTGAGTGAAAGAGACAGACATGTACAGACTGAACTATCTGTTCAACAGTCAGAGTGTTTCTGTAACAGGAGACACTCTTTACACTCCACTCAGCACAGGGACACTGAGGAACCAGGATAGAACCTAAACCCAGGATAAAGAGTTTGAGTGAATGTGGTGTTGAAGGTGTGGAGGTGGATCAGAGTGTCAGAGGAGACTCTGTAGAAGGACAGAGTGCCAGCAGGACAGTCCACATACACTGCTGCTCTGTTAGAGACAGAGGAGGAGGAGGAGGAGGAGGAGATGAGTGTTTGTCTGTTATTGTGACAGACATAACGAGGACCATCATCAGAGCAGCACAGACTCCAGGACTGATCATTGAATCCAAACAAACAGTCTCTGCCTCCTTTCCTTCTGATGCTTCTGTAACTCACTGATATAAAAACTCTTCCTCTCCACTCGACCTCCCAGTAACAGCGACCAGTCAGACCATTTCTACACAGCAGCTGAGACCAGTAATCAAATCTGTCTGGATGATCAGGATATGACTGAACCTCCTCCACACGTGTCACCTTCCTGTTGTTGTCAGACAGTTGGAGCTCTGTGTTCACTGTGTTTGTGTCGATTGTGAGTTGACAGGAATCTGATGGAGAGAACAAACACAATCCAGCTGCAGTTATTGATCCATCATCTGTTCATTGATTGACACTTTGATGATGACTCCTGACATGATGAAGATGGTTGAATGTGTGCTGCTTTGTTTTCATGAATCCCATTAAAAACACACTTACACTTCCTCAGACCTGGTCTCAACCATCGGACTCCAGCAGGCTCCACCCTGAAAGGAGGAGGGGGGTCAGAGCAGCACAGTCAGCATGCACACATGGACATTACATGGCTCTCACACACACACTGTTACACACTGAGCTCAAAGCTCGGCTCCACTGTTTTATTCAAAGAAATCTACATTTATTTATCAGCACATTTAAAAACAGCTTGAGCCAAAGTGCTGCACAGAGTAGAGAGAAAATAGGAAACATACACAGTAATGACTATAAAGACTGGTCAGGATTGAAAGCTACAGAGTACAAATGTGTTTCCAACCGGCTTTTAAAAATGTCCAGTGTTGGTGACGACCTGATGTGAAGGGCGACTGTTCCAGAGTTTGGCTGCAGCCATCGATAAAGCTCACCTCTGTTTTTACGTCTAGTTCTGGTCAGAAGCTGCTTATCTGCAGACCTGAGGGCTCCACTTGGATTCTTTTGTTAAAGAGAGATAAGATGGAGCCAATCCATTCACAGATTTAAAGACAACCAGATCTGGAAGTGGATTCTACCACGTACTGGTAACCAGTGGAAAAAGCTGGTGATGGGTCGTCTAGCACAGACCCACCGCTGGAACCAGACAATTGATGAGGGAGAGAACTGTGACAGCGCCGTTCCTTCACTTGACCTCAGTCGCTCTCGTCTGCTCCCTCGTAACACTGCTCTTTATTGAGCTTACATGAATATGCACAAGTTCATTATGACGTCTTACACAGGTATGAACAAAGAGTACCAGTCTGTGCATAGTGTGTGTGTGTGTGCGTGTGTGTGCGTGTGTGTGTGTGTCTGTGTGTGTGTGTGTGTGTGTGTGTGTGTGTGCGTGTGTGTGTGTGTGTGTCTGTGTGTGTCTGTGTGTGTCTGTGTGTGTGTCTGTGCATAGTGTGTGTGTGTGTGTCTGTGTGTGTGTGTCTGTGTGTGTGTGTCTGTGTGTGTGTCTGTGTGTGTGTGTGTGTGTCTGTGTGTGTGTGTGTCTGTGTGTGTGCGTGCGTTCGTGTGTGTGTGTGTGTGTGTGTGTGTGTGTGTGTGTGTGTGTGTTCCAGATGTGACCCTGTGACCCCAAAGCTGGTGCTAAGAGTCCAGCGGTCCCCCTAACAAAGGGCTCTTATACTTAACCAGACACAGAGTAGGTGTCCTCCTACACCAGGGGTCTCAAACTCGCGGCCCGCGGGCCAATTGCGGCCCGCAGGACGATAGTTTTTGGCCCCACCTTAATATGAAAATGTAATGTTAGTTTGATAATGTATGACACTTTACAGTGTTGTGGGCGCAGCTGAATTAACCCACCAATCAGGGTGGGATATGGATCTCAGGGGACACCAGCCGGGCTTGATGCAAGCAGGGAAACATTTCTCAATGAGTCAAAGTTCCAGCAGCGTTGCCCTGGAGTGTTTCTTTCTTTCCTGTGCCTGGCTGGCTTCCTCCTTTCTATTGGGCAAACGCCGACATTCGCCCCAGCGCGCTGCGTTCACAACTCTTCAAAAAAAGTTGTTTTTTTAAGTTGCTGCCCAGCGGGACATTATACGTATATAGATTTATACACACGTCAGTGGGATTTAAAGTTATTTTTCCACAGAGAGAGATCTCATATTAACTCTCACAGTGATGCGTAGGCGGCGGGATAAAAGAAAAGTCATGAACTCAATGCAGCCCAATTTAGTCTGCAGTCACATAGCGACACCTGTTCATCGGCAACAACAGTCCCCGGTAACCCGGACTAATTATAGGGTCGCACCGTAATTTGTGGCTCCATGTTTTTATTTGCATCACTGCGTTTGCATTGCAGCAAACATGAACATTACATATATTTCAATATAATGTAAAAGCAGTCAAAACAACTAACATCAGAAACAGCTGATGTTATTTGTTATATGTCACGGTGTCATTTCCGCTTCTTTCTCCTGTAACAACAGCCCGGCGCCGTGAGCAGTCGCCTTTTTTGCGCTCGCTATCCCTGCACTTTCTACCATCTGCAAACGCCACGGTGTTCGTGTCATCATGAAAGACATGAACATCGAGCGTAAAAACAAAGGAGACTGCTACCGGCTTTTTATCTGCCGATCGCCGTGCTACGGTTGCAAGAAAAAGAAGCAGAAATGACGTTCTCTACGCGTTGAGACGTTCCCCGTCCGTCGGCTAAACGCTTGATTGAAACTTCAATGCGACAGTGACACCAAGTAGAACTAGAAAGTGCATTTTCTGAAGAAACTGCAGTGTGAATGCTTGAATCTGAATGTATGCACTGAAATGAATTAATTACTGAATTTAAGTTAAAAATCTTGAATGAGATAAAAAAAAAACAAACCCGAATTTAACCTGAAAACAAAGGTGCTGAACTGCTAAAAGCTGAAGGTTACACAGAAGAAGGAGTTGGAAAAAAACTGAAAATATTTTAAATGTAAATTAGAAAACCCTAAGAAATGAGAAAAGAACATTTAGAGTCAGAAAACATCTGAATGAATATTAAAAGGTCATATTCTTTGAATCACTGAATGACTCAAATGTGATCCCTCCACTTTGATCCACACAGTTTAAAAAGTTTAAATGCCTGAGCTTTGAAAGATACGGTGTTGGAAAGAGAACAATAATGGCGACAATTTGAGGGTAAAATGATGGCTGTGACACTGTGGACACAGCAGCAGTTGAAAGAGAAGTGCTTAAGATGAATCTTGGTACAGTGGCAGAGAGAGCTCGTTAAGCAGGCAGGTGTGAGCCTGGTTGCTATAGTGACCGCACCCAATGGCTCCATACACACGTACACAGACATGCGCCTCACTTTTGCTGCTTAAAATGAACAGAAAAGTCAGGCCGAAACAAATCGTTCCCAAATGAAAAGTAAAAGTCGTACTGACAAAATTCTTTCACCGTGAGCGACAGCCATGTCTAGTCTACCAAATTCTCAGTTTTCATGTCTGTGGAGTTTATTATATGGACGTGGTGACAGTGGAAAGACACCATGCTCTTCTGATTTTCAAACGAACCTTCTGAGCCATTTTAACATTAGAGTCTATGGAAGAGTTGGAGGGAGGAGGCTGTGCATTGGTGACATTTATGAAAGAACCATAACACCTAGGACAATAGTAAACACATTGGATGAAAGAGGACAGCCATGGCTACGTTTTGAGGGTAAAATCATACCTGTAGAACAAACGCTGTGGACACAGCAGCAGTTTTAAAAAAGATTTTAAGATTAATTTTTTTGCTCCTCTCACTCTAGCAGTTGAGCTGTCTCACTCTAGCCCCAACATTCCGTCCCATACACACCCATTATAAACTCTGAAACGGGTGAAAAAACATCATGAAACTTAAACTGGAACTGAAGAAAAAGTATAATAGATATTGAAAAGATAAATACAAGTTGAATAGTTGAATGTCTTGTCTTCGTTTTAAAGTTTGAATGGTGGCTCTATGTCAATGTATGTGGAAGTAGATACAGTTTAAAGAGGAGGAATTTGAATGAGAATTTGAAGGGTCTCTCCATTGAAATACATTATAAATTTTTGTTAAATAAAGTTGAATAAAATTAAAAATATAAATGTTAAAAATGAGAAAAATAGAAGCAGTCATGTCCAAAAGAATAGGAATCTAACGGTGTTTGAATGGTTTTTCTAAGTTAAACGGTTTTGAAGGAGTTAGATGCCAAAAAACGTACGGAATATGGAATAATAGATAACTAGAAAGTGCATTTTCTGAAGAAACTGCAGTGTGAATGCTTGAATCTGAATGTATGCACTGAAATGAATTAATTGCTGAATTTTGAGTTAAAAATATTGAATGAGATTAAAAAAAAACAACAAAAAAAAAGAATTTAACCTGAAAACAAAGGTGCTGAACTGCTAAAAGCTGAAGGTTACACAGAAGAAGGAGTTGGAAAAAAACTGAAAATGTTTTAAATGTAAATTAGAAAACCCTAAGAAATGAGAAAAGAACATTTAGAGTCAGAAAACATCTGAATGAATATTAAAAGGTCATATTCTTTGAATCACTGAATGACTCAAATGTGATCCCTCCACTTTGATCCACACAGTTTAAAAAGTTTAAATGCCTGAGCTTTGAAAGACACGGTGTTGGAAAGAGAACAATAATGGCGACAATTTGAGGGTAAAATGATGGCTGTAACACTGTGGACACAGCAGCAGTTGAAAGAGAAGTGCTTAAGATGAATCTTGGCACAGTGGCAGGCAGAGCTCGTTAAGCAGGCAGGTGTGAGCCTGGTTGCTATAGTGACTGCACCCAATGGCTCCATACACACGTACACAGACATGCACCTCACTTTTGCTGCTTAAAATGAACAGAAAAGTCAGGCCCAAACAAATTCTTCCCAAATGAAAAGTACATGTCGTATTGACAAAATTCTTTCACCGTGAGCGACAGCCATGTCTAGTCTACCTAATTCTCAGTTTTCATGCCTGTGGAGTTTATTATATGGACGTGGTGACAGTGTAAAGACACCATGCTCTTCTGATTTTCAAACGAACCTTCTGAGCCATTTTAACATTAGAGTCTATGGAAGAGTTGGAGGGAGGAGGCTGTGCATTGGTGACATTTATGAAAGAACCATAACACCTAGTACAATAGTAAACACATTGGATGAAAGAGGACAGCGATGGCTACGTTTTGAGGGTAAAATCATACCTGTAGAGCAAACGCTGTGGACACAGCAGCAGTTTTAAAAAAGATTTTAAGATTAATTTTTTTGCTCCTCTCACTCTAGCAGTTGAGCTGTCTCACTCTAGCCCCAACATTCCGTCCCATACACACCCATTATAAACTCTGAAACGGGTGAAAAAACATCATGAAACTTAAACTGGAACTGAAGAAAAAGTATAATAGATATTGAAAAGATAAATACAAGTTGAATAGTTGAATGTCTTGTCTTCGTTTTAAAGTTTGAATGGTGGCTCTATGTCAATGTATGTGGAAGTAGTAAGAGTTTAAAAATGAGTAAGTTGAATGAGGATTTGAAGGGTCTCCCCATTGAAATACATTATAAATTTTTGTTGAATAAAGTTGAATAAAATTAAAAATATAAATGTTAAAAATATGAAAAATAGAAGCAGTGTTGTCCAAAAGAATAGGAATCTAACGGTGTTTGAATGGTTTTTCTAAGTTGAACGGTTTTGAAGGAGTTAGATGCCAAAAAACGTACGGAATATATAATAATAACTAGAAAGTGCATTTTCTGAAGAAACTGCAGTGTGAATGCTTGAATCTGAATGTATGCACTGAAATGAATTAATTACTGAATTTAAGTTAAAAATCTTGAATGAGATAAAAAAAAAAACCCCGAATTTAACCTGAAAACAAAAGTGCTGAACTGCTAAAAGCTGAAGGTTACACAGAAGAAGAAGTTGGAAAAAAGCTGAAAATGTTTTAATTGTAAATTAGAAAAACCTAAGAAATGAGAAAAGAACATTTAGAGTCAGAAAACATGTGAAAGAATATTAAAAGGTCATATTCTTTGAATCACTGAATGACTAAAATGTGATCCCTCCACTTGGATCCACACAGTTTAAAAAGTTTACATCTCTGAGCTTTGAAAGACAAGATGTTGGAAAGAGAACAACGATGGCGACGTTTTGAGGGTAAAATGATGGCTGTAACACTGTGGAGACAGCAGCAGTTGAAAGAGAAGTGTTTCAGATGAATCTTGGCAGAGTGAGAGAGAGAGCTCGTTAAGCAGGCAGGTGTGAGCCTGGTTGCTATAGTGACCGCACCCAATGGCTCCATACACACGGACACAGACATGCACCTCACTTTTGCTGCTTAAAATGAACAGAAAAGTCAGGCCGAAACAAATCGTTCCCATATGAAAAGTACAAGTCGTATTGACGAAATTCTTTCACTGTGAGCGACAGCAATGTCTAGTCTACTGAATTCTCAGTTTTCATGCCTGTGGAGTTTATTATATGGACGTGGTGACAGTGGAAAGACACCATGCTCTTCTGATTTTCAAAAGAACCTTCTGAGCCATTTTAACATTAGAGTCTATGGAAGAGTTGGAGGGAGGAGGCTGTGCATTGGTGACATTTATGAAAGAACCATAACACCTAGGACAATAGTAAACACATTGGATGAAAGAGGACAGCGATGGCTACGTTTTGAGGGTAAAATGGTGGCTGTAGAGCAAACGCTGTGGACACAGCAGCAGTTTTAAAAAAGATTTTAAGATTAATTTTTTTGCTCCTCTCACTCTAGCAGTTGAGCTCTCTCACTCTAGCCCCAACATTCCGTCCCATACACACCCATTATAAACTCTGAAACGGCTGAAAAAACATCATGAAACTTAAACTGGAACTGAAGAAAAAGTATAATAGATATTGAAAAGATAAATACAAGTTGAATAGTTGAATGTCTTGTCTTCGTTTTAAAGTTTGAATGGTGGCTCTATGTCAATGTATGTAGAAGTAGTAAGAGTTTAAAAATGAGTAAGTTGAATGAGGATTTGAAGGGTCTCCCCATTGAAATACATTATAAATTTTTGTTGAATAAAGTTGAATAAAATTAAAAATATAAATGTTAAAAATATGAAAAATAGAAGCAGTGTTGTCCAAAAGAATAGGAATCTAACGGTGTTTGAATGGTTTTTCTAAGTTGAACGGTTTTGAAGTTATAGGATTACAAAAAACGTACGGAATAGATAAAATATAATAATAATAATAATAATAAAGATTCGAATAACAATACTGTGAATGCTTTTCAAGCATTCACACTAATAATAAAGATTCGAATAACAATACTGTGAATGCTTTTCAAGCATTCACACTAATAAGAAAGATTCGAAGAACAATACTGTGAATGCTTTTCAAGCATTCACACTAATTATAAATGTCACATAGCCCCAAACATGTCTTTTTCAAAGCCTGCGGTGAAGAGAAAGGTTGGTGATGAGCACCGACAATTTCAGGAAAAGTGGGAAATGCAATATTTCTTTGTTGAGCACAGGGGCACCCCGACCTGTCTTATTTGCACAGAGAAAGTTGCGCTGCACAAGGAATACAATTTGAAACGTCATTACACAACTAGACATGCTGAGCTGGATGCAAAATACCAGGGAGACGAGAGAGCGAACCGGGTTGCCAGTCTTAAAACAGATCTACTGAGGCAGCAAGATTTCTCCAAGAAAGCAACCAAAGAGAATAATGCAGCAGTCGGAGCCACGTGGTTAGTGAGATGATTGCTAAAGCAGGGAAGCCATTCACAGAAGGTGCATTTGTCTAAAAGTGCATATTGCAGGCTGCAAATATAGTCTGTCCGGGAAAGAAAGGTCAGTTTAGCAACATCAGCCTTTCTGCCAACACCGCAGCAGATCGCATTTCTGACCTGTCAAGTGACATTTATGACCAACTGTGTGAGAAAGCCAAATGTTTCAGTGTATACTCAGTCGCTCTTGATGAGACCACAGACATCACCGACACTGCCCAGCTCCCAATGTATGTCCGTGGTGTTGATGACAGTTTTGAAGTGATGGAGGAGCTGCTCACAGTAATTCCAATGCATGGCCAGACCACCGCTCAGCAGATATTTACAAGCTGTGTGATGCCATTGAGAATGTTGGTTTGCCATGGAAGAGGTTTGTTGGAATAACAACAGATGGAGCGCCATCAATGACAGGGAGGAAACATGGACTGGTGGCACAAAACAAACTGGAAGAGGAAGGCGTGGAGGAGGCCATTGCTCTGCACTGCATCATCCATCAGCAGGTCCTTTGCAGCAAATGCCTGAAGTTTGACAATGTGATGTCTATTGTTGTGAAATGCATCAACCAAATCAGATCCAGGGGCTTAAAGCACCGAAGGTTCTGAGCTTTTTTAGAGGAAATGGAGTCAGAATATGGGGATGTGCTCGACTTCACTGAGGTACGTTGGCTCAGCAGGGGAAATGTATTAAAGAGACTTTTTGAGTTGAGAGCAGAAGTGAAGCCTTCATGGAGAAGGATGGAGTTAGTGTTCCTGTGCTAACTGATCCCAAATGGCTCATGGACTCAGCTTTTCTTGTTGATATGACACATGAGCTTAATGTACTGAACAAGACGTTACAAGGCCAGGGGCAACTTGTCAGTGCTGCCTATGACAACGTGAGAGCATTCTCCACAAAACTGGCGCTCTGGAAAGCTCAGCTCTCTCAGACAAACCTTTGCCATTTCCCAGCATGCAAGGCACTCGTGGATGCAGGCACACCATTCAGTGCTGACGAGTATGTTGATGTCATTTTGAGGCTACAGGAGGAATTTGATCCCAGATTTGCTGACTTCAAGACACACAGAGCCACCTTTCACATTTTTGCGGACCCCTTCTCCTTTGATGTGCAAGATGCCCCTTCTGTGCTTCAAATGGAGCTCATTGAGCTGCAGTGCAACTCTGAACTCAAAGCAAAGTTCAGGGAGGTGAGTGGAAAAGCAGACAAGCTTGGACAATCTTTGAGAGACTTGAGCCCTAGTTTCCCTCGGCTTTCCCGAATGTTCAAGCGGACCATGTGCCTTTTTGGTAGCACATACTTGTGCCAAAAGCTCTTCTCCACTTTGAACTTCAATAAGTCCAAGTACAGGTCCAGACTTACGGATGATCATCTTCAAGACATACTGAGGGTCGCAACTGCTTCCTCCCTCAGGCCAAATCTGGCTCGGCTATGCGAGAGGAAACGCTGCCAGGTCTCTAGCAGCAAGGAGTAGGCAAGAGAAGCCATGTTCAGAAGAACAGTTCATTTTCTACAGTGTTCCATTCATGTTCAGAAGAAGGTTATAGAACTGTTAATACAGACATTTCAATCTAAATACAGCAGATATAGAAGACTGAAAGATACACACAAGTTCACTGACTAAAAATATCTTATTATTATTTTATTTATGTATTACAGATTGATTTATTTTCTTATTAATTCTTAATTTGTTTATTTATTTTTCATATTTTGTGTTAAAAAATAAAAATAAAGAGATTTGAGAAGATTGGAATTTTTTAACCATGCCTTTCTTGTGGAAAACCTAATGCGGCCCAGCCTCACCCAGACTCTGCCTGCAGCAGCCCCCAGCTAAATTGAGTTTGAGACCCCTGTCCTACACCATAAATCAGTAAGAGAGGGTACGACCTCTCTCATGGCCCCAAGTGGTGTGTGCATGCCAGAGCACTCTGGAAGGCATACAGAGTCTTTACAGACTACTAAGGATCGAACCTCTATCATCATCCAATCGATTATAAAACTAAGCATGTATGAGTAAATATTTTTAAGCATATCCCATATGGAAAAGACTAAAAACTTATATGATGAAAGTCATACTCACGAAAGTGGCCACTTTCTCATTACTTTCATATATTGTTTTAGTAAGTATCGAAAACATACAAGTTTCATTATATAATTTTTCAAGGGATCTTATATCTGTTTTCACTCTTGTATGCTTTTCATACAAGTTTCACACAAGACAGATACAAACTTTATAAGATTTATATATCTTTTCCATATGGGAAATGACAATCAACAATATAAAGCTTACAGCTGGTTTTAATAACAACATTTATTTGTTTCTCAAATGAGAAAGAGCTATCGAGAAACACTCCTAAATCTTGAGTTCTTAACTTTTCCAGTGGGCCAAATTCAACATTATCTGCTAATGCTAAATAGGCTGCCGTTATTAACTAATGCTAATTGGATGTGAATTAGCATTATGCACTAATGCTAACACTTACTTTTTAACAATGTGAGTAGCTAATGCTAACACTATTTCCCTTATCTTTATAACAATGTGAACGGCTAATGCTAACACTCTTTTCCCTAGCAATACAACATCTGAGCTGCTAATGCTGAGTAGGTCGCCATTAGCACCTACGTCTAATTAAAGGCAAATACGCATTAGAACCTAATGCTCATATCGTTTTCCTTTGCTTTATAACAATGTGAGCAGCTACTGCTAAATAGCATTAGCTAATAACAGCAGTCTAATTTAATGTAAGTTAGCCTCATTTGCATTATAACGATGTGAGGAGTTAATGCTAAGTATGCTGCCATTAGCAGCTAATTCTAATTAGGGGTGAATAATTATTACCAGCTAATGCTAATATCGTTTTCTCTTCCCTTTTAACAATGTGAGCAGCTAGTGCTGGGTAGGCTGGTGCTAGCAGCTAATACTAAAGCTAAAGCTAATTTGATGTGAATTAGCATTACATTAGTGAGGAGTTAATGCTAAGTAGACTTCCATTACAGGTAATGCTAATTTTAGGTATTTAGGAATTGGCAGCTAATGCTAATACCATATTTTCTTGCATTATAACAATATGACCAGCTAATGCTAAGTAGGTTGCCGTTATTAGCTAATACTAATTTGAGGTGAATTAGCATTATCCGCTTATGCTAACAATGTTTTTTCTTACTTTTTAACAATATGAGTAGCTAATCTGAACATTTTTTTAAATTTAATTTTAACTTTTCCCCTGCGATGTGAAGAGGTAATGCTAAATAGCACGCCATTAGTGGCTAATTCTAATTTTAGATGAAAAAGCATTAAAAGCTAATGCTAATACCATATTTTCTTGATTTATATCAATATCAGTAGCTAATGCTAGGTATGTAGCCATCATTAGCTAATGCTAATTTAGGTGAATTAGCATCATCCGCTTATGCTAACAATGTGTTTTTTTACTTTTTAACAATACGCCATTAGTGGCCAATTCTAATGTTAGATGAGAAAGCATTAACAGCTAATGCTCATACTGTTTGCTTTGTAAGAATGACAGCAGCTAATGATACGAAGTCTACCGTTGTTAACTAATGTTAATTTGATGTGAATTAGCATTATCCGATAATGGTAACTCTTTTCCCCTGCATTACAACGACGTCAGGAGTTAATGCTAAGTAGGCTGCCATTAGGGGCTAACTCTAATTAGGGGTGAACAATTATTAGCAGCTAATGCTAATACCGTTTTCTCTTTCCTTATAACAACTTGAGCAGCTAATGCTAATTTGATGTGAATTAGCATTATATTAGTGAGCAGTTATTGCTAAGTAGGCTACCATTAGCAGCTAAAGCTAATTTGAGGTGAATAAGCATTAGTAGCTAACGCTAATACCCTTTTCTCTTGTGTTATAATGATGTGAAACGTTAATATTGTTCTCAAACAACAGAATGAGAATGAAATATTGATTCTAACAGGGCCCATAAACAGTATTAGCTTAGCAGCATTAGCTTATCAGAGTTTTCATCATGGTCACATAAATCCTTAGCAGAGCAAAGTGGCCTACTTAGCAATAGCTGCTCAAGTTGTAGAAAGCAAGGGAAAACAGTAATAGCATTAGCTGCTAAATGTGCACTTGAGAACAAATTTATTGTTAATTCAGCTGTGAATGTAGAGTTTGTCATTATTTAAGCTTCCATTTCCAAATGTTAGCTGCTCCTGTCTGCCTCTTTGTCACAAACACAGACTGAAATGATTCACAGCCTTGTTTCATCCTTCTGTCACTGTGGACATACAGCATGGGAAACATACACATGGCTGACACTTTATTAGGTACACTGGTATCTATCTCAGGTACACCTGTGACCTAAATGTTCCTGCAACCAGACTCCTTGGAGACCCCTACATAAATATCCATGAACTATCCAGCTAGACTAGTGTGTCTGTCCCTGAAAATATTCCTGCATGTGTGATTGTTCATGTCTCATCTGCAGGAAACAAACAGGAAGTGAGTGAAGGACACAGGAAATGTTTCCAGCTCTTCCTCCTCTATCAGACATTCTCTCCATACCTGAGAGTGTCCAGTCTCCAGCCTGGATCCTTCAGTCCAGCCGACAGCAGCTTTATTCCTGAGGGACCTGGATGATTGTAGCTCAGGTCCAGCTGTCTCAGATGGGAGGGGTTGGAGGTCAGACCTGAGGCCAGAGAAGTACAGCCTTCCTCTGTGATCAGACAGCCTGACAGACTGCAGACACACAAAACAACAATCAATCTGTCAACAATCGTTTTCTCTTCGTCACAATAACATCTATCCATCCATACATCCATTCAATGTAACTTTATTTATAAGTGACAATACCCAACAGACAACAACAGTCATCTGAAGCTGTTTAACAGTGTAAGGTAACCGCCTCCACTGTGAGCAGCACTTGGTGATGGTGGGAAGAAGAACTCCCTTTGACACAAAGATCCTCCCAGTGAAAACAGGCTCCAGGAGGAGCATCTACCATGACTGGTTGCAGGGTGAGGGGAAAGAGAAGAACATGAACATCAAGAATGCAGCGAGTGGTAAAATAATAATAATAATAATGGATTGGATTTATATAGCGCTTTTCAAGGCACCCAAAGCGCTTTACAATGCCACTATTCAGTCACTCTCACATTCATACACTGGTGGAGGCAGCTACGGTTGTAGCCACAGCTGCCCTGGGGCAGACTGACAGAAGCGAGGCTGCCATATCGCGCCATCGGCCCCTCTGGCCAACACCAGTAGGCAAGTAGGGTAAAGCCCAAGGACACAACGACCAGGACAGAGAGCCCAAGGATCGAACCGGTGACCTTCCGGTTACAGATGCGATTCCCAACCCCCTGAGCCACGGTCGCCCTAAATAAAGATTTGACCTCAGTGTGCTCAGTGTTCCTGTCTATTCCTAACATATTCCTAACACGATAGCTGCACTTTAGAGCTCTAAAACTGGAACTGACACATAAAAATACTGAGAACACAGACTAGCAGCCACTGCATGGCCTCGAGTACGTATGTGGTGCGTTCAAAGAGCATCAGCATAGACATGGTGGGTTCAACAATATAGGACATAACAATTTCTATGGCGAAAATACTATCAATGAATGAGCCATAACATTTTAGCCATGTAAACATGTTATCAGTGGGCTTTCCAACAACTTGCATTGATCATTAAAGGATAAAATACGTGAGTCGAGGTCACTACGAGCCATGCGAGGGTCAAACATGGCAGAGAACCTTCCAGCAGCATCTTGGTTTATAATCCGCCTTTGGATCATCAGTTTAGGAGATGAAGGATCCAAGTAAAATAACAAGTTAAAAAATATGCAGCTATGGTCACTCACATGGACATCCTCCACACATACATCATGTATATTCAAACCCAGGGAGAAAACAAGATCCAGTGTGTGACCCTTTGTATGTGTGGGGCCAGAAACATGCTGCCTAAAGTTAAAAGACTCAGTGACAGTGATGAGCTCAGCAGCAGTGTTACAGGATGCTTCATCAATATGACGGCTCAAATCTCCCAACCTTCTCCAATGAAATGATGGATGTCAGAAGGTCATTAAATTCAGTTAGAAAGACCCCATCAGGTAGAATAAAATACAATAACTGGTTTTTAGAGAACTGACCATCATCTGTGACTCAAATGCAGAAAAGGAGTCCGAGGTCATCAGACTGCATGTGAATCTGTCCTGGTAAACAACAGCGAGTCCTCCACCACGTCCTAAAAGACGCGGAGTTCAGATGACGGAGCAGCCAGCCGGGCAGATTTCATTCAAGTGGACATAATCAATGTTCCCTCTAAGCTGCGCACGGGCGCAATCCGCTGACACGCTCTCTGCACACAGAGTATCTGCATTGCGCACAAAAAGATATCTAACAGGCTGTGAGGCTCTTGAACTCTCTGCCCCCCTCTCACGGACAATAACCATATCCAACTTCTTAATAGCAATGAACTGGTCTGCATTGGTGCATCATATCTTTATTCTCTTCCCCCTCCTGCCCCCCCCCCCCTCCTTCTTAAATAGATAACTATCATATCTGATATCATATCTCACAGTACAATAATATTGAATGGGTTGCATTGTTGTACTTTGTCATGTTTCTCAGGTCTTTGTCTGATTTTCTACGAACATTACTTGTCATGTTCTCATGTTGTTGCTAAGGATTGTCTTATTGCATTGGAGTCACACTGGGTTAAATATGTACACTTGGGTTTTAAGGGGTATTTATTATTTTCTTCTTTTTTTTTGGGTTGTATGGAAGCCCCAAACGCAATTTCATTGTTCTTGACAATGACAATAAATAAATAAATACTAAATACTAAATACTAACCTGAATTGAAATTAAAATAAATACGTTAACAATTCTGCTTTGCAGTGTTAGTCAGTGACTGGCTGCTCCAGTATTTAGAACGATGCCGCCTTATCCCATAGTCCAGCCAATGATTCACATTCGTATATACGCAGCTAATCAACGTCGCTGACGGGCTATGACAGCGTCCTCATGTGCCGACACCGGTGTTTTGGTTGATGTAGAGTGAAGCCACGTTAATGACAACGTGATCCAGTGATCCAAGGGACCGCTCAGGGAGTTTGTGTGTTCGCTCAGACACATGAAACATTAGAGGGAACATTGGACATAATTCTTATTTTGCTGCCACGTCTCAGTCAGACACATGAAATCTAGAGACTCTTTAATAAAGAGATCGCTTAGAATAAATGATTTGTTTGTTATGGAGCAAACGTTAAGCGGGGCCAACCGAGTTGATGACGGTCGATCTGCAAAATCAACAGCTGACTGCAGCGGCACTTGAAATAAAGACAATGCAGACCTGTGGACCTGCTGGGCAGGGCAGCGACTCCAGAGCTGGGGGAAGCAATAATCGATGAGCAGACATAGCTGTTATCAATAAAAACAGTGAACGTTTGACGGACACACCGTGAGAAAAACTGCTTCTGAGCCACAGAGCCCAGGTCCCAGTCACCGGCGTAACATATTAACTAAATGTCAGGAGAGGAAGTGGACGCAGGCACCAGGATTCTCCCCACAGCCAAGAAGCTAGCCTCTGGTAGCTTCTCAGTTTCACCTGGACGTCGGCCCTCGTTCCCCTTTTCCATCTCTTGAGGGTGAAAGTCCTGCGGGTTGTGAAGAGTAGCACACCAGGGGAGGAAGAGTTTTTCTGTTCAGCTGTTACAGTAGCTCTCCACTGAATCTTTGATGTTAAACCCTTTAAGACCTACCATAGAACCAAGTCTGCCAGAGCTTATCTTTAGATTTTTACATGCTGTAGTGCAGACCTTCCCAAACTGTGGTGCCCGCCCCCTAGGGGGGGGCGCAGAGCCATGGCAGGGGGGGCGCGGTATGAAAAGGGGGGGGAACAAAACGCTTGAACACTGCTAGCACGGCGCCCACAGAAACGCAAAGCAGGAGATGAAGCATCGCTGAATATGTTTCCAAACCAACTTCATTCTAAGCCAAAGACTAGAAAATATGGTGAAGCAAATCTGCCCTTTGGCTTCACCTGCACAGGTGCTGAGGTAGGTCCCTGCGTCGGGAGCAGCGCTGGGCTCTTCCAATCATGGACAAACAGGATCCCACATTCTTAATTTTTAGTTCACAAACACTTGTTGTAGTGACTAACTACTCCTGACATGTTGGAGATGTTTGCTCTTTATAGAGTAAAGTTACAGCGGGATACAAATAACATCAGGCTGATCCTGCCACGATTTGTTCCCTCGATTCAAATCACAGACAAACAGGATCCCACAGCTGTTTATGTTTTTGAACCCATTTTGCACAGAGAGGCATTTTTTGAAAATGTACTGATGCAATGTTGATTAGTATTACAGAAGAAGAAAAAACAACTACCCGTGACGCCTTTGTAAATGGAGGGACAGTAACTGCGTGTGAAACCTGCAGATACTCAGAGTAACAGTATTTTGTCTCTGTCTGCCATTCTGCAATTCATCTCACATAAACAATAACGTGACGTGAAAAAAGGCGCAACCTTTGACGTTGCCAGATGAACTCTGTATTCCTCGTCCGCAAAAAAGGAGTTTTAAAAAAATCTCAGTTTTTGGTGATTTGAAACACTGTTTGGATGAAACAGCTGCGTTTTCAAAAATACCAGTGTAGGTGCGGACGTAGCGTAAAAGATTTAGTAGTTTATTTTCTTACTACCTGTAATTTATTGCAGATTACTTGTATTTGCTTAATTGTTTACTAAATGTTTGAGGTGTGAAATAAACCGCAATGGAGCAAAATATGGGCGTGTGTGGTTGGAGGATGTGTTAGTGCGTGTGCGTGCTGTTCACGCGCCGGGGGGGAGGCGAACGTTTTTCGTGTAAAACAAAGGGGGGCCCAGCAAAAAAAGTTTGGGAACCACTGCTGTAGTGCCATTTTGGGGAGCAGTTCAAGTTGCTATACATCAATACAACCGTTATAGCCCAAATTTTAATAATATGTATGCATTCAGTCCATAGTAACTACATATACATATATACATATACAGCAAAAAGTGCAATAAACTAGAACAAATTGAAAATTGTTTTGTTTTGTATTTTTACATATAGTTGTAGATGTCCGTACAAACAAACAAACAGGCAACCAACACATCACATACACACTCCAAAATAATATAATATAATATAAGCCTGAGAAAACAACCTAGATTTTTCATCAAAAAAGTACAATGTGCAATGGCAACAACACATATGGTTCAGTGTTATTAACTATGATAATAGCAGTAGGTACAAAAGACAATCTATGTCTCTTTGTCTTCACTGCAGGCACTTTATAACGACGACCTGATGGAAGCAGTTGAAAATCATTAAAGAGAGGATGATCTGAACACAACATGACAGAGGTCGCCTTCCTCAGCACCTGCCTGTTATAAAAGTCCACAAGCTGGACCTGAGACCTCCCTGAAATCTTACCAGCCACTTTAACCAGGTTGTTAAGTCTGGTCTTATTATTCAGAGACATATTACCGTACCAAGCAATGATACAGAAAGTTAAAACAGATTCAATAAAACTTTTATAAAAAAAGAGTCATCATTGCAGATGAAACATTGAAACCTCTCAACCTCCTTAAAAAGTCTTTGTTGAACCTTTTTCACTGTAGCAGCAAGATGTGACTCAAAGCACAGAGCTTTATCAAGAACAACCCCCAAATACTTATAACTGTCCACCAGTTCAATGGCTGCACATTTACCACTGTTAGCGCAGGATGAGGGGATGTCTCCCTGAAGTCAATAACCATGTCCTTGGTTTTCAAGGTGCTGATCATTAAGAAGGACTGATCACACCACGAAACAAACTCATCCACAACAGGCCCATGGGAATCCTCTTCACCATGAAGGAGGCTTACAATGACTGTGTCATCTGCGTATTTAATGAAATGCCTGTTGGCCTGTGTACTGCGACAGTCATTAGTGTACAAAATATACAGTAGAGGAGAGAGACAACAACCTTGCGGTGAGCCAGTGGAAGAGTTCAGCTGTTTGGAAAAACAGCCGTTCACTCTCACACACTGAGATCTGTCAGTTAAAAAGTTTAAAACCCAACCAACGAGATTAAGATCAAGTGTAAACTGGTTAAGAAGTTTATCAGCTAAAAGATGTGGCTGGATAGTATTAAAAGCTGAAGAAAAATCAATAAATAAGAGCTGAGCATGAGCTTTGGCGCCATCAAGATGGCGATAAAGGAAGTTCAACAGAGTGACCACTGCATCATCAACACGTCTACGAGGCCTGTATGCAAATTGTAGAGGGTCTATAAGCTTCTCTACTTGCTAACTGAGAGTCTGAACTAAAACCAGGAAGACTTATCTTATTACAGTCACTGTAACAGTGACCAGTCATGTGTTTCATGCCTGCCCAGGCCACCCTTAAGTTATTGCTACCCATCTCCACCTCTACCTTATCCTTGTATTTTACTTTGGCTTTTTTAATTTCTGATCTGATCTCCTTCCTAATTTCTCTGACTTTCAAGATATTCCCTTCAATAAAAGCTTTTTTCCTTTCATGAATCAGCCTCATAAGACCTTTTGAAGACCATGGTTTGTTATTAGGAAAAAAATGGAGATGGTGTCAGTCGCATTCTTAGGATTCGCTTTAGGGTGGATGTAAACAATGGTGACGTTGATCTGTGGGAATTCCCTCGGCAGATAAAACGGCCTCAAAGACACAGAGAGGAGCTCAATGTCAGGCAGACACACTTGTCTACGAACGGTCACATTTTTACACCATTTCTGATTTATATACAAACACACTCCTCCTTGAGATTTCTGGGTAGCTCCGGGGTCTCGATCCAAACGTATGGGAAACCCGAAGCCATTTAGTTCCAGAGAACAATCAGGGTCAGAGTCCTTGAGCCAAGTCTCTGTGAATGCCATTAGACATGTATCCCTGTAGTCACGTAAGTGTGCAACATTCAAATGCAGTTCATCCAATTGACTCCTCAGAGACTGCACATTAGCCAGGATTATTGATGGTAAAGGAATGACTCCAAACAACCGTCAGGATTGCCAATAAAATCATGCGAAATAAAAAACCCATCTTCGTTAAAAGAAGTTCCACAAAACACAAGCCGATGCTATAGAATTTCCTCAGGCAAAAAAAAATATATATAAAGGAATAAAAGAATGAAATAAAATAAGTTAAAACACTGACAGAGAGAGACAACCTGCTGGTCGCCACAAGAGCAGCGCCCCTCTTTCTAGTCTAGTCTAGACTGAGAATGCATCAAGACCACTCACTCACCCTTCCCTCCTGCCTCTCAGCTGCTGAAACTCACAGTTTGTTACCACGGAAGAGTCACTCCTTCATCTGAGATGAAGCCTGATAGTCTGACTGATGCAATATAACATTCAGTCTACACTTTGTTTTTGTGCAAAGATGATAAGCAGACTAAAGGAAAATATATGAACTCATTTCCACCACTATTAAAAAAAAACAGTGTCTGACTCGCAATCTGCTGCAGTAATGTAAGTAAAATAATCTGAAAATCACTATTTGACTAAATTATTTAGATGAGAAAATATATATTTAACACATTTGAGGAAATACTAATAACATAAACAAAAATAAATGTCCAATTTAGAAATCTTATTCTTTTTTGCTCCATAAAATAGTTGTTTTTATTTTTCAGTCACTCATCGTAGCAGTAGGATTTACATGAAAATAAAAACAAATTAAGTTTGAGAGAAAAAGTACATTTTTGGCACTCTCTGGGCAACTGACTCAGAGACTCAAATGACTTAAAAAACCCGATTCATTTTGGTGAGTGACTCATTTAAACTCGATTCGGTAAAAAGAATCAAATTTACCATCACTAATACAAATCCCTTTGGAGAAAACAGCTTTAAAATATGTATTGTTAAATTCCAGATGTTTCTTTGCAAGGAAAACTCAGACACTGAAACAATACCACCAGTAACCTCCTACATATGGAAATGTGGTGTCATTAAAGACATAATAATTTCATTAATACCCAATATCCAGCAAAATATGTAATTTGAACATTTTGTTCCTAACGAAATCAAATGTATATATTGTAGAAGATTAGCCAAATTTATGTAAAATGGCCAGTACATGAATTAAAAATAAAAAATAAACAAAATCGTATGACTGTGACAAATTTTACACAGTAATTCAGTCTAATAATCCACTCAAATATAAATATAAGTTTAGCTAAAAGCTCTATAGATAAGTCAATCAATAATATAATTCACATTTTAAATGATCATATGTGTTAACATTTGAATCCTGACCTGAGAGTTTCCACTGCACACTGTGAACTCTTTAGTCCAGCAGACAGAAGCTTCACTCCTGAATCCTGCAGGTCAGAGTTACTCAGGTCCAGCTCTCTCAGACTGGAGGACTGGGAGCTGAGGACTGAGCACAGAGCTTCACAGCTTCTCTCTGACAGGTTACAGCCACCCAGTCTGAAAAACAAAAGATAATCTATAATACTTATGTAAAGTTTGTTATTATATTACATGCCATCTTTTTATTTTTGATGAAACCTTAACATACTAAGATACAACATCATATGGATGAACTTGAATAAAATGTTTTTTTTAAATTATATCTTTATTTGGATTGGACAAGAAAAAACCATCTGCATAGCAGTATATGAATAACATGGGAACAAAGTCCTTCCAGGTTTTAGATTAAGTCCAGGAGAGCAAATGATAAACAAAGTGATCAGTGGGTGCATATTAACCTCCACTAGCTATTACTAGGACAGTTGCTCGCATGCTCTCCCAAAGGAGATATATAGAACACATTACATGGAACTATAAACACAAACTGGGAGGGGTGCCCATGCTGCAATCATTGTGAAGAAATAAGTAAATAAACAAGCAATAGTAATAGAAGTAAATGTAAAAAACAAACAAACAAAAAACAACCAAGTAATAGTGAGATCAAGTGAAGTCAGCCCTCGTGGGGGTGATGAATTGGATCCAATTGTTCCAAATTTGGTAGAATTTGGCTTTTTGATTTCTTAACAGATATGTAAGTTTTTCCATCCTAAATATCTCTAAAATGATCCCAAACCAGTCGTCTAGGGTAGGCTGGGCTGGGCTTAACCATCTTCTAGTAATTGTTTTTTTACTTGCCACCAAGAGTAATTGCACCAACTTAATCTCACTCCTACATTCCAGAAAGGGGACCAAACCCATGTATAAAACCTTAAAATCTAAAGGTATTTGAACGTTAAAGACTGCACTTAAGGAGACCTGAACGTTTTTTAACTTGGGACAGTCCCAAAAGACATGAAAATGGTTAGCAACAGTCGAGCCGCATTGTCTCCAGCATTGCATATAAGCCCCTTTGTACCTCTCCTGATATGGAGTCTTGAAGTACCTAATAATATTCTTCCAGCCATGTTCCTTCCAGCTCATAGAACTGGACGTGGACCACTGGCAGTACAAAACATTTTCCCACTCCCCCACAGAAATAGCAATCCCTGATTCCCTTTCCCATTTATCCTTAGTGTATAAAGTGTTATCCTTGCTGGCACTAGAGAGGGCTTTGTATAGTTTAGAAATAGATTTAGTAGGGGTCATGGTTGTGGCATTTTTCAGGATGAGGAAAAAATGCGACTCAGCATCATTGAAGTCGGACAGTTTGCATTCATGATCAATATATGATCTCAGCTGTAAGTTTCTATGAAAGTTGTATTTTGTCAGGTTGTGATCGTCCCGTAAGGCCTCAAATCTGAGCACAATATTTCTATGAGTAAGAGAGAGGACTGTCGTAAGGCCATAGGATATCCATGCTTCAAAGTTAGAGTCGTGTCTGTTTGGAATAAAATCCGAGTCGAAAGCAACCCACCTGAAGATTTTTAGCATTTTGTGTATCCCACAGATGTTGATTACCTTCTGCCAAACTTGGAGGGTGTGGGTTAACCAGGGGTTCCCCAGCTTTTCCAGCCGGCACATTAGACCCTTATCTGCCATTACAGCTTGTAGGGGGAATCGGTCCAACAGGCTGGACTCCAGTTCCTTCCACCTAGCCGTGTATGTTTTGTTACACCAATATAAGAGGGGGGTTATTTGAGCGACATAATAGTAATTCCTGAGGCAGGGGAGACCCAGTCCTTCCTTTTCCTTGGGGAGCTGGAGGGTAGCATATTTAATCCTTGGCTTTCGGCCCTGCCAGATAAATCTGGAGATCCATTTGTCCCACTCAATAAATTGGTAATCGCTCACTTCTATTGGCAAGTTTCTAAAAAGATAAAGCAGTCTGGGGAGCGTGTCCATCTTGATTGCGGTTACCCGGGAGCTGAGACGTATAAAGGGGACCAGATTCCATCTGTGCAAATCAGCTTTTATACTTGCAGATATTGGCTCGTAGTTTGCCTGAAAGAGCAGCGAGAGGTCCGCAGTCAAATATATTCCCAGGTACTTAATTTTCTCATTATCCCGATTTACTGTAAATTTGAGTAGAGATGTGTAATATTCTCCTAATGTTGTCAGTTGTTTGTCTATAGTGAATGAAACCAGTCTGATCTAAATCGATGAGGTCAGGTAAAAACCTCTCCAGTCTACGAGCAAGAATAGAAGTAAATAGTTTGTAATCCAAGTTAAGGACACTGATTGGTCGATAGTTTCCACATTCTCGTTTATCTTTCCCCTCTTTTGGGATAATTGAAATAGTTGCCTCCCTCCAGGAGGGTGGGATTTCTCCCTCCTGTAGGATGTAGTTAAATGACTTCAGCAATGTGGGGACTAGATCTGCCCTCAGGGTGCGATACCACTGAGAACTGAACCCGTCCGGCCCAACTGCCTTACCTGGTTTTAATCTGGAAAAAGCATTAATTTCTTCCACTAAAATGGGATGTGTTAGAAGCTCATTTTTGAGAGACGGGAGTGAAGGTAATTCTAGAGAGCTAAGAAAGGCAGTGAAGAAAGTACAATTCTCCTCCTTAGCATTGGGCTGTGAGTACAGCTCCCTAAATAAGGTCTCAAAACATTTCTGAATGTCTTCTAATTTTGATTCCAGAATATTAGTCTTGGGGTCCTTGATTTGGTATATCGTACTTTCCTCTAGTTGTTTGCGTTATTTATGTGCCAGATATTTTGCAGATTTCCCTCCTGTCTCATAGTATTTTTGCCTCAAAAAAATTAAGTTATTTTGGGCCTCCTGGGTGTAAATATCATTAATTTCATCCTGTATTTTCCTGATATCCTGCTTCAGAGTAGGATTTGCGGTGTTTATGTCTTCCTATTCTTTCAACTTTAAATTTGCCTGTAGTTCTGCTAATTTTTGCCCTTTGATTCTCTTTAAGTGGGAGGCGATAGAAATTAATGTACCTCTCATTACCGCTTTGAGCGTATCCCAAAGAATAGCTGGAGATACCTCTCCTGTGTCATTAACATCTAGAAATTCTTTAATGTCTACCTTTAATTTGGAAACTATGGCAGGATCATTAAGGTGCGATAACAATTTCCACAGTGTGGTACATTTTTTCCTAGCCACCTGCAAAGATAGAGAGATAGGACTGTGGTCAGATAGATCTCTTGTTAATATGTCACAGTCTTTGACCCTAAACCTATCAACTTTAAACATAAAAAAGTAGTCCAGCCTTGCATACACTTTAAAGGAACCAGAGTAATGAGTGAAATTTCTGGTAGATGCGTAGCGGTCCCTCCATACATCTATTATCCCCATCTCTAGCATATAGGAATTGACTTTTCTAGTAAGTGCTGTTACCTGGTTGGTCGGGGAGGAGGAGTCTAGTTTAGGGTCAAGTCTAAAGTTAAAATCCCCTCCACAGACAACTATCCCCTGAGAATCCACCAATAAATCAAAACTATTCCTATAGAATAGCCAATCGCTCCCGGGGGGAGCATAAACATTTAAAATTGTGATTTCAGACCCCTCTATCCATTCTGTTATTCTAACCAATCTGCCTTCCTCGTCACAGAGTTCTTAGATATGTTCATAGTTAAGAGTACCAGAGATAAGTGTAGCCACACCCCTCTTGTGTTTGGACTTAACGGAAGAGGAGAATACATATTTAAAACCCTTTCTTTTCAATCTCAAGTGATCTACTTGGTTCATGTGTGTCTCCTGAAGTAATGCAATCTGGGCCTTCTCCTTCCTTAGTTTGGACAGTATCTTATTCATCTTAATCACGTTCAGAACCCTGTTAACATTAAAAGAGATTACTTTCACTGACTCACTTCCCATAAAGATATATTAAGTTACCACAGCGCATAAACTCAATAGCAGCAGGCAACCCCCTCTTAAAACAGTAACAAGTGAAAAAAGTTAGGAATGAACTGAAAACATTTGAACATAACTGGAGCTTGAAAGCTCCTAAGCTGGCTTCTGACAGTGGAGCACTTCCACTGACACCCTCACAACTTGAAGGGAAACCCCTTATTACTCCCTGAGTTAGGGGGCTTTCCACTGCGACGTCACTCACAGCACGAGAAGCCCCACCCATTTTAGCTCGACAGTAACCATATTTCACCATGTTGTCCATAGCTAATACATAACATTAAATTCGTTCTCTTCACGTCTGTATACTTGCAGCTTCTCTCTATATCCCGCAGCTCCTCGGATCTGACGCGGACGCCGACCACCAACTCCCCGCCACAGCGGGCATCTTTGTAGTTTTTCTCTGGGGGTTGCCGGTGGTGTAATCACCTTTACCGGCAGGCCCCGACTCGCCAGGTCAGCCGTTGCCTCCTCCACCGTGTTGTAGGTTTTCACTCCTTCTTCGAAAAAAACCTTAAGGCACGCTGAGTAGAGGGTCCTAAACCGTACATTCTTCTCTTTTAGGACCTTTCGTGCCTCTGCATACTCCTTCCTCATAGCCATGATCTCAGGGGGGTAATCGTGGTCGAGGTTGATCTTGCTGGAATTCAGCATAAAACCTTTCTTTTGCCAAGCGAGCCTCAGCACTTCTTCTTTAACCGTGAAGCACAGGAATTTTACCAGGATCGATCTGGGTTGGGAGCCGTCCGGAGGGAGTAATGATAACACTCTGTGTGCTCTCTGAATTTGTAACGGTGTTGATGGTGGGATGGCGAGATTCTCCCGGAGTAGCTTCTCCACAAAGTGGGCCATAGATGGAGCTCCCGATTCTTCTCCCTCCGGCACCCCGTACAGTCTGAGCGACTCCCTCCTCGAGTAAGCCTCCAGTGATGTTAGTTTTGTTTGAAACTTTTCCTGCATGCTTTCTTCCATTTGCGCAACATCTCTAAAGTTAGAAATATCCTGTCTCAGAGTGACGCTGAAAAACTAGTTCATGCATTTATTACTTCCAGGCTGGACTATTGTAATTCGTTATTATCAGGATGTCCAAAAAACTCCCTGAAAAGCCTTCAGTTAATCCAAAATGCTGCAGCAAGAGTACTGACAGGGACTAGAAAGAGAGAGCAGATTTCTCCTGTATTGGCTTCCCTTCATTGGCTTCCTGTTAAATCCAGAATTGAATTCAAAATCCTGCTCCTCACATACAAGATCTTAAATAATCAGGCCCAATCTTATCTTAATGACCTTGTAGTACCATATCACCCCATTAGAGCACTTCGCTCTCACACTGCAGGCCTACTTGTTGTTCCTAAAGTATTTGAAAGTAGAATGGGAGGCAGAGCCTTCAGTTTTCAGGCCCCTCTTCTGTGGAACCAGCTTCCAGTTTGGATTCAGGAGACAGACACTATCTCTACTTTTAAGATTAATCTCATATTTCCATTAAAAGTGTTGAATTTGACTGTTTGATGTTCTTTATGATCTCTGGCACCAGTTCATCTGTAGGCTGAGCTCAATCCATCCATTTAGTGAAATTATGTTTAAAGGTCTCCTTGTTTTCTGAGCGTGCACAGATCCTGAAGCAGAAAGCCTGGGTTAATAGAGAAATGATCATCACTGTGATGATGCTCATCATCTCTGACTGGGATTTGAGGTTTTGTCAAAGCAGCAAAGAAAGCCTGGCTATGTTGGACTGGGTGTGGAAGCAGCTCCCAGTTTGAGTTCAGGAGACAGACACCCTCTCTACTTTGAAGATCAGCTTCAAACTTTCCTTTTTGCTAAAGCATATAGTTAGGACTGGACCAGGTGACCCTGAATCCTCCCTTAGTTATGCTGCAATAGACGTAGGCTGCCGGGGATTCCCATGATGCATTGAGTTTTTCCTTTCCAGTCACCTTTCTCACTCACTATGTGTTAACAGACCTCTCTGCATTGAATCATATGTGTTATTAACCTCTGTCTCTCTTCCACAGCATGTCTTTATCCTGTCTTCCTTCTCTCACTCCAACCAATCACAGCAAATGGCCCTGCCCCTCCCTGAGCCTGGTTCTGCCAGAGGTTTCTTTCTGTTAAAAGGGAGTTTTTCCTTCCCACTGTCGCCAAAGTGCTTGTTCATAGGGGGTCATGTGATTGTTGGGTTTTTCTCTGTATTTATGAAGTGCCTTGAGGTGACTTTTGTTGTGATTTGGCGCTATATAAATAACATTGAATTGCATTGTTAGTATCTCAGACAAAATCTCGTCTGTGTTCTGGAGCTTATCTTTGTGTTCTGCAACCCTGGTTTCCACATCATTAAGCCGCGCATTGGCTTTATCCAACTCACCCCTTATTTCCACCAGTTGCGCTTTCGTGTCTTTTCGAAATTCTTTCACCTCTTTCCCAACGCCTCTCAGTTCTTTCAGTATCAGCGTCAAACTTGCTGGGTCAACCTCATCTTCTGTCCCAGAATCCTCGCGGCTAGGAGTGGGAGAGTGGCCTCGGCTAGCCCTATAGGGGCTAACGTTAGCCCCTTCTGTTAGCTGCACATTGCCATCTTCCACGTTTTCAAACGTTAACTTCTTAGCTATTTTGTTCTTTCTGGACATCATTTAAACCCCTTTTTCCTCTTTATGTGCACTTAGATAGTGTATTAATTTACTTGGGGCAGTTTTAATAAGTTTCAGTCGAGAGCTCTCGTACTAGGTGTCCATCCCCACGAGCGCCGGAACCGGAAGCCTTGAATAAAATGTTTAATTGGTTCATTTAAAAAAAACAAAATGTCAATTGATCTGACCTCAGAGTATTTAGTTTACAGTTTAAACTTTGTAGTCCAGCAGACAGAATCTTCACTCCTGAATCCTGCACATTTTTGATACTCAGGTCCAGCTCTGTCAGAGTAGAGGACTGAGAGCTGAGCATTGAGGACACAGCTTCACAGTTTTCCGCTAGAAGTTCACAGACGTTGAGTCTGAAAATGAAAACATGAACAAAGACTGATGTTAAAGTGTAATCAGGGTGCAATAACTAATCTTATATTTTAAGAATCCTTGTTGTTTTATGCTGAGCAGATGTGGTACGAAACAACAGTAAATTGATCAAGTTTACCTCTACTGTTTAAATTGCTGGATTTATTTTCTCAGTTAAAAACAAAACAAAACAAACAAACAAAAGAAAAAAGAATACAAATCGGTCAGACCTCAGAATATTCAGTTTGGCGTGTGGACTCTCCACTGCAGCAGACAGAAGCTTTACTGCTGAAGCCTCCAGGCTGTTGGTACTCAAGTCCAGCTCTCTCAGACTACAGGACTGGGAGCTGACCACTGACAACAAATTTTCACAGCCTTCCTCTGACAGGTTACAGCTGCTCAGCCTGAAAAAAATAACAAGAACAACAAAACAATAATATTTATTATCAAATAAAATCTCTTTATATGTTGAATCTAAGTAATCAAATGTGTACAAATGAGTACACTACAATGCACAATTAAATAAAAAAATGTTCAAGAATTTAAGTGTAACAGAAGAAAAATATTTCAAATTAAACACAATTATTCCAATGTATGTAAATGGAAACCAGTGAAGAGCAGGTTGATTTAGTGACAGTAGTTCAGTGTCTGCTGGCACAGGCCTGTGAGTACTGCAGTATTACACTTACTACAGTACTGCTGGTCACTTTATTAATTCTAATATGTGTGATTACTGTAAATGTAGTTATAAATAATGTATCACATCCTGGACTCTCATTTCATTTTCTGTCTAAAAGCTGCTTTGGCTCATTCCCCTTTAAAGCCCCGCTCTCCCTAAAGGCCAACTTTATTTTGATTGGATGATTTCATAAAGCACGCTGAAGGGCAGTAGCCAGTTATCATGAGCTCCATCTCCTCAACCTTCTGGTTTAGAAATTATAAGAAACTGTATACCTCATAAAAACCCGTCTTGATCCATGCTCAATCATCCAGGTTAGTAAATCCCAAAAGTTGATTCTGTTCATCTGGACGTAGCGCTTTCAGTGGGAGAAACATTTCGTCACTCATCCAGGTGACTTCGTCAGTCTCAGCTGACTTCTGGTTTCCAACCCTATAAAAAGTACATTTGCATAATGACTGAAACCAGCCCACTGAAGGAACAATAAGGCTGGGAGGTCAGTTCCTTGACCATTAGGTTTGAGTCATTATGCAGATGTACTCTTTATAAGATTGGGGAAAGCTGCAGTCAGCTGAGCCTGAAGAAGTCATCTTGATGAGTGACAAAATGTTTCTCCCGCTGAGAGCGCTACGTCCAGATGAACAGAATCAAACTTTGGGGGCTCATAAAATCATGATTAGAAATCTTCTCAGATGTATTTTTACATTTTAGATCCACAGCAACAAAGTTCACAGCAGGATGTCTCTGTTCAGTAATTATTATGCCCATTACCTGCAAACTGTGAGGTACGCAGGTAATGTCAGGTAAACACTAGCTGTCTGAAACTGTTCCTGTTAAATGTGTGTATAAAGGAAATAAGCTGAAATACAGAGACTGGGTGGATCTGTGCTTTGACTTTGACACCAAAAATTTCTTCCTGTTAAAAGGGAGTTTTTCCTTCCCACTGTCGCCAAAGTGTTTGCTCATAGGGGGTCATATGATTGTTGGGTTTTTCTCTGTATCTATTACTGTACGATCTACTGTACAATATAAAGCGCATTGAGGTGACTGTTGTGATTTGGCGCTATATAAATAAAATTGAATTGAATTGAATTACATCCCATTTCAGGTACCTGGAACCTGAACCTTCTCTGGAAACCTGGGACGCTGGCGGGTTTCTCTTGCTTACCTATCTGCTCATCCTCTTTCTTTCTGCTCGCATGATGATTTCCTGGTTGAGTTTGTAAAGACTTTTGCTCAGGACCTTCTTGCTGTGCGGCAACAGTGCTAACCACCGTCCGCTGTATGTTTTTCAGTCATTAAATCAAACCATGAAAGATCAGCTTGCTTCTCGTGATGAACCTGTCTGTTTTCGATTCCACACCAGGGTCTGCCCACTGGAAAGTTCAGGGATAAGGGTGGAGGATACTCACACAAACATAAAAACCCAGATTGCAACTCCAACTCTCTGTTCTAGTTAACCAGACCTTTCAGGCTCTTGTTCAATTAGAACCTCATGGAGTCTGAGTTAGCGAGACAGTTAAACATCCCTCTATGCCCCCTTAATCCGCCCATTCCCACTAAGTCATTAAATAACCGAGTGTCCCCTCACATAACTCAGCGCACAGAGCCTGTCACCCCTGGCAATCACAAGAAAACACTTACCTTTTTTGCTTTTCATGCACCTCACAAACCACTCATACTCGGGTTTCCTTGGCTAGAATTACATAACCCCCACTTAGACTGGTCAGGTCAGAGGGTAATCAGTTAGAGTCTGTTCTGTCATTCAAATTGCCTTGTTTCCGCCCGTCCACCGGAACCTGTGGAACCATCAACCAACACTGAGACTGTTTTAGATCTCTCCTCTGTGCCCACCAAATGTCATGATCTTCAGGAAGTATTTAGCAAAAGTAAAGCGCTTTCACTGCCACCTCACAAACCACAGGACAGCACCATAGAACTACTCTCTGGCTCCACCCGGCCTTCTAGCTGGCTGTATAACCTGCTTAGACCTGAGTGTGCGGCTATGGAAAAGTACATTAAGGAATCCCTCGGTGCAGGCATAATCCAACGATTGTCATCTCAAGTTGGAACTTCTTTTTTGTGGAGAAAAAGGATGGCTCTCTCTGGCCATGCATTTACTTCAGGGGCCTCAGTGATATTACCATCAAGAATAAGTACCTATTACCTCATTAGCTCTGCTTTCAGGCCATTTCACAGTGCCACAGGGTTTACAAAACCCCACCTCCGCAACGCTTACCACTTTTTCCAGATCAATCAGGGAGATAAGTGGAAGACCGTTTTAAACATGCCATTGGGGGACTACGAGTATTTGGTCATGCCGCCTGGGTTAACTAATGCTCCCGCAATGTTTCAAGATTAGTTAACGATGTCCTCCGGGAATTCCTTGACAGGTTCGTATTGGTGTATCTGGATGATATCCTCATTTTTCCCAAAACCTGCGAGGAACATCAGTCTCATGTCCATGCTATTTTTCCAACGTTTGCTGGAGAATAAACCTTATGTCAAAGCAAAAAAGTGTGAATTCCATTCCTCATCAATAACTTTTTTCAGTTACATTTTGGCACGGGGGCAGGTGAAGACGGATCTGGCAAATGTGAAAGCTTTCACAGAGTGGCCTACCCCTTGTACCCATTGTAGATTCAAGAAGCATCTCCAATGGGTTTTGGGAATAGCAAATTTTTATAGACTGTTCATTTTAAACTATAGTCAGGTAGCTGCACCACTCAAGTCTCAGCATGCATCTGGTCCCCCAAAGCTGAAACTGCATTCACCAAACTTAAGTATCTGTTCACCACGGCACCTTTTTGGTTCACCCTGATCACAGTTATCATTGCAAAGGTGGACACATCAGAAATTGGAGAAGGGAGAGGTAAATGATGCCAAGTGAAAGAGAATGCTTTGGGGGGGGGGGGTCATGCTGCTGTCATGGTCTGTGTGAGCGGCGGTGGTTTCCCACTAGACTCTGGTTTCTGCCTTTGGGTGAAGCCTGGTCAGCCTGTCCATTGTCCACACCTGACAGTAATCTACTAGGCTGAATATAACATCAGCACTCCCAATAACTCTGCTAACCTCCTAATCCTCGGATCATCTACTCACCCTTGCAGTTCAGTCACGTTTTCCTGGATGCTGGTCTTCTTGATTCACTCACAGCCACATTAATGCCTTTCGTCTCTTAGACTTACTGGACCACTTGGCCTGGATTCAAAGCTAACAAGTACTCACCCAGACCTCACCACCTGCCTTCCCCAAGTTGCTTTCCGACTGCTGACAAGTAAATGGTAAATGGACTGATTCTTATATAGCGTTTTTCTACTCTCACGGAGTACTCACAGCGCTCTATACAACATGCCACATCCACCCAATCACACCCATTCTCACAAACACTTTATCTGAACTTAGTGCTTTCTAAGTACATTCACGCACATTCATACTCTGATGGATGCATCGGAGAGCAAGTTGGGGTTAGTATCTTGCCCAAGGATACTTGACATGCAGACTGGAGGAGCCAGGGATCGAACCACCAACCTTCTGATCAGTAGGTCAGATCAGACCAGCTTTACCTCCTGAGCTACAGAAACCCCAAATAAGACATTGAAGATAACCTCGTTCACTTACTGTAACCTCCACCAGTGATCTTTCTGATGCTGCTCTACCTCTGTTACAGTGACTCAGATTACCATCAACCAAGACCCATTTCCGGAAACCTACCACAGAGCCCACTTCATGCTCACAGCTTCAAGTGCTTGACTTCCGCCATAGTTCACAGTTCATGTTAAAAAATTCCAAGTGTCAAGTTCCTGTGTGTAAATAAAGCCTTCACGTCTAGTAATATTCAGTTCCTTCACCTTTGTCTGTATTTTGGGTTCACCATGTTGTTCTGGCCACACCGAGGTAACAGATTTATATTTGAAAAACAGAGAGACATGGGGGATTGCAATAAAGATGAGACACAAACCAGACCTTAAAATAAGAACATCTGAAAACGATGTAGGTGCAGTCTGGAAGCTCAAGTATTTGCTTTAAAAAACAGAGCTAGACTCCTGGTTGTTGGAGACAAGTGAACAACTTGAGGATAATAAACCTGTCAGAGGGGCTGAAGGATCAGAGCTCATGTTCTTATAGGCTGGATCTGGATTGTGCTTTGATTCGAGTTGAAGACAAAAATATTTCAGAAATGCTGACATGTCCTGCTGGAGAGAAATATTTAAAGTATCATGACTATTTTAGTGACTATTTTTTAATTTTTCTAAAGTGGTAGTGTTCTTTGAACTGAGCACCTCTGATTTATTTCCCATGATTTTAAGAATGAAGCGATGAGTTCATGTTTACTTACAGAGCTTTGTTGGAGGCTTTGACCACTGGCAGCAGCCTCAGAAGAGCCTTCTCTGAAGCAGAGTATTTCTTCAGGTCAAACACATCCAGATCTTCTTCTGATGACAGTAAGATGAAGACCAGAGCTGACCACTGAGCAGGAGACAGTTTATCTGTGGAGAGACTTCCTGATCTCAGGGACTGTTGGATCTCCTCCACTAGAGAACGATCATTCAGTTCATTCAGACAGTGGAACAGATTGATGCTTTTCTCTGCAGACAGATTCTCACTGAGCTTCCACTTGATGTACTGAACTGCTTCTTGATTGGTCTGTGAGCTACTTCCTGTCTGTGTCAGCAGACCTCGTAGGAGAGTCTGATTGGTCTGCAATGAAAGACCCAGGAGGAAGCGGAGGAACAAGTCCAGGTGTCCATTTGGACTCTCTAAGGCCTTGTTCACAGCACTCTGGTGGAGAGATGGTTTAAACCACCAGGAGGTTATTTGTTGTTGTTCCAGCAGATTGAGTCCAGAGTTGATGAAGGTCAGATGGACATGAAGAGCAGCCAGAAACTCCTGAACACTCAGATGGATGAAGCAGAACACCTTGTCCTGGTACAGTCCTCTCTCCTCTTTAAAGATCTGTGTGAACACTCCTGAGTACACTGAGGCTGCTCTGATATCGATGCCACACTCTGTCAGGTCTGATTCATAGAAGATCAGGTTTCCTTTCTGCAGCTGATCAAAAGCCAGTTTTCCCAGAGACTCCATCATCTTCCTGCTCTCTGGACTCCAGTGTGCATCTGTCTCAGCTCCTCCATCATACTTGACCTTCTTCACTTTGGCCTGAACCACCAGGAAGTGGATGTACATCTCAGTCAGGGTGTTGGGCAGCTGTCCTCCCTCTCCGGTTTCCAGCACATCCTCCAGAACTGTAGCAGTGATCCAGCAGAAGACTGGGATGTGGCACATGATGTGGAGGCTTCGAGCTTTCTTGATGTGGGAGATGATCCTGCTGGCCTGCTCCTCATCTCTGAATCGGTTCCTGAAGTACTCCTCCTTCTGTGGGTCAGTGAACCCCCTGACCTCTGTCACCCTGTGAACATACTCAGGGGGGATCTGGTCTGCTGCTGCAGGTCGTGTGGTTATCCAGACGTGAGCATAGGGAAGAAGCGTCCCCCTGATCAGGCTTGTGAGAAGTACATCAACTGTGGTGGGCATCGTAATATCAGTCACACTCTTAGTGTTGTTGAAGTCCAGAGGACCTCGACACTCATCCAGACCATCAAAGATGAACACAACCTGGAAGTCTTCAAAGCTGCAGATTCCTGCTTCTTTGGTTTCAGTAAAGAAGTGATGAACAAGTCCCACCAAGCTGAACTTTTCCTCTTTCAGCACATTCAGCTCTCTGAAAGTGAATGGAAATATGAACTGGATGTCCTGGTTGACTTTGTCTTCAGCCCAGTCCAGGCTGTATTTCTGTGTTAAGACCGTTTTCCCAATGCCAGCCACTCCCTTTGTCAGCACTGTTCTGATCAGGTCCTGTCTTTTGGGTGAGTCTTTAAAGATGTCTTCATGTCTGATTGTTGTTTCAGGTCTGTGTGGTTTCCTGGATGCTGTTTCAATCTGTCTGACCTCATGTTCATCATTGACCTCTGCAGTCCCTCCCTCTGTGATGTAGAGCTCTGTGTAGATCTGATTCAGAAGGGTTGGGTTTCCTGCTTTAGCGATGCCCTCAAACACACACTGGAACTTCTTCTTTAAGAGAGACTTGAGTTTAGGCTGACACTTCTGAAGAGCATCTGAATCAAAAAAAGGAAAAAAAGAAGGAAAAATACAAATCTGGTCTGAAGGAGCTATGTGATGTACTTTGGCCTTTATTTAACCTATCAAGTTTTTAATATACTCATTCTACCAGAAATCAAAAAGGGGCTTCAGGAATTCCTAAATGTATTTCCTGAAAAAAGCCAGGTTAAATGTTTTGAACCTCCACATCTGCATTGCTTTGCAGCTTTTCATATGTACCTGATGCCAACATGTGCAGGCTAAACAGGTTTCTGCTTTCTGTGCCTCTTCTCCAAACTTTGTAACCAAAAATAACAACATTGAAGTGTCATAACGTTCCCCACTGCTATGTTATTTAAAGAAGCATCTGAGAGAGATTCAGTAATTCACATTTAATTCTTCTCGTAATTTACAATGGCAAAAGATAATGTAAACCCTTTCTGGCCACAATTTGCTTTATTATATGTAAATGTGGCATTTTTTTCATTAAACATTTAAGTCAAATGACCGATCCTTAAAGAGTGTCCTCTTGTTAGAGAAACACTCTGACTTTTCTTTTTTAAGGCAATCAGTTTGCATGGTTTTTAAAAGTAAAGAACACTTGTGTTTAATTAAATACAGCTCACATTAGATCTAAGTAGTTTCACAGGTTTATGATGATCATCAAAATTCCTCCATGTAGTTTAGAAAATACATTTGCAGGCATGTAACAAATCCAAACATTCGTCGTAGAATGACGTTCTTGCCCTCTCCTTTTTCTTACAATGAATTCTGAGGTTTCACTTTCACATCTCAACAAACTGCAAGGTGACCATTTTTATTCATGGTATCTGATGCATGACCTCACCTTGTTGAGCAGATGGATCAGAGTTCAAACGCAGCTGAGAGAAAGAGAAGGATCTTTGATCTGAAGATGCTTGATTGTTATCTTGCATGCTTTGTCTCCTTTTTTCCTCACTGTGTCGATCAAGCTGCGTGCCTTGTCTGCTCTGAGTGGGTTCCCCTCCAGTATCGATTCTTCCTCCAACTTATTTAAGATACCATCACTTACAAGGGCCTCAAGGAGCAGTTTAAGGATTTCTATTGTTACCCTCCAGACAAAGGCTGACCGTACCCTGGCAAGCTCCTCCTCTACAGGAAGAAGAAAGAGACATAAACATGCTTCTCAGTCGAAATCATGTGAAAAATACAGTGGAACCCCGACTTACGAATACCCCATTTAACAAAAAATTCAAGTTACGAAGGCAATGAACGGCAATATTTCTGCCCATGGTACGGCAAAATGCCGGTGTAACGAAATCCGCTGGCTCTGATTGGCTGAGCCTACAATGCCCACAAGGCCTTCCGAATCATGTGACAACCCCTTGGCTTCCGTACTCGTGCTTCGCTGTTCCACTTGAACGACATATTGTTGTTCTAGTTAGCAATTAGCCTATCGTTCAGCATCACCTCACTCAAAAGGTGCAATGGCTGTTTCGACTTAAGAAAATTTTCGACTTACGAAAGACCCTCGGGAACGGATTAATTTCGTAAGTCGGGGTTCCACTGTATTTTAACTTTGTTCAATTAACACTTCAACATCTCATCAACAAATACTAAATTTTAGGGTGTGTAGGGTTAAAATGATGCCAGCTTAAAATGAAACCGAAGAAAAAATTGAAACTGAAAAATAATGAAAAATATGAAAAACAAAATCTTGTCATTCATATCCTGCATTCCAGATTAAGTTTAAAATAAGAACGAGTGCAAGTACGAACGTGAGAATTATGTATATTGTAATAGGTATATTGTACCTAAATGATAGTATATTGTACAAACATGAAAAGTATATTGTTAGAACTATATCTAATATTGTTAGAACAATAGTATACTATAATAATAAACTTTTCACGTTATAATGTGACATAGCTCTATTTTTCTTTTGCCTGGGTGGCGGCTCTACGCTTCCGTACTACGCTTCTGTATCCAACACTTTTCAATGTGGCCTCACAAAATTATTATGACTACAACAACCATGAAAAGAGTTGGATGGACATTGCTACTCAATCACAGCTGCCTGGTCAATGTTTTTCATTAGTAATTTAGCAAAGTTGATGGTGTGTGTGTGTCTGTAAGACAGAGAGAGGGAGAGCGAGGGACAGATTTTGTATGATAAGCTTCATGTTATGAAGGCACAGTTTGAGCACTCGGGTCGCATCAGAGCATCAGGCCATATAGTGTGAGACCCTGCATCGTGACCTATGAACTTCTAACCTCTGCGATTTAATTGTACAGTTTGAGCAGGAGCTGAATAACACGACTGAAAGAAAAAAAAATCGCACAGTGTTTGCCCAGCTTAATGCAGACTGTTTAAACTAAACAAGCTGCTGTTTCACATAATAAACCCTGTCAGCTGCAGTATTGTCTTCTGTTTTAACAGTTAAAGCAGTAGAGACGAGCTGTTTGCATGTGCGTGGAACTCTAGCGTCATTAACCATGCTAGCTGTTAGCTTATAGCTCACGCTAGCTAACCAGCGAGCAGTTAAAAGGACAGCTGAAGCTGCACAAAATACCCACAAACTTATCTCACTACAATGTAGCGCCGAAAATATGACTCGCAGCTCAAGCTCGACACAGCGTCTGTAACATAAGACTGACATCCAGCTAACCATAGCTAAAAGATATTTAGAGAAAACTTACAGTTTCCTCAGGTTACATGAACTGAGTTGTTTCACGCTGAAAAGTTGGTTTGTTTTGGCTCTCACTGAAGACATAGCTGCTCTTTTGTGCTGCTTTTACCCAATGGTATCTTTTGCGAGTGTGGACGCGTCATCTGTTTGCTCCTTAAATGCTTTTCTTCTTTTATTGATTTTTATGCTGATTTTTTCCCTTTTTTCCGTATGAGCTTACCTGCGATAGCTTCTGGACACTTATAGATCATTAGGACTAAAGTGTTCTTAACAGAAACAGCAACATTTTTATAGTTACCTTATCCTCAGCGCTCCATGTGTCTGTGGCCTAGACACAGCTGAAGCCTGATTACAGTGTCTGGGCACCGAACAGCCCCAATAGCCTGGAAAGGTGCTAACCGCTAGGCTAACTAGCAACAAGATGCCTTCCCTATCCACAGATGACTACCACAGCCTCCTGCAGAAGATTGCAGTACTGGAGACAAAAATTCATCGCTTAGAAGTAAACGTGGAGGTAAATGGACTGTGTGGAAATGAAACAACCTTGCCTTTGATTCAAAACAATGGCGATGAGCAAGCTAGTACACAGCTAAGGAGCACAGATAACATGACCAAGAAAGTAGACTCTGTGCATCATTATTTTAAATCCTCAAGTGATAATCCCCCCTTGGACTGTCTTGGTGCAAAACCAAGACATAAATCATGTCTCCTGGAAGGGGGAGGACGTACCACAGGCAGGGCACAGCGAGCTGAAATCTCTGAAACCGACTGGCCTTCACTTCCTACGAGACAGAGAAGCTCTTCTACCCCTGTATACGAGAGGAAACAGGACTGGACAACAGTGAATAGGAAGGATAACAACAAACCTCCAAAACAACTGAATGTGAAACTGCACAACAGATTTGCTCCACTATCAAAGGACCCTGGATCTATATCGGACAACCATCCATCTAAAAGCAGCGAAGTAAGGTCTGAAAATCTGTTGAAAAGTAAAAGACCACAGGGAAAGCTAAAGGCTAGGCCTGAAACTCTGATTGTGGGTGACTCTGCCGTAAAGGATGTACAAAGGATGTGCGGTAAGAACACTAAAGTCCTCTGCTTTCCTAACAATATGGTCAACAACCTGAAGGAGAGAATTCTTCAAATTGCAGATGAATATCCAACTGTGACAAACATTGTTCTGCATACAGGGTCAAACGATGTGTCCAAACAACAGTCGGAGGTTCTGAAACGGGACTTTACTGGATTATTAAATACTGTAAACTCTCTGAATGCAGCTGTATTCATCAGTGGACCTGTACCGCCAGTCAGAGGAGGAGACGAGAGATTCAGCAGGTTGTTTACACTGAATAAATGGCTTATATCAGCATGTACTGACCACTCGGTGCATTTTATCAACAACTTTAATATTTTTTGGGAACGCAGGCATCTGTTTAAAGCAAATGGATTTAATTTTAACAAGTCAGGGGTGAAACTGTTCACCTCCAACTTGTTTTATTCCATACGTCATCCATATGTGCTTGGTGCCAAGGCTGAGATAAACGAGGAGTTATCTCATAAAGAGGAACAAACAGTACTCCAAGAACAGACAAAGCCCAGCAGAAACCTTGAGGAGGAGCTCCATCTGCCCCCACCCGGGAAGAGCCTCAGAAAGGAGAGACATCTGAGGCAAGAAGAGGGGTCCCTATTTGCCTCCAACTCTCTCAACAACACCAACGACCAGGACCAGGGACCACGACCTTCCCCAGTCCCCCAAACCCCTGACAGGCCATCACCCTCCTCCCCCTCCCTTTCTCCCTCCTCCCCACACCTGAAATTCACTGAGGAGATGATGGAGCGAGTCAATGCTGGGCTCAGATCTACCCCCCGGCCCAATCCCTTTTTGTCCCCCATAAACCCCCCACCAGAGCGGCCAAAGGTTCGCCATCGAGCCCCGCCCTCATCAGAGCAATCGAAGTCACATTGCCCAGCCTCGCCCCCCTTAGTTCCTCCTTACCACCTTCACGCTCTGTCTCCACAGTCTGATGTGTTTAGGGTCCGGGCTGCGAGGATTATGGCAGTGGTGACTTTTCCCAGGAGAAGCTGGGACCCTGTTTACTAGAAGGTTTTAAAATCTCTGTACTTTTAGGTGACAGAAGGAGACATGTGGCCTGGTCAAAACACAGAGAGGTGCACTCTAAAAGATCTTTAAACATAGTAAACATACCTTGTGTGCCACAGACTGCTCCCAAACACGAGGGGACAAGTAATACCTCTAAAACACTTAAGTTGGCTTTATTAAACGTTAGATCTCTAGCTGGGAAAACATTTTTAATTAATGATTTAATCACTGAGCACAGCCTTGATTTTATGTTTTTAACTGAAACTTGGTTGGACCAAAGTAACAGTGGAGCTGTTCTCATCGAGACGACCCCTCCTAACTACAGTTTTATCAGTGAGGTCAGGGCGAGCAGGAGAGGAGGAGGGGTTGCTGTCTTATTTAATGAATCATTTCAATGTAAGCAGCTATCTCCTGGAAGTTTTCAGTCTTTTGAATATGTGGCTTTACAGCTGAAGGCCCCATCCAAAGTTGTGTTTCTTAATGTTTACAGGCCTCCCAAATACTGCACAGACTTTTTTAATGACCTCAGTGAACTGCTGTCTGTGATCTGTGTTGATTTTGACTGTGTAATTATTGCTGGGGATTTTAACATCCATGTGGACAACCCTCAGGACAAAGGGACTAAAGACCTGAGTAACACTCTGGGCAACTTTGGGCTGACTCAGCATGTAACAGAGGCCACACATAATAGAGGACACACTCTTGACCTACTGATCTCCAAAGGCCTGAGCATTTCAAAGGTTACTGTGTCTGATGTGGGCGTGTCTGATCATTACTGTGTTTTCTTTGAAAGTAAAATCTCAGCCCACATAAATATATCAACAACAGTGATCACAAAACGGTGTATAACTGAACACAGTAGTGCAATTTTTAACCAGGTCTTCCCATTAACACCTGACCTGTCCAGAGGGTCAGTCAATGAGCTCGTCAATAGCTTCAATGCTAACATGTTAAATGTAATGGACACTATTGCTCCCATTAAGGTGAAGGAAGGAAGGAGTCTCCATGGAGAAACTCCACACTGGTCAAAAATGAAAAAAGAGAGTGTAGGAAAGCTGAGCAGGTTCACTATGACATCTATAAAGAGAAACTTCACAATTTTAATTTACAACTGAGGAGTGCAAGGAGGTCCTACTTCTCTGACATCATCACTAAAAACAGCCATAATGCTCGGGTCTTATTTTCTACAGTTGACAGGCTAACGAACCCTCCTGTGTCAGTGGCAGCTGAACTTCATTCAACCATGGCCTGCAATGACTTTGCCAAATTCTTCACTGAAAAAATCCAAAAAATTAGACAAGCAATTGGTACATCAACAGCAGATCCAGGATATGTACTGTGTCCACCAAAAAACTGTTTAAACACCATGAAACAGTTTCAACCTATTAACAGCAAAGACCTGGAGGACATCTTAGGTCAACTGAACTCCTCCTCCTGCTGTTTAGATGTCCTGCCAACAAGGTTTTTCAAAAAGGTCTCAAAGACTTTAGAGTCAGACCTGTTACAGATCGTCAACTTTTCTTTATTATCAGGTGTGTTTCCAGAATCACTAAAAACTGCTGTAATCAAACCTATACTGAAAAAGGACAATCTTGACAAGACACAAATGAACAACTACAGGCCGATCTCAAATCTCTCATTTTTAAGTAAGATCATTGAAAAAGCAGTTTCTCAACAGCTCAGTTACTTCTTAAAACAGAATAACTACTACGATGCCTTCCAGTCAGGTTTTAGACAGAACCACAGCACTGAAACCGCTCTGACCAAAGTGTTTAATGACATATGTCTGAATACAGACAGTGGAAAAATGTCAGTTTTAGTTTTACTGGATCTCAGTGCAGCATTTGATACAGTTGACCACAACATATTACTCAAACGACTGGAGAACTGGGCAGGTCTTTCAGGAACTGTACTAAACTGGTTCAAAACATACTTAGAAAACAGGAAATACTTTGTATCAATAGGTAACTTCACATCTGAGCAGACAAGTATCACATGTGGAGTTCCCCAAGGTTCCATCTTGGGACCCTTTCTGTTTAACATTTACATGCTCCCACTGGCACAGATTATAAAGAACAACAAAATAAACTGTTGTAGCTATGCAGATGACACACAAATATATATCACAATGTCACCAGGAGACCAAGGCCCTGTACAATTTTCTCCAGCTAAACAAAACAAAACTGAGGTAATAGTCTTTGGCGCCAAAGAAAAACGATTACAGGTCACCAGAGAACTTCAATCTATACATCTAAAAACCACAAACCAGGCGAGAAATTTGGGTGTAGTGATGGATGCAGACCTAAACTTAGAAAAACACATTAAGACAATAACAAAGTCAGCTTACTATCACCTCAAGAATATTTCAAGGATAAAAGATCTGATGTCTCAACAGGACCTGGAAAAACTAGTCCATGCATTCATCTTTAGTAGGCTTGATTACTGTAACAGCATCTTTACAGGTCTACCTAAAAAATCAGTCAGACAACTACAGCTCATTCAGAATTCTGCTGCTCGAGTCCTCACTAAGACCAAAAAAGTGGACCACATCAGTCCAGCTCTGAGGTCTTTACACTGGCTGCCTGTCCGTCAGAGGATAGACTTTAAAGTTCTGATGCTGGTCTATAAAGCTCTGAATGGTTTAGGACCAAAATACATCAGTGACCTCCTGACCCAGTATGAACCTTCCAGATCCCTCAGGTCATCTGGATCCGGTCTTTTATCAGTTCCCAGAGTCAGAACCAGACACGGAGAAGCTGCATTCAGCTTTTATGCTCCTTATATCTGGAACAAACTCCCAGAAAGCCTCAGATCAGCTGAAACACTCAGTTTATTTAAATCCAGGTTGAAGACTCACCTATTCTCAGCTGCATTTGAATAAAGCACCAAATCCACACTTTTAAGCATAAATTTCAAAACTTACATTAACTACTGATTTTATCTACTGTTCTGATTTTATCTGTTTTGATTTTATATACTGTTTTGTTTGTTTGTTTGTTTGTTTGCTTGTTTTAATCAATTTTAAATCATGCTTTTTATTTGTTTTTGTTTCTAATGTCTCTGTAAAGCACTTTGAATCACCTTGTTGTTGAATTGTGCTATACAAATAAATTTGCCTTGCCTTGCCTTGCCTTTAAGCGAAACATTCTTTGTATGTGAGGAAAATGCTGTTCATCCTCTTCAGCTCTAGCGTAGACAACTGGCTTTGCCATGTTTTCATGTGTGTCTTCTTTCCGTGTGTCCGCTACTTTGAAACGCTTGGGCCGCTCTGCCCGCCACAGTTTCAAGCTGGTCATGTGACTGCATGGCCACATCTGATTGGTAAAAAAGTTACCGGAAACTCCACTGGCGGCATGTTATCTAATGTGTTAAACTAATTATTTTTTAAAAAGTAACGAGTCAAATTTTGGAAATGTAGCAGAGTAAAAGTACCGTTTCTTCTTCACAAATGTACTCAAGTAAAAGTAAAAAGTATCGTGCAAAAAGGGTACTTTAAAAGTAAATTTTTTTTCCAAAAACTTACTCAAGTAAATATAACGGAGTAAATGTAACTCGTTACTACCCACCTCTGCAGACGGGCAAGTATACAGGTATACTATGAACAAATATACATATATAAAGATGAAGCACTGTGAGGTAAACAGATCTACAGAGTGCTATGAAAATATCTACAGTAGTGGAAGCGTAGCTCTCTGAACAGACTATAACAGTGTAGGCACTATAACAGAGACTACACCATTTATTTTATTTATTAACCTTTATTTAACCAGGAAAAGTCCCATTGAGATTAAAAACCTCTTTTGCAAGGGAGTCCTGGCCAAGAGGCGACAACACGTTGAAATTACAAAGTTACATACATATTATAAATAACAATTACATTTTAAAAACATTTTTCTCTGGCTCTCTCAATCTGGACTTAAAAGCATTTAATGAAATAAGATCTGCTATCTTCCAGTCTTTTTGCATCATGTTCCATGTGAAAGGGGCAGCATAAGTAAAAGCCCTCTTTCCCAGTTCAGTTCTGGCAAATGGAACATTGAGCAATAAAAGATCGCTTGAACGCAGGCTGTAAGAAACAGTACTTCTCCGTGTGAGCAGATCGCAAATGTAGGTGGGCATTTGTCCAAGCAGGGCCTTATAAATAAAGATGCACCAGTGAGCAAACCTCCTGGAGGACAACGAAGGCCATCCCACTCGAGCGTACAGATCACAACAATGGGTCAAGGCCCTACAGTTTGTAATAAACCGTAAGGAGGCATGATAAACTGAGTCAATCTTATGAAGACACTGGGCGGAAGCATTCATGTACAGCAGATCACCATAATCTAAAACAGATAAAAATGTAGCATTTACAAGACGCTTTTTTGTCTCAAAAGAAAAGCAAAATTTGTTTCGAAAGAAAAATCCCAATTTTAGTTTGAGTTTTTTCACAAGATTGTCTATGTGAGGTTTAAAGGTCAGAGAATCATCAATTAAAAAGCCAAGATATTTATACGTATGCACCACTTCTATGAGGTTTCCCTCAAGAGTGGACACCAAGGGGACAGTTTGAGGAAATCTCTTCATGTTTGAAAACAACATTAGCTTTGTCTTTTCAGCATTGAGAACCAATTTCAGCTCCAGAAGTGTGTGCTGAACCACGTCAAAAGCTTTCTGCAACGATTCTATTGCCTTTTCAAAGTTTGAGCCAAAGGAATAAATAACTGTCATCAGCATAAAAATGCATACTAGCATTGGACACATTTTGTCCCAAATCATTTATATACATGATGAACAGCAGAGGTCCTAAAATTGAACCCTGTGGCACCCCAGTGTGAATATTCAAAAGTTCTGAGCACAGATTTTCACATTTAATGCATTGAGTCCTGTCACTCAAATAATTAGTAAACCAGGAGACAACATGTCTAGACAGCCCCAAAGAAAGAAGCCTATGCTTTAAAATGGCGTGATCCACAGTGTCGAAAGCTTTTGACAGGTCAATAAAGAGAGAAGCACAGTGCTGTTTTTTATCAAGAGCAACAAGTATGTCATTTATCACTTTTGTGGCAGCCGTGACAGCACTATGCTGTTTTCTGAACCCAGATTGTAGTTTTGAAAGAACTTCATTAGAGTACAAGAACTCTTTTAATTGCTCACTGACGAGAGACTCAAGGACTTTTGCCAAAACACACAAGTTTGATATTGGCCTGTAATTAGTCAAAATGGCCGGGTCGCCTCCTTTTAGTGTTGGCGTAACAAAAGCAGACTTCCAAACAAGTGGAATTTCTTTATTTTGGATTGAAAGATTAAAAAGGATCGTAAGAGGTTGTGCAATGTAATCAGCTGCTATTTTCAGAAAATAGGGCTCTATTAAGTCTGGCCCTGGGGGTTTCCTGTGATCTAAGGCTTTAAGAGCTTTATGCACTTCCTGGACAGAAAAAGGAGAAAAATCAAAAAGCTCCCCAATATATGTTTGGGGTTCTGTGCAGGGAATCATGGGGGCTGCTCCAACAGAGTTAAATAAAAAACCAGTAGCTACAAAGTGCTTGTTAAAGCTGTTTAAGACCTCAGTTCTGTCATAAACTGGGACAGAATCTTTTAAAATGAATTTTGGAAGAGCCTGTGATATTTTATTTATAGATAAGGACTTAATTACTTTCCAAAATTTCTGAGGGTTATTGAGGTTTTCTGTAGTAACAGATAAATAATATTCTGACTTAGCCTTCTTGATAAGTGTCGTGCATTTGTTTCTTAATTTCCTGAAGTCTAACCAGTCAGTCAGGGAATCGTTTTTCCTAGCTTTTGCCCATGCCACGTTACGCTGATGGATGGACTCTGATAATTCCGATGAAAACCAAGGGTTCTCCCGTCCCTTGACCCTAAATTTTTTGGCAGGTGCATGCTTATTTAAAATCTTCATAAAAATTTCTTTAAAATAAGCCCAAGCCAGATGGATGTCTGGTATCAGACTCAAGTTTTCCCAATTTACCATAGACAAGTCATAATGAAACGCTTGCTCATTAAATATTTTAAAATTTCTTTTACAGATGATACGCGGTTTACATTTAGGGATTTTAGTGTTCCTACTGGTAGCAACTACACAATGATCACTTAAATCATTACAAAACACGCCTAGAGACAGAAACTTATGAGGGACATTTGTTAGAATTAGGTCAATCAAAGTAGATTTGTCAGGACTCTTTATATTTGGCCTTGTAGGTAGGTTGACCAACTGGCTAAGATTAACAGAGTCACAGAAGGATTTAAATTCATCAGAAGCTATATTCAGCCAGTCCCAGTTCAAGTCTCCGGCCAATAGAAGTTCGTTATATTTTAATTTGGACAGAAGATGCTTTAGAGATAATAAAGTTTCCTTTACAGCAGACGGAGGCCTATAGCACCCAACAACTGTTATAGAAAGAGACTTTACTATTTTAATATCCAAAGCCAAGAATTCCATTTGTTTAGGAATAGATACAGATAAAACAATGGATACTTCATATCTTGATTTAACATAAATTGCTACGCCTCCACCTTTCCTAGGCCTATCTGTGCGATAAAGATTGTATCCCGTTATGTTGATGTCATCATCTGTAATAGATTTGGACAACCAAGTTTCGGAGATAATCACAATATCCGCGTTTGTCGATTTCGCCCAAATTCTGACCAAGTCCATCTTGTGTAATAAGCTGCGTACATTTAGATGAACACATTTTAACCCTGGCTGAGATTTAAAATCGGCAGGGGTCTGGACACTTTTCAATTCAGGTCCAGGATTTGGTTGCACATCTCCGGATATAAGTAAAAGTAAAACAATCATCATTAACCTTCGTTTTATATTACATTTAAAAGCATTTTCGTACTTTGCAGATGTTAACGACAAATACTGCTTTTTCTTAAGTGAAAGTGAAAGATTATACAGAACAAGGGAACCTTGTAATTTGGGTAATACTTCATATCGATTTAAGCTAGCAACCAGAGCCAGATGAATCGTTGGTGACTCCAGGTGCACTGCTACAGTTGACCTAGTGCCACTAAAATAAGTTTCACCCATACTCAGCTCATATTTTGCAGTTCTCACCCAAGGAGCACCGCAATGTCCCAAGTCCCAAACCACGAATACACACAATAAAGCTTCGATAAGTGTCCTCGTCTTCATAATGATAGCCCAGAGTCCAAAATGGGGGTGAATACAAAAAGCTCCAAACTATTAGCTCCGAATCCGAGCAGAGGTGGACTAAGCAATCCGGGGATCAGATGGAGGTGCGTCATAGCAGACTCCAGCCCAGCCTGTTAGCTGCGTGTCCGGACAGTGTAGCAGTTTCCAGCCTGTTAACTCTGCGTCCAGGCAGTATAGCAGGCTCCGTCCTGTTAGCTCCGAGTCCGGGCGGTGTAGCAGACTCCGGCTTCGTTAGCTTCAAAATATGGACAATGTAGCCGGCTCCGGCCTGCCAGCTCCAAGTCCGGGGAATGCAGCGGGCTCCAGGCCTGATTAGCTCCGAGTCTGGGGGACACAACAAGCCCCGACCTGCTAGCTCCAAGTCTAGTAGACGCAGTAGGCACCGGCAGGCTCCGGCCCATCAATCCAGAGTCCAGGTGGAGGCGGACACGGTAGACACAGGTTTGCCTACCCAGAGTCAGTATTTAGACCAGCCCGCTTTGTCCAAAGCCCTATTTCAGTCCAGAGGGAGACGCTACACCGAGAGTTTACGTGTCGCCATCTTGGATTCATCTTGGATTCATCTGGTATGAACCATGTCAGTGTCCTAAAACTACAGCAGTAACCAACGTGGTGAATGTTGATAATGAAAGGATCATGGTCACTGGGAGGAGGAGTGTAGAAGGGTTAGGTGAGTGTGGATGGAAAGGCTCAGCGGGGACTGAGTTCAGTAGGGTGACAGCTGTGGGGAAGAAGCTGTTCCTAAACCTGCTGGTTTTAGTCTGAAGGCTCCTGTAGCGCCTCCTGGAGGGGAGGAGGAGCTGGAAGAGTTTATTGGCAGTATGAGAGGAGTCTGAGAATGATGCATACTCGGCTTAGAAATCTCTTTTTGAGCGTTGTGTGATGGAGAACTTTGCTTTGTGTAATGTTATAAATACTTGGATAATCCTCAGAGTCTCTGGACTTTTACTTAGAGATATTATATTCAGTCCTGTGGATAGTTATATATTTAAAAATATATGATCCTCTCTGGTTACTCTGGTATGAATGACTCTGAATCACTTAATGGTAAATAACACACTATTTGCAAATTTGCAAACTGTGAAAGAATTCCAGATGACAAGTCTGTAGTTCGACATACAAGTGACGACCTTTGACCTTCATCAGTTTTTATTTAATTGTGTCAGAGAAACTCAAACGTGCTCTTCATGCAGCTGAGTACATTCAGTGTTTAAAACGGAAGCTGTGCAGGTCTGAGATCAGCAGCTTTGTGAAACACCAAGCTGAGGTCCTGTTAATGCTGATATATAGTGACACAGTTACATTTCAATTTAATTCAATTTTATTCATATAGCGCCAAATCACAACAACAGTCACCTGAAGGTGCTTTATATTGTACAGTAGATCGTACAATAACAGATACAGAGAAAAACCCAACATTCATATGATACATGGGTGATTAATCCTTTTGACTTTGTTTTTATCAATAAAACAGCTGCAGCTTTCACTACAGCACATGTGGTGCTTTAACCTTTGTACTGTTTGCATCAGTTCATTCTGCAGTTAACATGTGAACATGCTGGATGATCTGTCTGCTGTCACTGGGTGGTGCTGAGGTCTGAATCAGCTCCTGCAATCACAAAGAGAACTGAACCATCACAAACTGAAATATAAAGTTTATCTCAAATCTGAAATAGAGCTGATCCTTCTGTCCTCACACACCCAGGATCTGAAGTTCTTCTCTTACATTTCTTTAGTTCTTCAGCTCTGCTCACATACGAGCTGTTTATTTCTTAAAGCCGTATATACCAACAGATTTTCCAATATAATGTTAACCTTTGAGTTGTTGGTGCTTTGTGAATGTGAATCTGCATACATGAGCAGACGGAGCAGGTTTCAGTCCTGGTTCAGTCTGCTGCTGCACCGTGGTCACCAACATACAGAGGTATCATAACAAATATTAATGCTTTTTTCCCTCTCAAAGGATGTAAGCTGTACTGCACATGTAACTTTGTGAACTTACCTCAATAAGAATGATTCAGACTGTTTTATTTAACCTGAATATTTGAAACAAACTTAGTAAAAACAATACACAGAGTCAGTGCTAAAAATGTAATCCGAGGAAAAATGAAACACACATTTTAACTTAAGCTGCCAAGCAGAAGTATTTGGTTTGAGTACATAAATATTAGGCTTTGCTATTTAATCTGTAATTAATGATTAATGAGGGGTTACTGAAGTGCAAGCCTTTTTTAAAATATGTGTTAATATCCTTACAGATGTGGCAAAAGAGTGAAAACATGCTGCTGTTTGCACATATTGAATAATCAGCTCTGCACAGGAGCTGCAGCAGAGTGCAGCCTGTTGCCTTACAGTGTAATACTCATAATAAAAGTACAGTAACTGTGGTTAGTTACTGACGGAGCAGCCCGGTGCGTTTCTGTTCATTTCGTTCACCTGCACGGGTTAGCTAAACAAACTTTACAAAACAAGTTTTGCCGATAGCCGAGTGCCCATCTTAGCTAGCTAGCTAAGGATGTTAGCTACAGATGAGCTTACAAACACCTTTCACTTACCAAAAATATTGTGGCGGCTCTCAGGTCCTTCTGTCAGGCAGACACTGAAGAACACCTGAGTCTGTCAGTTTGAAACAGTCGGTAAACGCTGGACCTCCTCTCAGCGTCCCCGCTCTATGTGCCGTTCAGAGATACGCAAGTTTCTTCATGACTGCGGCTGCTGCAGATATTAGGTCGTCCATGATTTCTACAGTCACTGGTCAGCAATATAATGTGCGCAAACATATGTGGCTCATATATGTGGCTCTGAAGCCCCGCCCCTCAAGCGCACCCTCAGATGCCGAAGCAGTGCCAACTAATTGAAGCTGAAAAAATAACTGTACGTGGAAAAAAACGATGTAAGTGTGAAAACCACATGAACAGTGAGTTTTTCTTTAAATTTCTATATTTATGTTTTTTCACTATCATTTCACTTTCAATACATTTGTTTCAGTTTCAATATTTCTTCAGTTTCATTTTAAGGTGGCATCGTTTTAACCTCATATGTGGGTTCAAAGTACAAAAAAGTCCAGTTGTTTCTCTGCCAAACTCCTTAGACTGGAAGTTCTCATGTTATATTAATGTCCCACAGAAAGATTAAGGCAAAGATTAGGACAGGTTACAACTCGTGAATTTCATGTACTTATCACAGTTACAAAAAAAGAATCTGCCTGAAGTCTATACATCCATACGTCTCATCATACAAAGCACTGATCTCCTACCTGCTGATGGAGCTGCTTTGGCTGGCTGTTCTTTAGGTTCTTCCATCATCTTTCTATAAAAACACGAGAAGATGATTTTACCAAAAGAAACAGTGAACACAGTCTGGGTGTCACATCATATGAATTTGTGTCATGGTTTAGTGTACGGGCCACACACACTGAAACTGATCTGTGTGAAAGAACACATCGATGACATGTGAATGTAGTGATAACCTCATCATAATAGAGGTTTTTACTTTTTCACATATTTGTTCAGTATAATGATTAAATAATCTGACAATACAAACCTAAAATACTTTGTTCCCTGTCTGTGACTTTGTGCGTCTCTGCTGTTAGTGCTTAAAGGAAGTTTTAAACTTAAAATCCTTCCCCACATATGTGACTGTGGTCTCTGGGGCCATTATCCTGAAACACTGGGGCTCAGCCCTGAAAGCTTTGCTATCTTCACCTGATAACAGCAGCTGTTTAAAGTTACTGAGTTTGACAGGGAAGTGAATGTAAATGTGAGACACTGTGTGCTCACAGCTAAAGGCTGCAGTCAGCTGTGTCAGAGCGTCCAATGATCCTTTAATAAACACTCAGAGCTCCATGTTGATGAAGCTGTCATGTGTGAGCTTGTGAGGCTCCTTTAAACTGGCTCTGCTCTGTCAGATGCTCACCTCTTCTTCACTGTCTCATCAATCTGCTGCACTCTCCATCTCCTCTGTCTCTCTGCTGTTCTGTTTAAAAAAAACAAACAAATCAGCGTTAGCCAATCAAACTCTGTGCAGATGCTGCAGCTACAGCTGATATGTCATTCAGCTGTTCATCAATCAGCTTCTGCTGCTGTTTATTCGGCTCTTACTCTGAACACGTGCAGATCTAGGAAGATTTTCTTGGGGTGTCAAAATCAAAGCGTTTGTTTTTTCAAACACACGTGCAGGTGTTTATATCACATATGGTTTAAATGATTCAAATGCAGTAAGTATACATGTTTCATATATCGTCTATAACTGAATTATGTTCTGTAGCCTACATAATGAAACACTTTAGTTGCATAAAACGTGAATTTTGATTTTATGTACTGTATATGTCACAGCATCGCAGTGTGGATGTGGAGAAGAGAGGACCCAAACGCAGGACTCACAGGTGGTGAAGGCTGGTGTTTATGACAGAATGACAGAGTCTGAGATGGATGACTGACTGGAAGACCAGCTGAACAGAAACGACACATGTGGGACTGACAAAGACACTGAACTGGAGCAGGGCCGTGCAGAGAGGTTTAAAGGGGCGGGTGCTCAAAGTAAAAAAGGGGCACATTGAACCAGGCTGAATAACAACAACACACATTCATCAAGAATCTAATATGGAAGGGCAGGGCTGTGTTGATCTGAGACTGTAGACATTAAAAAGTCCACAGGAGAGATGGTAGCTGATTAAACAAGTGTCATGAGATAATAACAAAATGCAAAGATTGGTGACAGCACTTGGAACCATAAGGCAACAAAAACTGTGAGAAATAATTTAGGCTCTGCCTGTGAATCACTCTTTGCTTCTCTTCTTCCTTCCATCCCATCATTTCATATATCACTCTGCACTTGCTATGTGAGAACAAGGCACAACTTGCTATTGCAATAAACTATAATCTAATTATCCACACCTAACAACTCTTACACTTAATCTATAATAAAATGATGACAGAAAAATGTTATAGCCCTGCCTTTAGTAGCCTCACACAGCTCCTGCTGTTTCCTCCTCATGTCCTTACCAGCCATGTCTGCACAATGTTATATCATGAGGAATATTTTTTTTTAAAATCCATCTAAATAAAACACACACATGCACACACACACAGTGACATGTTAGACCTTCTTCAGAATACTGTATATACTATGGGCATCATGGTGCTGATCCAGAATCCTTACATTATTATTTATTACTAGAGCTACAATAATAAAGCAATGAGGAGGGGGAAGTAATAAATATGAAATAATGTATTTATGATGATTCCATGTGTTTCACTATCCACTCTGTGCAGGGCAAAGCTTATTACATGTTTAAACTGTAGAGATACAATCATTTTACTGCTGTAACATCCAACTTTTGTCTTATTTAAAATATAAATCTAATATAATCTGCTTCTTAATGTATGTTCTTTAAAATACAGCGTGTGTTTTTAATATATTATAATTATAATAATTATTATGTGGACATGCATATTAGATCGTTTTTAGTGAAATATAATCCCTCCAGAAAGGCAGGAAAAGCCCGGAAACTTACTTTAAAACTAAATATGTTCCCTAAAACGGTGACAGAGCTACAGACCCATGACAGCCTTACACAGGTAGCCAGCAGCTGTGACCAGCACTACCTGTGCAGTTAATAAAAGGACGGGTAATGTTTGTCGCGCTGTTGCACACACAGCACGCTCGTTTGTTTCAGTTCGTCAGTAGCAACAAGACAGCTTACCAACGTGTACGTAATAAGCTAATACTCCTGGGTGCTACACACTACAGTGTGCGCTGTACACCTACTTACTGGTTGTGTCGCATCAGTCTGTGTCTCTGAGTTAACTTGTGTTTCTCCTACAGCTCCGGACCGCTAAAAATGCGCGTGCTCTTTGTGAGCTCGTTCCCGGCTCGTAACCAGCGCGTTCTGCCGTCAAGGGCGATCATTGGTTAGATGTGATCATGTGACTGATGGAAGCCAGATCCTTTTATTTAGCAAAACTGTGATTAATAGTTAAATATTATTGTTGAGGGGCACAGACAGGACTCCGCACACACACACATAAAAAAATAAATAAAAAAAATTTAAAAGTTGCCTCAACAAAAGGGCACTTTGGGCACTCATCAGGAAAGGGGCGGGTGCTCAAGCCCCTCTAGCCCCCCCCCCCCCCCCCTCTGCACGTCCCTGAACTGGAGGACACTCAGGACTTACACAGGCTAATGATAATGATCAGGGTTCATATGCCTTTTTCAGGGTCAAATTCAAGCACTTCTTAAGCACTTTCAAGGTCCCTTTTCAAACTTTTCCAGCACATCCCTCCCTCATCGCCAAAAAAAAATGCATGTTTCAATTCACATCACCTCAGTAAGACCATGTGAAAGTTAAGACAAATCATCCTAGGTGAACTTAAACACCTTTGTTCCCTTTTTGTTAAGAAATAGAAAAACACTCCACACAAAAATACTGCAAAAGGAAACTGTCGCCTTATATACAGAGTGTATAAACTCAAAATGCACATGTCACTTAAAAATTAAGATGTGAACAAATCAACTTGTTAGATATTCTTCTCCTGTTGAAAAAACCCCCAAAAAGAAATAAATAAGTCTTCTCATCAGATATTGATGCTTCTTTCCTGTGTGACAGAAAATAGGAGACAGATGTTTGTTTGTTTTTTAAGTTAATTCCCAATAAAGCTGTTTTACTGCTAACTACATTGCTGTCTGTATTATTGCTGAAGTCCTAAACGATCACCTTTAAAGTAGAGCTGGGCGATATGAGATTTTTTCATATCACGATATGTTTTTTTCATTTCAGGCGATAACGATATCTATCACGATATAAGCCAAATAACTATATTTGTAAGATTTAAATGTGCCGTTGCTCACAAGTAAAATGTGAAATAATCAGCAGCTTGTTTTTAAATATTTATTTCCCATAATAAGTTCAACAGGGTAGATGTACTTAAGGAACATGAGACTTTTTCAGATAAATAAAGGCAAATATTGCAAACTACACAAAAGGCAGCCGCTAAAGCGTTTAAGTTTCAAAATAGAACAAACGAAACAGACTAAATTGTCAATTCCACTTAGAAACAAAATATTAATTCTAAAAATAAATCTTAGTTTGTTTTACAGAAGAACAGACAAAACTGACTAACTTTTGTCAATATCAAATAAACTGAGAACTAAAAGGAAATTCTCAATCTCTCCTTGTTGTATAGCTGAGCTTTTCAAACAGTTTTAACAGTTACTTTAGTCTGACAAAAGCCGAATGACGAATTAGCGCTTCCAGTCAGAGACTGAGGCTACGTCCACACGTACACGGGTATTTTTGAAAACGGAGATTTTCCGTTTTCTTTTTAAAAAATAATCCCGTCCACACATAAAGGCAGAAATGAAGGAAAACGCTGCTATGAACATGCCAAAGCAGCAGGTGGAGCTAGATTCCTAACCGTGCCGAAATGTTGGCCAATCAGAAGTCTAGAAGCCTCGGTGGGAAAAAGTAAACAAAGCTGCGGCATAGAAGCAGAACCGAGTCGTATGTGTGGAGGGACAGTAACTGTGTGTATATGTAAGCATTTAAACACTGCAGAGAGTAGAATTAACAGTATTGTAGAAATTCATTGCACCGAAACAATAACGTGGCGCACAGTGTGACGCATGCACCAGTTTATTGTATTTCCAGACTTGCTTTCGGCACAATTTACAGTGCACGCTACTCTGTTTTTTGTCAGACTTGAAATAGCCGAAATACCTTCACACTACGGAACTTTGACAATCGTTTGACAATCTCTCCGGCGTTGGAACCATCATCTGTTTTCTCTTCGGTCACGCTCGGTTGATTTTTCTAGTCGGCACACTCATTTCCTCCATTACGCGCTGGCTGCTTCCCAAACAAACACACGTGCGGCTACTTAGTTTGGATTGGCTGACCTTTTTTTTTTTTTTTTTTTTTAAGAGGACAAGAGCGGCGAGGTCTATCGCGATAGCTTAATTTCTCTATCGAGTAAAAGTTATATCGCGATACATATCGTTATCGTTCTATCGCCCAGCTCTACCTAGAAACCAGGTCAATGTGTCTGTAGGTTCAGTCATCCAGGTCATGTGATCTAAGGAGCTTGGAGAGAAAAGAGACGTCTTTAAGTTTCTGGAAGACGTTTCATCTGAGAAGCTTCTTCAGCTGTAAAACCAAACGGTGGAGAGTCCCAGATATTTAAACCTGAGAGGGAAAGAAAGCATGTCGCTGACCCACCACTGATGTTATTTCAAGGAGGAAACTGAGAGCCTTTGCACCAGGAGCACAAACATCAGCTCCAGCAATGATCCACTGATGTGTTTTTATTCCATGTATGAATGTTGTTATTGACAGAGATGACGTTTGTGTGTCAGTGATGCAGTGACTGTTGTTGTTACCTGTACAGGCTGGTTAGACTCTATGAAACAGATCATACAGATCTCTGCATGTTAGAAGAGACTATTAAAGGTCATGAATGAGACAAAGGCAGGGAGGCGTCCTTTACAGCTAAACAGCAGAGTGAGAGAACAGCCAGCACCTCTACATTTATCACATTATACAGCACATGTATGATACTGACAGGGATGAGAAGAATTTAGTGATTCTGATCCCATCATTGATATTACTTATTGATTCTCAGTAGCTCTGCTCTGACAGTCACCACCATCACTGAGCAGCATATCAAAGACATTTGTGCACATTAACTGCATGTTGTGGCTCAAATGTTTGTGCATGTTGGAGGCATTTCCTCTTTGTTGTGATCAGTGTTGGTCATTACTCAAAACAGTCATTATTACACATATTACACAGAACACTTTAATTAAAAGTAATGGAGTACGTTACTTCATTACTCCTCATAACATTACTTTGATGTTAAAATGAACAAATGAGCATGTAACAACATAAAGCTGAGGTACAGCCCCACACACCAACACAGATCCTGATGAGGTCACGTGATGTTTCTCTGAGTGTTTATGAACACAAATCAAAGATGAAACAGCACAAAGACACTTCAAAGTGATTCTACTGTAGAAACATGAACAGGTAGAAACCTGCAGCCTGACTGCTCATCACTTTGTTACCTGTTCAAGTTCAGCAGCAGCAGCTCACTTTATCACGGTGCTGGTCTGGGGTCAGTGTTTACTCAGCTTTAACTAGTGATGTGACGTTCTGTATCGAGGCTTCGAAGCGTGTGTCGAGTAATGGAGGGGGCGTTTCCGCGAAGCGCGTATCGAGGCTTGCTTCATTTATGGGAGGAGCTGAAAATGATGACGTCCGAAGCCTCGCTGCCCGGCTGTACCACGTGTCTGGTTCAGGAAGCGGTTCGAACTTTGCCGCGAGCTATGACAGCGATATAAACCCCTCAGACAAAATGTGGGCGTTTGATGGAGAGTTGCGGTTAGTGAGAGTTAGAGACAGTTTAGAAAAAAAAAAATCGCCTACGACCTGCCACAGTGGAGAAACTGTTTCTTTTTAACAAAAACCAATGATGTGTCCCCTAAACACTAATCACTGTCCTTGCCTCAATGTTACAAAAGCACAACCACTGTCCACACCTCACCTCACAGTATATGATCATTTCCATTTTAGGCATTTCCAAATAATCATGTTCCATACTGCCAGTATAAATATACACAGTACACTGCATCACTACAATATACATGTTTTACACACTCCTTTTGTTGTTGACATTTACAGGCTGTGTGCAAAAAGGCCACACTCTTCAAATTCATGCCAACTAATATTTTTACGTCCAGTAGGTGTCCTACTAGAGCAAATGAAGCTTCAAGAAGCTTCGCGTTGGGGTGAACCAATTGGATGAAAAGCTTCAGTGCTTCATGAGGCTTCATCTGCCCATCACTAGCTTTAACCTCACTCTGGGTTCTTGGCTAGCCTAGCTTTAGCTTAGTGTTAGCATGCTGTGTGCTAGCTCAGCGTCAGAGCTCTGCAGGTGTCTCGTGTGTAAATATTAATCACAGTGAGAGTAAAGGAGGTAAAGGGCTGTGACGTCATCACGTACGCTGCGTCCTCTGTGGGCTCTGAGTGAACTCAAAGTACAAACTACAAGTACACAAACACGAACGTAGCTCAGAGTGGCGGACACACTCGGCCTCGTTGGTCCAGCTGTGAGTCCGTTACCGTGAACTATGGAGCGGCAGATTTGTGCTGAACTAAGCTGCACACAGCTGATGTTAGCCAGGAAACATTACACACTGACTTTAATGGAGAGACCGGAAATACAAACACACACAGTTTGTTGTGTGAAGAAATCAAACACGAGCTGAACAAACAGTAAAGTTCCTAAAGACAAACTGTTAAAGGAGGAAACAAAGCAAACTTACAGTTTCTTCACACACCAACAACAAGCTCCACTCCACACCTGGACACTAAACACGGACACACAGGTGAGCTGCTTCCTGGAAGGAGGCGGGACTCCACCTGAAACTCAGCACAGGTGGGAGGGGCTCAGCTCTGTGTGTGCTGATGTGTTAACTTTAAAAATATGCCGTCTGACTGCTCAGACTGAGTCAGAGTAAAGTTCACATGCTGACGTGTGGAGACATGAAACCTTGTTGTAGCTGCAGGTGTGAACACACTGATCCCAGATCAGCTCTGCTGTATTTGTAACATGAACATTTCTGCTGCAAAGCTTCAAATGTTCAGCATGTTTCTCTGTTTCCAGTCTATAGATCCAGTCACACTTTCTACCTTCACCTGTGCAGTAAAGACTGAGAGCAGAGCTGAAACCAAGCGTCCAATCAGTGAGCAGCATCAACACCTGAGCTTCATTCAGACTCTGTTATTGAAGATGTTGTTGGTACAAAGTTCATCTGCTGCTCACATGAATCCATGAAAGATTTATTTCACTGAATGTTTCTTCAAAGCTCATTTCAACCTGTTGAAGTCATGAATGAAAGTGCAGACTGAGAGTGGATCACATGATGTTTGAGGTGTGTCATGTGACATGTTCAGTATTGTCACACATGTCTAGATTGTCCCTGATATCATAACTGCTCAAACACTGATGATTATATTTGAAGAATTATTCCTGATGGCAGCAAAGTTTGAATGGAGCTCTCTGTCTGTGCTGATTTGTCGCCCTCTGGAGGTCAAAGCACAAACTGCATGATGTCACTGTAACCACCACAGTGACAGGAAGTGTTTTTATGACTGAAACACTGAAATGATGCTAACGGCTGTCGTTAGGCTCACTGACAGCAGTGCTGATGTGTTCATGTCAAACACTGGCTCAGGTCAGACTCCTTCATCCTTCTCCAGCGTGAGGCCGCCCTCAGACCCACAGGAGCTCTGACCTTTGACCTCCTGACCCTAACCATTTTAGTCTTGTTGCATCTGCAAATCCATCCAAACTGTAGCCGAGCAAAAGAAGCTGGAAGCTGTTCTATGAATGATGTTCATCCCAGAGTTTCTGTTAAACGCTGCTGCTGTGCTACATTTGTCATTTCCTGCTTTCACTACCATCCATGTCAAAGTGCTGAAGTCATCTGATCACTTTAATGCAGTAAAGCAGGAGCTGTAAGTCTGACATTTATTTACTGTCATTACAAACACACACATCTGGATTAGCATTCAGACAAAGGGCTGAAAAAAAATCAGCATTTGATTATTATTATTATATATCCTGTCTATCTGTCAGTGCTGAAAGCAGACGTCACTGATCACATGACTCTGAGGGATGTTTCCAGCACTTTGCTGAATCTGAGCCATGAAGATTTAAGGCTCAGCTCTGAAGGCAAAGCAGGTCTGAGCCTGTGTTAGCAAGCTGTACCTAATAAAGTGGCAGCAAGGACTCAGTCAGTAATGATCAGAGCCAGCAGGGGGCAGCACAGAGAGGTGAGGAGCTGTCAGAGAAGCAGGCTCACATCAGACTGGTCATATTCCATCATCTATACCTGAAATAATCATCAAACACACGCAGAGCAGAAACATGTGGAAACATCTGGAGCTCAGTCTCAGTTTGATCCCTCAGAGGTTTACCTCAGTCCTGCTCCTCTACTTCCTGTTTACAGCGCACATCATGCTGTGTACTGAGGGTCATGTGGTCAAATTGCTCGCTCTCTGTTACTCTGACAGAGAGCGAGCACAGTTATCCTAATGTGTGACATCACTTCTAACCACAGAGCATTCAGCTTTCACAGCAGCCAACATCCTGTCACACTGAGCATGTGCAAACACAGCAGCCAACATCCTGTCACACTGAGCATGTGCAAACACAGCAGCCAACATCCTGTCACACTGAGCATGTGCAAACACAGCAGCCAACATCCTGTCACACTGAGCATGTGCAAACACAGCAGCCAACATCCTGTCACACTGAGCATGTGCAAACACAGCAGCCAACATCCTGTCACACTGAGCATGTGCAAACAGAGCAGCCAACATCCTGTCAAACTGAGCATGTGCAAGCACAGCAGCCAACATCCTGTCACACTGAGCATGTGCAAACACAGCAGCCAACATCCTTTAATGATAGAACAAAATTCAGACATCAAAGTTTCTCACATTACAGAATCAGATGAACAGACATGAAGGGATATTTGTGGTTTTATGCACAGAGTCAGAATCAGACTCAGAGGTGTTCCTCGTGATGTTTGGTGATGGAAACAGTCTCATCGACGTTTCCATCACCAAACTAGAGAAACTAGTAGCTGCACGCAGCAGAGTTTAGCACAGCTGATCTCTGTGACGCATCAACAGGAACAACATGTTGTTAAACAGGACTGTATAAAGACTCAGAGTCTGACTCACACCTGAACAATGAGGCTGTGCAGCATCGTCCTGTCACACCTGCTAAACCACTCGTATCAGTTTGAGCCCGAACAGTAACACGGTCACATGACCGACGAGGCCAACGCGCCCAGACGAACGTCTTCCTCGTGGAACTAACTTGTTCCTGTTATCAGATTTGTGAGCAGCAGCTGAAACTACCACACGAATAAATGTTCTTCAAACTGTTTGATTCCAGCCAATCAATAATCTATAATCATGAGGATTCAAACACAAGAGCGGAACGTGTGGTTACATTGTAACCTTGGTTCTCTGAGTGAGAGACTCTCTCCCCTCTGTCACATATGGAACAGAGGGGAGAGAGAGTGTTGGTGTGATGGAGAACATCAGGTCCAAACATCACAGAAACAAACAAACTGTTAAAGGTGGAAACAAAGCAAACTTACAGTTTCTTCACACAGAGACACCAACAACAAGCTCCACTGTCCCACTCTGATCCTGTCTCCTCCTCTTTTATTCTTGCTCTGAGCTCTTTTTGGGTGTGTGTTTCTGTCTCCACCCACAGGAATGCATTGATACACTGTTGATAACGACTCGAGAGCAGACGTGTGACAGAAAGCAGAAAAATAACCTAAACAGCTAAATAACGTAAAATAAACAGAATATTTATTAATATGTTTAATTTCTCTTTAAAAACTTTTCTGCTCCTCAAATCCTTTGTTTAAGTTCAATCTAAGGAAAGAAAAGCGTCTTCTTTAAGTTTCTCAAAGAAGTCCACGATCTGTAGGCTCATGGAGACACTGTGTGCTCACAGCTAAAGGCTGCAGTCAGCTGTGTCAGAGCGTCCAATGATCCTTTAATAAACACTCAGAGCTCCATGTTGATGAAGCTGTCATGTGTGAGCTTGTGAGGCTCCTTTAAACTGGCTCTGCTCTGTCAGATGCTCACCTCTTCTTCACTGTCTCATCAATCTGCTGCACTCTCCATCTCCTCTGTCTCTCTGCTGTCCTGTTTAAAAAAACAAACAAATCAGCGTTAGCCAATCAAACTCTGTGCAGATGCTGCAGCTACAGCTGATATGTCATTCAGCTGTTCATCAATCAGCTTCTGCTGCTGTTTATTCGGCTCTTACTCTGAACAGGTGCAGATCTAGGAAGATTTTCTTGGGGTGTCAAAATCAAAGCGTTTGTTTTTTCAAACACATGTGCAGGTGTTACACATGGTTTTCATAAAGTAGCAGCCAGTTGAGGAGGATGACTCTGAGGATGATGAGGTAACTTTTACAAACATGAGAAACCTCATAGATGGGAGCCAGGAATCATAAAACTAAAATCAGTTGGCGTTATCATCACACCTAATGCGTTATTTACGAACACGTTAGTCCCAACACTGATTGTTACAGGATACAGCAGCAGGGAAAAGTTCTGGACTGTCACGATTGGTCAGAATTAGCCCAACAAAATATAACCAATTTTACCTTTTTCTAAAGACAGAAAACACATCTAGTCCTTTTTTCTTTTACATATATTTTTTTAATTAATCAACAATAAAGCTCAACGCTACACCAGCTTCTAGCTTTGATTGACACAAAACTTAAAAATCAGCCTAATTCTGAGGAGTCACTGCATGACACTCACAGTCTTTGTCATTGTTGATTCTTAGCTCACAAACAGTTCTTATAAGGACTAACTAGTGCTGACAGTTTAGCTCTTCATAAAGTTACAGGAGGATAAAATAAACATGAGATCGTTGAAATAATCCTGTCTGATCACACGTGTGGACAATAAACGCTGTAACAGAAAATGAACAGTAATGTAACGACACTCATCTCTCACGTCTGCACTAAACTAAAACGTCACTACTTCCACATCTAGTTGGTTTTAATGGAGGCGGAGTCTCCCTGCCCAGTGCGCACTCAGGATAATTAACTTGTCACAACACAGGAAGTGAGCGCATGTAAATCAGAAAATCAGGTCTTGAAACGCAGTGAGGGAAATGAAGTGAAAGATCTTCGTTTTAACTGACAGGTTTCACTGACACTCAGAGACCTGCAACAACATGAAAACACATCACTGTAACACTCAAAACTCAATCATATGAAATCATAAGTGAAGGACTGTGATGATGTTGTGTTATGGAGCGTCTGCTGAGTCCAACCTCTAAGAATTACGAGTCTGGACTTTAATGATTAATGATTCAAAACTCAGACATCAAAGTTTCTCACGTTACAGAATCAGATGAACAGACATGAAGGGATATTTGTGGTTTTATGCACAGAGTCAGAATCAGAGTCAGAGGTGTTCCTCGTGATGTTTGGTGATGGAAACAGTCTCATCGACGTTTCCATCACCAAACTAGAGAAACTAGTAGCTGCATGCAGCAGAGTTTAGCACAGCTGATCTCTGTGACACATCAACAGGAACAACATGTTGTTAAACAGGACTGTATAAAGACTCAGAGTCTGACTCACACCTGAACAATGAGGCTGTGCAGCATCGTCCTGTCACACCTGCTAAACCACTCGTATCAGTTTGAGCCCGAACAGTAACACGGTCACATGATCGACGAGGCCAACGCGCCCAGACGAACGTCTTCCTCGTGGAACTAACTTGTTCCTGTTATCAGATTTGTGAGCAGCAGCTGAAACTGCCACATGAATAAATGTTCTTCAAACTGTTTGATTCCAGCCAATCAATAATCTATAATCATGAGGATTCAAACACAAGAGCTGAACGTGTGGTTACATTGTAACCTTGGTTCTCTGAGTGAGAGACTCTCTCCCCTCTGTCACATATGGAACAGAGGGGAGAGAGAGTGTCGGTGTGATGGAGAACATCAGGTCCAAACATCACAGAAACAAACAAACTGTTAAAGGAGGAAACAAAGCAAACTTACAGTTTCTTCACACAGAGACACCAACAACAAGCTCCACTGTCCCACTCTGATCCTGTCTCCTCCTCTTTTATTCTTGCTCTGAGCTCTTTTTGGGTGTGTGTTTCTGTCTCCACCCACAGGAATGCATTGATACACTGTTGATAACGACTCGAGAGCAGACGTGTGACAGAAAGCAGAAAAATAACCTAAACACCTAAATAACGTAAAATAAACAGAATATTTATTAATATGTTTAATTTCTCTTTAAAAACTTTTCTGCTCCTCAAATCCTTTGTTTAAGTTCAATCTAAGGAAAGAAAAGCGTCTTCTTTAAGTTTCTCAAAGAAGTCCACGATCTGTAGGCTCATGGAAATTCATTTTGTTGTTTTTTTGAGCAGAAACACCAGAGTGTAGAGCAGGAAAACGATCCCAGCAGGACGTCTCTGTTGGGGAAATATCCCAGTTATTCCCCTGAGCCTGGTTAGTGAACTGAGTCAGAGCTGTTCATCGATCCTACAGGTGCTAACATACAAACACGATCAGCAGCTTCTCTCATATGGAGAACACACTTCAACATCTGCAGCAAATCCTGTGTTTTATGTTGATGTGACCAACATCTTGTGTTGAGTCTTTGAAGATGAGGAGCCAAACACAGACAGTGGATCCAGAAGGACTGTTTATTCAGGGCTTTAATACGACTGAACTGATGCTTCACATCCTGTTTAGAGACGATCGACCAACACAGGCTCAGTCCTCACTCATCACACGGACTTCAGTCACACTGGGATCAACAGAGGAGACTGTTCACCATCACAGTTCAGCAACAATAATCAGAGCTTTTCTCTCTTGGTGAGGATCACATGTTCTGACACACAAAATATCTTCTGCTTTAACTCGTCTCTCCTTTTTAGTTTGGTTGTCGTGTTTTTTACTCTTTGTTCCTGTCAGTGTCAAATATGAGAGCAAACTGTTTTATGCAGGAGCCAAACCAACACCAAGCTGACCAAGAGAACCTATAACACCACCAGAATTTATTATCCAGACTTTACTGACAGATTTATGTGCAAGTAAAGCTGTTTTTTAAATTATGTTCACTGCTTTCAGCCAAGGAAGCATTCGTTCTTAAAAGTTCACGAAACGAGTTAATCCAGTTCAGCAGAGTTCCAGTTTGTAGCACAGCTGATCTCTGTGACGCATCAACAGTAACAACAGTAGGGGTGGGCCATAGAAACGATATACGATAGAAACGATATAAATTTGGCCAACGATAGAGATTGTGACTATACCGCATGTTGATGATGTCATCAAGCTGCGCCTGTTTTGGTCGAAAGCATCGCAGCAGCTACAACAATTATCATCTGCAATTATGGCGGGCGACAGTCATAACAAAGAGATGAAGCACTATTGAAATATGGCGAAAGCCAAAAAGTTAGCATTCATCCTCCAGCTTCACTGTGCTAATGTTATGCTAACATAGCTGTGTCGCTAGCAATCATGTAGCACAACATTATATACCAGGTAGTCCAACTTCAGTAACCCTGCAAACGCCACTGCTGTTTAGTCTTCATTTATGTTGGAAGTGATAGCAGAGCTGTACGTTTGAATTAGTTTCAAAAATCTCTCAGTCAGAATATGCTATGAAATGTTTAGGTGGAAACTAGCGAGCTAACTTCCTGTTAACTTCTAACTCCGTTAAATTGAATAAATTCTGTTTTCATGGATGCCTGGATGTAGGGCTGCTCGATTATGGCAAAAATGATAATCACGGTTATTTTCATTGAAATTGAGATCTCGATTATTTGACAATATTTATTTAACAATAACAATGTGTTGAATAATGACTTTAAAGGTTGTCAAAAAATAATAGTAAATAGTGTGCAAATACTGATAACAGTGCAAATGTTTGCAATATAAAAAAATAAATGAAAAATGTAAACATCTATGTTTAGTGAACTTTGCAGTGTTGCTCTGTGGTGCAGCTATGACACCGTAGCAAAGTTTACACACAGTCTACTTGATCCACGTCTGACTGAACCCATAATGTTTCCAAACCACTGAAGTTTTTTTACCTCTTTTCAACCAACAGCAGTCACTCTCCTCTCCAAATAACTTCTGTTTAGCTTTCCAAGCTTCCCTCGGGTCCTCTTAATCAGCGGTCCCCAACCCCCGGGCCTCGGACCGGTCCCGGTCCGTGAGTCGTTTGGTACCGGGCCGCGAGAGTTGAGGCTCAGGTGTGAAATGTATAGTTTTCAGGGTTTTTATCGGTTTTCCATGTTATTTTGTTATCGTTTTTATCGTTGACTTGGTTTTCCTGGGTCTTTTCACGTGTGTTATGAATAAATCTTTTTTTCGGTACCGGCACTAGTTTTATTTTGTTGTATTTATCCGCGACACCTTAAAGGCCGGTCCGTGAAAATATTGTCCGGCATAAACTGGTCCGTGGAGCAAAAAAGGTCGGAGGCCGCTGCTCTTAATTGTTGTGACACGTGTTCGAAATGCAGAGAGGTGCGCTCGATTTGCCACACGGAGCAGCGCGAGAGTAAAGCACGAGGGAGGGGCTAATAATCGGCTCAGTCATTTTTAATGATCGTTGAAAGCCCAGATCGTAATCGAGATTAAAATTCCATTAATTGAGCAGCCCTACCTGGATGTTAAACTTAATTGTTACACCTGGTAAAGCAGCAACACTGATGATTTAATTAAAGATGAAAGAATTTAGACCATTTTTAACTCTTTGTGTTCGTTTGACTTTGGGACCTGAAGCTGTCGGAGTTTTGGACCCAGATTACTCCGTGAAGCTCCTCACTACGGCAGCCCTAATGCTCTGACGATCCATCAAGCAGTGCTGCTTACCAAAGTTGTACTAAAACATTTTTAACAGATTTCTGCAGCCAAAATCGGTTCGAGGTCAGTAAGCACAACCAGAATTCATACATAAGGCCCACTCTCGATTTTTGAGGAAATTAAAGGATTTTAAGTGTGGAAAATATGTTATACAGAAGAATATATCGTGATATGGATTTGAGGCCATATCGCCCAGCCCTAAACAACAGGTTATTAAACACATCAGTTTGATCCACAGATCAGATCATACATCAGGTTTACTTCATGTAAAATAAACGTCTCACTCTATGAGCTCCATCAGTCTGTGTACCTCCTCATTGTCATTTCTGAGCAGAGTTTACCTGCACACTTCCTCATGTCTGACAGTGTCACAGTGTGTGTGTGTGCCAACATTAACCAGCTTATCATCAGCTGCTTGTGCTTCATGAATAACTCAGACTGACAGAGTGATGAACAGAGCACAGAGGGAGGCTCTGCTCTGATCCATCAAGCAGGATTCACATAGTAACATGTTTTTCCTTTGAACACTTCATTGTGTTTAACTTGAAACAGATTAAAAAGTGTTCGATTGTGCACTTCACACAGTCCTGAGTCACAGAGGCTTAAATGTGTTTGATTCTGAGAGGCTTTACTCCTGCATCAACATCAAGTATATGTAGGATTTAAACCGCAGTGAAAACATCCTTAAATATTGATGGTGTGTGAGAGAGTCTGTATTTACTTCTGATTATCTCTGTTTGCAGTGACCCTGAACTGAGCTGGAGCAGCTTCATGTTGTTTTGACGTCACTCAGTAAAACCTGAATGTCGGCTTCTGAAGAACAAACTGGTTTCATCTGTTTCCAGTTAAAGGGACGATCATTGTTCCACCAGTGATGTTGGATCCAAAGTTTCATTCAGATCGTTTTAAACTGTTTATCAAAGACAAATGTTTGAGTGCAGAGTTACTGACTGATAACCAGAGTGGATTCAGCCAATCATCAAATCATCTCATTGGTTTTATTTTATGTAAATACAAACGTCTCACTTCCTGATCTGCTCATAAAGTTCCTAAAGACAAACTGTTAAAGGAGGAAACAGAGCAAACTTACAGCTTCTTCACACACCAACAACAAGCTGCACAGCTGCACACTAAACACAGACACACAGGTGATTCCTGGAAGGAGGCGGGGCTTCACCTGAAGCAGGACAGGTGGAGACTTGATAGGAATTTTCCCCGTACAGGGAGGAGGCTGATCTTCAGATGAGTTCCTGTTAAATCTGATGAAACAAAGTTAAAAGTGGACTCAGTCTTGTCTGATTTCACTCTGTTTTTCACTGAGCAGGTTTAAGTTTTATTAATGAAAATCAGCAGAGCTTGGTACTGATGGAAGACCCTCCTCTAATCGTTGTCATTCAGAGTGATCCAACCTGTTTGTGAATGCAGCTCACAGACTCTCCACATTTCCACACGACTTAAATGGTAAATGGCCTGCATTTGTATAGCGCTTTACTCTACATTCAGTCATCCACCCATTCACACACACATTCACACACTGGTGATGGCAGCTACATTGTAGCCACAGCTGCCCTGGGGCGCACTGACAGAGGCCAGGCTGCCGGACACTGGCGCCACCGGGCGAGTCCCTTCATGCATCGTTGACCAACGTGGACGTGGTGGAGTAACAGTTGTGGAGAATGCAACAGCTGAGGTTTGAGAAAAGGAGCTAATAGCCAAGGTCAGCGGCTCTCCTACTTCCTCATAAGGAAACTTCTCAGGTGGATGTCTTTCTCTGTCAGAGCGCCTCCACCTTACTGGCTGTGGTGCAGTGAGATCTGAGTCAGTCTTGGTAGGAGTCAAGTCAGGTTCATCAATCACAACATGGTCTGAAGACCAAGCACCTGAGTGAACATAGTCAACACGACTTGTGCCAAAGACTTCAGGTGTGTCAGGTTGGTGGGTTTGCCAACCAGGTAAGGACATTTCTGGTATAACAGTGTCAGAGAAGTTCTGACGTGCACTGTTGGGCTTCCTGTTAGACTCTCTTGGTAAACCTCAGAGCCTGACGTCTACAAACCAACTGTCCTTTGACATTTTTAGATGTGGGGTCAAAAGCAGAGCTGATCGAGGATTTCAGTGATGGCTCCAAATATCTAACCTGCACTTTTACATAGCAGCTGCTCCGTCTGTCAGTAATTTAAAAACTTTTAATAAGCTGCTGTTTCTCACTGACCGTCAGCTGTAGCTGAGCAGGATATCATTGCATTTGAATCCTCCTCGCTCTCTTTAACCCGAGTTCCTTCTGATTGGTTTCCTGGTTCTACAAAGAGAGTCTGCTGCCTGAGGGCCCCACCTCCTCCTCCACCTACTGCTGTGGACATTTACAAAACGTCAATCCAAGAAAAATTGTCTGGTTTGTAATAGATAGTCATTTTTTATTAGAGTCTACAGCAGGAACCAACCTGAACCTTGTTATGAGCTGAATCAGTGCTGGACTGTAGAAATGCTGTTTCAGTGGCTGCTGCAGGAACTAACATGGAAACGTGTTCAGCAGCTTTCCAGCTCTAATATAGGAAACACAAGATCAGAGTTTGGACACACTGGAACCAAACAGTTTTGTCTCGGACTTTTATTTCAGCATCATCGTTTGGGTTGAATTAAAACCTTTCAGCAACGCTAACCAGACTTTACGAGGTAAACGTGTATCTCCAAGAATGTCTTGCTAAGAGTCGCGTGTTCTGGGAAACAACACACAAATCAGTGGCGTCAATAAGGTTATGTTTCATGTAATACTCTAGACTTTACTGTGAGACCATCACTAACATGCAGACGTCACAAAGTTGTTCACGGATCACATTAATCCAGAGTCACAGACATGCAGAGACACTTCCAGGTATAACATATATAATCCACACAGTCAGTCACAGCTGAGCTCTTTACTGAAGTCAGCATCAGCTCTCTGCTCGCTCTCACATCATATTCATGACAATCAGACGTGTTTCAATGATGCTGCTGTTTTCAGCCAAGCACACAGTCTCCATGGAAGTTTAAACTGGAAACACTGGTAACTGCAGCAGAGTTTCATTTGGAGCAGACCTGATCTTTGTGACGCATCAACATGTCAACACAGTATTTAACAGAACTGCAGTTTGCATCAGATCATACATCAGACTGACCACGTTTGTAATTTCATCAAACCTGCCATTAACATATTCAACAGTACTTACACTATCTTAAACATGTTTTCTTTTTAAAATGATCTGTTTGTATATTTATTAAATATAAACTGTGCAGTATTTCATTGATGGAGGCCAAGAAAACACAGTTACAGGAGAAATGTATTTAAGCTTGAAATGTAGCTGCACTCGGTAGAATTGAGCCAACTGGTTGTCTTCATTTTCAGTTCTGATGAGCTCACATGTTTAAGATCATCAGTTTAAAAAACCATAAGGCCGTGGATCCTTAAGGGTTTTATGGTTTGAGTTTACAGTAAGAGGTGTTGATAATGATGTTGGCTGTTTTCAAGTTGAACAATCTTCCAGGGAAGTTTAAACTAGAAAAACGAGTCACTGCCTGCAGCAGAGATTCAGTTTGCAGCATTCCTGATCTTTGTGCAGCAGCAACAACATGTTGTTAACAGAGCTGTGTAAAGACTGACTCACCTCACCAGGCTCTCTTTCATTCACATCATACACAACATTTACTTCATTACAAGCTGTGCTGCTCAAGTTACTGGAAATAAGCACTCAGTTACTAAGTAATCCCATGTCTTTACTGATTACTTATTTTCAAAAGTATTTGGTTACTTTACTCTTTAAAAAAACACGACTTGAATACGTAATAAAGTAGAAAGTAGACGTTTCAGCCCGAGACTTTTTCTGCATAATCCATCATATAGAAATGAATCAAATTAAAAAGCCTTTCTTTTAATTGTTTTATTGTTTTTAATCTTTTTATTTTATGCATCAAGAAAAGATTAAATTATATTATAACTGTTTTTGACTTGATGAAATGTGTTTAACATTTAAACCTATTTCCTGTATATTCCAGCACATGACATAAAATAATGTTTTGTGTTTCCACTCCCGAGTGGGGCGGGTGGAGGTCTGCCCACAGCGGTCATGTCAGGGGGAGGATCCGGGGGTTTCTCTGTCAATGTCACGTTCCCATGGCAGCGTGCTTGCTCAGATCTGAAGTGTTATGGTCCTGGGTGGGTGGCCCAGTGTTTTTTGAGTTTTGGTTTCTTCTCATGGTTCCTTAGTTTTTTAGTGTTTCCTGAGTTCTAGTTTTAGGGTTTGTTATGTGGCTTCCTTCTGCATTTCCTGTTTTATTGTGAAGGTCTGTGTCTTATGCCAGAGTGTTCAGTTTGCGTTTCCCCTGTCTCGTCTTGTCAATCAGAATCGGCCGTGCCTCCCTCCTGTGTGTAGTTTCCCCTCTGTGTATTTATAGTGTGTGTTGTCTCGTGTTCGTCGCTGGTTCGTCTGTGTCGTCTCCTTCACGTCTCCCTGCATATCTTTCTAAGGATTTCAGGTTTGAGGTTAGTTTTGTTTAGTGATGGGTAGATGAGGCCTCGTGAAGCGTTTCAGCACATTCCCCAAACTGTACCGATACTGTGTCGACACAGTGTTGCTGTTTTGCTCCATACTGACACCTGCTGGACTTTAAATATCATTGCAGGCAACTTACTTGAGACTCAACAGACACCTAGTCATACTTGTTTACACTGTAAGGTACAGTGGAACCCCGACTTACCAAATTAATTCGTTTCCGAAGGTCTTTCGTAAGTGGAACATTTTCGTAAGTCGAAGCACCCATTGCGCGTTTTGAGTGAGGCGATGCTGAATGATAGGCTATAGGCTAACAACAATACTCTAACTAGAACAACAATACATCAGTGGAACAGCGATGCGCAAGTACGGAAGCCAAGGGGTTGTCTCCGAAAACATTAGAGCACTTTTGCAAACATGTGATGTCTTCAGGGGCGGATCTAGAAGGGTGGCATGCATGTGCCACCCTAAAATGATCCCTTGCCACCCCAAGTGCCACCCCAGTTTTGCATTTGACAGTGTTGTTTATTAAAATAAGATCGCATTAACAGTTTGAGCGTAGTTACAGGCAGCAGTGATATATACACATATATAGTATATATATATATATATATATAGGGGATTGAACTACCAGAAGGCAACATTGCAGACATAGAGGACAGTTACAAGTACCTGGGGATCCCGCAGGCAAATGGGAACCATGAAGAGGCCGCTAGAAAGGCTGCAACCACCAAGTACCTACAGAGGGTCAGGCAAGTCCTGAGGAGTCAGCTGAATGGTAAGAACAAGATCCGGGCCATCAACACGTACGCCCTGCCCGTGATCAGGTACCCTGCTGGGGTAATAGGCTGGCCAAAGGAGGAGATAGAAGCCACTGACATAAAGACAAGAAAGCTCCTTACCATGCATGGAGAGTTTCACCCCAAGTCCAGCACCCTGAGGCTGTACGCTAAGCGGAAGGAAGGGGGCCGGGGACTGGTGAGTGTCTAAGGCACTAATCATGGCAGCACAAGAACAAGCTCTGAGTACAAGATCCATAGAGGCTGGGGTCTATCACACCAGGCAAGACCCCAGGTGCAGGCTGTGTAAAGATGCCCCAGAGACAATCCAGCACATAACAGCAGGGTGCAAGATGCTAGCAGGCAAGGCATACATGGAACGCCATAACCAAGTGGCCGGCATAGTGTACAGGAACATCTGTGCCGAGTGTAACCTGGAAGTCCCGAGGTCAAAGTGGGAGATGCCCCCAAGGATGGTGGAGAATGACCGAGCTAAGATCCTGTGGGACTTCCAGATACAGACGGACAAAATGGTGGTGGCTAACCAACCGGACATAGTGGTGGTAGACAAACAGAAGAAGACGGCCGTAGTGATCGATGTAGCGGTTCCGAATGACAGCAATATCAGGAAGAAGGAACACGAGAAGCTGGAGAAATACCAAGGGCTCAGAGAAGAGCTCGAGAGGATGTGGAGGGTGAAGGTGACGGTGGTCCCCGTGGTAATCGGAGCACTAGGTGCGGTGACTCCCAAGCTAGGCGAGTGGCTCCAGCAGATCCCGGGAACAACATCGGAGATCTCTGTCCAGAAGAGCGCAGTCCTGGGAACAGCTAAGATACTGCGCAGGACCCTCAAGCTCCCAGGCCTCTGGTAGAGGACCCGAGCTTGAAGGATAAACCGCCCGCAGGGGCGTGCTGGGTGTTTTTTTGTTTTTATATATATATATATACTATATATAGTATATATATATAGTATATATATATATATATATATATATATAGTATTATATATATATAGCATATACACTGGGTGAATGTGCAGTAGTAGCAGCAAGCAGGTGAATTCTGTACATTAATATGAATAGACGTCTGACTATTTTACAGGATAGACAATATAAACATATTTAAAGTTAAAGGAATTGAAATGTACATTGTGCCTTGGTTTAGTGTCTGGAAGAGTCCTGTCTCAGTCAGTTATAGATGATGTGAGAGGGCGGGTGTGTGTGTTTAGGGCACGGATGGCTTGGGGATAGAAGCTCCTCTTGAGTCTCTCTGTCCTTGCCCGGAAGATGCGGAACCTTCTACCAGATTGCAGAAGTTGGAACAGTTTGTTGCCAGGATGGGACGGGTCCTTCAGTATCTGCTCTAGTCCGGCATCTCCTGGTGTAGGTGTCCTGAAGCGGGGGGAGAGCAATCCTGCAGCAGCGTTCTGCTGTACGGATCACTCTCTGGAGAGCTTTTTGGTCCTTCACACAGCTGTTCCCGAACCACGATGTCATGTTCTGTGTGAGGATGCTCTCCACAGCGCCTGTATAGAAAATCCTGAGGATCTTTGGAGAGACCCTGAACTTCCTCAGTTGTCGTAGGTGATACAGGCGCTGCCTAGCCTTTTTGGTCTGGACCTGAATGTGTCAGGTCTGAGGAGATGTGGACACCAAGATACTTGAAGGACTGCAGCCTCTCCACTGGAGCTCCATTGATGATAATGGGCTTGTAGTCTCTGTGCGATGTGAATTATATTATATGTGAATGATATAATGTTAAATTACTATTAAGCAAATGGCTGACTAAGTATTGTAGACTTTAGTTTACTGCAGCCATGTTTCATATAAATCAGGTATCATACAAAAATAAAAATAGCTTCAAATACAGTCATGACAATAAAGAATATGACTTTAAGGACTTAACATCATTACTTCAGTTATAGTACACCAACATCTCTGATACATTAGCACTTGTTAGGTGTGGCTGTGTGAAAACAGTAGATCGCAACACAGACACAGAGAAACACAGGGCTTAAATACACAGAGGGAGCAATCAGGGAATGGGTAACAGGAGGGAAACACAGCTGGGGCAAATCAGGCCTAACGAGACAAGAGGAAGCAAAACCAGACACATTAACATCAGACATGGACTTTCAAAGTAAAACAGGAAACATAACACAGACTCACGGGCAGGCACTATAACAAAGGGAACAGAGACGTGGGAACAGGGCAGACACAAACACTGACTGAACACGGGGATATAGGAACTTAGGATACACATAGACGCGAACTAGACAAGGGAACTCAGTGTACTAAGGGAACACTGAATGACCTGGTGGGTTTTGTCCATAAAACTACTCATCTACTGACCTTGGTTTTAAGTTGGACAGTGATTTTAAATTGGACAACCAAATCAGAGCAGTGGTGAAGTCCGGTTTTTATCATTTAAGGCGACTGGCAAGAGTAAAATCTTTTCTTTCGAGGCAGCACCTTGAAACAGTGATCCATGCTTTTATTTCTTCCCGCCTGGACTACTGTAACTCACTTTATGTGGGGGTCAGTCAGTCATTGCTCTCACGTCTGCAGCTGGTTCAAAATGCGGCTGCACGACTCCTAACAGGAACTCAAAAAAGAGAGCATATAACCCCCGTGCTGGCCTCTCTGCACTGGCTGCCTGTGTCTTTTAGAGTTCATTTTAAAATTCTTATGTTTGTTTTTAAATGCCTTCACAGTCTTGCCCCGCCTTACCTCTCTGAGCTTCTTCATCCCCACACACCCTGTCGGTCTCTCAGGTCAGCTGACCAGCTGCTCCTGGAGGTACCGAGATCCAGGAGGAAGCTCAGAGGGGGCGGGGCCTTCTCTATTGTGGCTCCAAGTTATGGAATCATTTGCCCATGCACGTTAGAGAGGCCCCTTCACTGTCCACTTTTAAATCACGTCTTAAAACCCACTTTTATTCCTTGGCTTTTAACCTCAGTGAGACTTAGTTTCTTTTTTAATTGAAGTAGTTATTTAATTAATGATTTCACTCTTCTTTTATTTGTGTTTTATTTATATCTCATGTAATTTTATTTTACAGTTCCAGTGTACAGCACTTTGTGTCAGCTGTGGTTGTTTTAAAGTGCTTTATAAATAAAGTTGATGATGATCTCAGATGACCACAAAGTAAAAGATCTCTCAGCAAAATGATGCAACAGTTTAGGCACTGTTGCCCCGATCAGATCAGTGAGCTTTTTATTCTAAACATGAGCTGCTGTTACAGCAACAGACATTAATCCTACTGGTGTCCCACACAACAACTCAGTGTCCACTATGTGAAGCAGCCAAACACAGGCCTGCTCCTCTCACTAACAGAGACAAACTGCTGGCATGTTGGTTTCCATCTATACTGTCCAGTCTCTGCTGGTGGACACACAGCAGCATTGTTTCATCTCGTTTGAGTCATTGTTGACCTTAGCATGTTTTTAGTCTTCTGAGAGCACTGAAGCTTCTTTCAGCCTCAGTACCTGCGTTTTATCCTCAGATTAAATTATTATTCTGTGCTTGATGGGCCTCACCTTTGGCCCTGGCTCCTCCCCTCTGACTGCACTAGGACATACTGTCACCTGATAAAATAACACATGGATTCGTGTCATATAAAAAGTGAGACGTGTCAATTCAGATTCTTTGTCAAACATACACTAATGAATCAGTTTACATCAGCAGCCTGACAACTGTCATGATAAATACTAGTTAATCTACAGTCACCTGTGAGCTCTCCTCTCCACCTCTGAGCTACATGGCAGAGCTGCCTCTGTCACCTGATCAATAACAGTGAGACACTCCACATACATGCAGTCACACATGTGCTTCAAATACAGTCATGAACCATCAGGTCATCCTCCAGTTTCACCTGTGACCTTGTGTCACCATTGCTCTCTGAGCTCTGTGTTGGTTCTTCTGTCACCTGACAAACAGGACAAACATGACAATAAGAATAAAATGTGCAGCTGCTTCAGTGTTTCTGTCACTTTGTGCAGATCCTGACTCGTCAGTAATGTTTGTAGGCTGAGTGCATTTTAAAACTGTGCAAACTGCACTACAAGGTGGAATATTTGCAAAATCGTGACTACCTCATGATATATTGTCTCAAAAATGAACCCTATGAATACGTCAGTGCCATTAGGATGAAATTATTGTGTCACCAACATTTTAACATTAGACATATAATTCTAACAGCCTCTGTAAACTAATATCCGGGCTGCTCGAGGCTGCCGTTTTCTCTGACAGTTTCAATCAAAATTAGAAACGCTGCTCTGAGACTGAGAGAACTAACAGTGCTGATGGTCCGCTTGAAGCTGAAGCTCCGGTGCGTGTCAAAAAAATCAACACACACCGGCTCACTCCTTGGCGGCCGCTTATTGGGGCTCGCTCGGGCCACTTCGGAGGTGGGGTGCCCCCGGCCTCTCGGCCTGGGGCTCGGTCACTCAGGCACGGCTGGCTGCCGGCGGAGCTCACGGGCGCGTCACTGCAACTCCCCCTGGCTTCTGCTCCGCGGCTGCTGAATGAGCCCTCATCTGGGACTCTCCTCAGCTCTTACTGGGACAGTGGCGCAGCTGCCCCTCTGTGGGTCTTCCTTGGTCTCTTGTGTTCTGGGGGCCTCTGGATGTCTGGAGTTTTGATCTCCTCCATACCTGCTTGATACCATAAAGGACGGGGCTGTGGCCCCCCCACACCCTCTAGCAGATCGTTACATGGAGAAACCTTTGGAATGCAAGCATGCTGATCCACACAGGTATGCACACAGGTGTACACACGGGTATTCACAGACACGGACTACAGCTTTCTTGGCTGCTGCCTCAAAGCACACTGTGCGCTGTCTATCTTGCGTGCTGCACAATATCGTTTATTATTTAGTATCTACTGATATCTACTGCTAGCTAGTTTATTGTGATGGTGCTGTTTTTTTTTATTATGTTGCTCTTTGCTGTTTGCTGTCTCCTCTGGGTTTTTTTCTCCATACAGGTGACCCAGGAGTTTTGTTTTTTTTATTTGTTTGTTTTTTTCTCTCTTCCCCCCCTTCTCACCGTCTCTTCTCCCCTTTGGTTTTCTTTCTTTCTCTCCCTCTCTTTCTTTCATTCTTTCCCCCTGTCCTATCCCCCAGTCATGTCTGCCCCGTTTGCAACTGAAAATAAAATAAATTCATAATTATAATAAAGGTCAATCAAATGGACCAATATGGCAAGGCCATGATGATCCACTTGGTAAAATAAATCCGCTTGGCATCTTTCTTGGCCTTAAGACAACAATTCTGATGGCTATAGATCCAAACGGGACAAAAAAAAAAAATCAACACACTGCTTCAGAAGCTCTGTGTCGAAGCTTGATTCGTTTGGCCAGAGTGATCAGTGACGTCCGAAGCTTCATTTAGAACCTAACTGCTTCGGTGTCTGATTCAATGGTTTATAAGGAAGTGAATCATTCGCGGGATTTGTGGAGTGTTTGGTGGTGACAGATAGTGAACCACTGATCATTCCACTGAGAGATTTGGAGCCAGTGAGGAATAGAGGAGGTTCTGTTGTGTGGGAGAATTTTGAGTTGATTTTGGTCGATCCGGTGGGTTTTCCAGCTTTGTGTTCTGGCTGTTTGCTTTTGTTTTGTGCGTGTTTATTATATCTGAAAACGGGAAAAAGATAAAATGTCAAAAATCTGCTTCCATAATATAAATATCATTAAATAACTTTAGAAAAACTTCCACTTGACTCTTTACATGTAATGTTGTAAAAATATATATTTTATTGTTTAATTCATCTGAAAATGTTAGTCTGCCAAATGTGCAGCAATTGAATTTCTTTATTCTCTTTGGCTGATAGTTTGTGGGGCCCAGGTAGACTGTATACCTGCATCTCTACCAGTTTCTCTGCACTCCAGCCTCCTCTGTGCCATGTGAAGGGATTTTCCTTAAGGCAGGAGAAATGATCTCCACGAAAAGGAACAGGTTCGGCCATCGCACACTAGAACAAATTCTCTGCTTAAATAAAAATGAAAAAGGGTTACCGTCAATGCATCATGTTTTTCATTTGCAAGTTCATAAGCATTTTCCATTTCACAATCAATTCTACCCCCAGGTCAAAAATATGTCTGGGAAAATTTCCCTAATATAATATTATTTATTATATTTATACCAACACGGTGGCACAGTGGTTAGCACTGTTGCCGCACAGCAAGAAGGTCCTGAGTTCAATTCCACCATCAGGCCGGGGTCTTTCTGTGTGGAGTTTGCATGTTCTCCCCGTGTTTGCGTGGGTTCCCTCCGGGTACTCCGGCTTCCTCCCACCGTCCAAAGACATGCAGCTTGTGGGGATAGGTTAATTGGATAATCCAAATTGCCACTAGGTGTGAGTGTGAATGGTTGTCTGTCCCTGTGTGTTGACCCTGCGACAGACTGGCGACCTGTCCAGGGTGTACCCCGCCTCTCGCCCTATGACAGCTGGGATAGGCTCCAGCGCCCCCCGCGACCCTGAAAAGGATAAGCGGAAGCGAATGGATGGATGGATAATATTATTTATAAATATACCCCTCCGGCGATTAAATGCATACCTGCATGGAGGCAGGACCTCACAGCAGAAGCATACTCCATAATGTGTTGTACATTATTACATGTATATATATGTAACGTGGTATTTTTCAATTATTGTTATTACCAACATCAAGAAGTCACAAGCAAAGAAAGACCACACCATGGTGCATGTTTAAACAAGGAGAGTTTACCGGTCAAAACTATTTATTAAACAAATAAAACACATTTTTTAACCACCAAAAAATACACGTTCAAAGCAACACAGCGGCGGCCCAATATCAGACAGAACTCCACTCTGTAGAGTGAGCAGTCATTATGAAGCAGTTGGTTTTCTTTTGTGGATTCAAGCTGCTCTTCATATTTTTGGCCACCAGATGTCACCAGAGAGGACTGTGTTGAAAAGCTTCGAGTAATGAACCGTTTTTCAATACAAGCTTCAGAAAGCTTCATTTAGCCATCACTACCTGTAACGTTATTGTGACACATTTTATGAGTGAGAGCTGCTCTGTGCAGCGTTATGGCACGATAATCTTAAGGGAGAATAAAAAGTCGACACACATATCTCATTCCTGACGGAGGACTCTACCACTACACTTCTCCAGTGCATTCACAGAGTCGTTGCATGGTAAGACCTGGATGGGAAGTGGGCGGAGCCTTTTACCGTCATTTTATTACGGCGCAAAGTACAAACACCTGTGGACACACAATCCAACACCCCCACTTGTACACAGGTTGGGGAAAAACAATCCTCCGGAAAAAACATCTTACATTCCAAACACAAATACAGAGAATTTTTCTAACTTAGACTTTGAAACTGGTTTCGTCATCATATCTGCTACCATTGACTCAGTTGGACAGTAATCAATGAGCACTTTCCTTTCATGTACAGCTGACCTTATAAAATGATATTTCACATCAATGTGTTTACGTCTTGTCTGTTCACTGGATTCTTTGACAAAGCGATTGTTCCCTGATTGTCCTCCAATATCATAGGTATTTCATACTCAAACTCATCAAGATCTTGAATCAAATAAGTCAAATACATACATTCCTGAACTGTTGCTGCTAATGCCATGTATTCGGCTTCACAAGTTGATAGTGCTGTAGTTGTCTGCTTTTTGGTTTTCCATGATATCAAAGGACCATTTTCATTTAGGCTTACACAATAACCTGTCATACTGCGTCTATCAGAAACATCGGATGCCCAATCTGCATCACTGTATGCTTGTAGACCCAGTTTTCCACTTGAACATTTCCTAAAACACAGTTCTTTTCCTCGACTACCTTTTAGATACCTCAGAACATGTTTCACTGCTGTCCAATCATCAACAGTTGGCGCATTGAAATGTTGTGACAGTTTGCTGACAACATAGCTTAAATCAGGTCGCGTACAATAGCTCAGATAAATAAGACATCCTACCGCTTCACGATATCTCCTCACATCTGGTAATGTCTCGAATTTATCAGAATGAGTCCCATTTCTGTTCACAGGGTGTTAACCTTGGCTTACAGTTTTGCATGTTAAATCTCTTTAAAATGTTCTCAATATATATTTTCTGTGACATTCTGACACATTCTTTTTCTTGAATAAAATCTATTCCTAGAAAATGGTTAAGCTTCCCCAGATCTTTCATTTGGAATTTAGAAGAGAGCATTTCTTTCACGCCTGAAAGCACATTTTCATTGTTAGCTGCAATGAGTAAATCATCCACCCACACTATGATGATTACTTTTTCACTTTCAGTTTCTTTTGAATACACACAATGATCAGCAATATTTTGTCTAAATCCACAACTGCTTAAATAGTCATGTAAGGTTTGGTTCCAGTTACGACCCGATTGCTTCAGCCCATAAAGTGATTTCTTTAGTCTATACACCAGTTTATTAGTCTCACTTGATTCTGTCTCAAAACCTTCTGGTTGTTGTATATATATTTCTTCATTTATTGGTGCATGTAAATAGGCGGTTTTTACATCCATCTGGTGAACCAACATATCATCCTGAACCACTTTCTGCATCAAAACTCTCACACTCGATAAGTTAGCAGTCGGTGAAAAAGTCTCCTCATAATCAACTCCTTTTGTTTGACTAAAACCTTTAGCCACAAATCGAGCTTTATATCTGTCTGATCCGTCTGAGTTCTTTTTAACGGCATAAACCCATTTACCCCCCACTGCTTTCTTTCCCTCTGGTAAGGTGGTTAAAGTAAATGTGTCATTCTCCTTAAGGGATTGAATTTCTTCACTCATCGCTCTTTCCCATTCTTTTGACTTGCTTGACACAATAGCTTCGCTAAATGATGTGGGTATTTCACACAACAATCTGTAGCAATAATCAACACTGGTTTGCATCTGTTCATTTTCACACTCTTTCACATCCGTGATATAATCACTCAAATAATCAGGTCTCTTTCTGATTCTGGATGGATAACGTGTAGCTCCAGCATCTACTTTATCATCAGTTTTAACCTCGGACTCAGTTTGACTGCTTTCACTACCATCCTGAATATCCTCATCCTTCGTCTGTTTGGGTTCACCATCTTTTCTGGATTCATAAACCTCATCTTCACACATCTGATCACTCTGTGTTTGTTGATCCATTGTCACGGGATTTAGTATTTTTATCAATCTGTGCTTTTCAACTTTCCCGGTTTTTGGGAAATAGATCAAATATGCTGGACTATTTTTGTCATATCCCAAGAAAACACCTTTGTCGCATCTTGGATCCAGCTTTCCCCTATTTTGTTTATAAGCATAGCACAATGATCCGAATTTTTTCATTCTAGAAAGATCAGGTCTTTTTCCAGTTAACATCTTATACGCTGTCTGACCTGTGCGTTTGTTAAAACATCGGTTCCGAATCACTCCCGCGGTTTGTACTGCATATGGCCATAAAGACTTTGGCAATTCGCTCTCAACTAACATGCATCTCGCCATGTCAAAAAGTGTACGCCAGTTCCTCTCTGCTGTTCCGTTTTGATGAGGCGAATATGGCGCCGAAGTTTCCTGCCTAATGCCGTGTCTACTTAACAAATCTCTGAACTGTCTACTTGTAAATTCAGTTCCATTATCAGAACGAATGCACTTGATTTTCCCATACGATGCCACCTCTGCAATAAATCTTTCAGTTGCCTGAGTTGTATCACTTTTGTGTTTCAGATTATATACAAATGTTGCACCTGAATAATCATCAACAAACGACAAAACATACTTAAACCCTTCTTTAGAGTTTGGCGTAATCGGACCAGCCAACTCCGTATGTACCAACTCTAATGCTGCCCTGGCCTTTTCATCGGGTTCTCGGTTCCTAGTTTGGATAAACTTCCCTTGTATACAGGCTTCACATTGCATATTTTTGTTGATTTTACCCTTAATGTCCATTCCATCGACGACATTTTGCAAATTTTGAACATCCTCATAATTACAGTGCCCTAGGATTTCATGCCACGTTTGCATATCAAAACATCCATTACATTTCTCTTCAAACTCTTGCACAGTATTTATAAAGAACAGTCTCTCATGTTCACATATAGGGAATTTTGTTCCATCAACATGTTTAAGAAAACTGTCCCCGTGTTTGAAAACCACAGTGGCTCCGTTACTAGTAGCTGCTTTTACTGACAAAATGTCCTGTGGAAACGATGGAATGTAGAGTGCTTGTTTCAATGTTACCTTGTGACTTCGTCCTTTACTGTCAATCATACTTATCTCAGCATCTCCTCGCCGCTTTGCAGCTCCTCTGCTCCGCCTTCCGTCAGCCAACTCTACACAATGAGCCTCGGGTCGAAATGTGTCATCAAAAGTCTTAAAACTCTCGATCTTCGTAAAGATATGTGACGTCGCTCCCGTATCCACCAGTAGCTGGTTATTCAGCATCTCCCGGCCGCCGTCCGGGACCCTCTGGGGTTCGGAGCCCGTCTTGAACGCGTAGTCCTTCTCCATAACCCCTCTCGCTTCATCCCGTCTCAGCTTCCTTCTACAGGTCGCATCTTTGTGTGTACTACTCCGGCAAAAACTGCACCATACTCTGGATCGGCACGTTCTTGCAGTGTGTCCCTTTAGTCCACATTTAAAACACACAATCTCATTATTCTTTGATCTTCGGTCATCTGCTCGCCAAAAAGTAGAATCCTGGTCTAATTGCACTTTTGTCCTCATTACGTTGTCATCAGTTACAGCCGCACGCATTCTCTCGGTTTCTTCATAACTTCTGAGTTTTACTTTAAACTCTGAGAATGTGATTTTTGCTTCGCTCTGTGTAACGTGCACAATCAGGGGTTTAAATGTCTCTGGTAGACCTTTCATTATCATTGCGATCAGAAGTCCATCAGTTAATGACTCACCCGCATTTTTTAACACTGTGATAATTGCTTCTGCTCGGATAATATAGTCCGTCACACTTTCATTCTTTTCATTTGTGAGAGAAGTAAGTTCGGTGTACAGACTTATAATCCTTGGCTTGCCCACTCCTGCATAATGACCTCTCAAAATTCTTAGAGCTTTCCGTCCGTCATCAACTGCATCTCTCATAACTAACGATAAACTTTTGTCATCTAGAAAGTGTATCAACTCTGCATATGCTTCTGCATTTTTGTCATCATCTTCACCTTCGGCTTCTCCATCACCTTCAGCCTTCAAGATGACATCTTTCAAACCTTGTAGTCTGAGATGACCAAGGAACTTTGTTTCCCATATCTCATATTTCCTTTCATCTCCATCAAACTGCAAACAGGAATATCGACTACCCGACTCTGCCGTGCGTCTGCTCATGATGCTCAAAATCGCTTACTCACTCAATCGTGCCAAACTTTTAACACCTGCCGGTATCTTGCGGTTTCAGGAAACGCTGCCCTTCCTTTGGCAGTTACAGGACCTCCTCTTTACTGCTGTCTGGGCCCATAACCTGTTAGCAGAGCTGCCCTGTGCAGCATTTATGGCATAATACTTTTAAGGGAGAATAAAAAGTCGACACATACATCTCATTCCTGACGGAGGACTCTACCACAACCCCTCTCCAGTCCATTCACAGAGTCATTGCATGATAAGACATGGATAGGATATGGGCGGGGCCTTTTACCGTGATTTTGTTAAGGCACAAAGTACAAACACCTGTGGACACATAATCCAACAGAAATGTATAGAAACCAATCATTTACTGACAGCATGTCTGATGGAAATAAGTGCAGATTATGTATGAAGTCTAACTGCACACAGTAACTGTGTTACAATAAGGACTTAACAGCGCCCTCTGCTGGAGTGTTTCAGTACTGCGTTAACTAGAATACACCACCTCCTCCTCACACCACCTGCTACAGCTCTACTCTTCTATGACTACAGTCATCCACAGCACTGATGTGAGGTCACATGGTTCATATGTAAGGAGCACAGCTGACCTCAGGTCAGTTTAATGACTGTGAGCAGCAGCTGTGTTATTGTCACTGTGACAGGGAGACACTCTCAGACACAGCGCTCATGTCAGCTTGTTCTCATGCAGGAGGATCAGGAGCTCCATGTTTGTCTTTCTGTTTGAATCATGATGTGTTTGTGCCATCAGAGTCTGTCATGAGTACTCAGGGTTTCACAGCAGCTCTTCTGGATGCTGACGAGGACTCCAACCTCATGTTTCACCTCTCTGAGCTTCTGATGTCTGTGAACACTCGTGTTTCTTCTCTGGGCTCATCTGGACAAAAACACCTTTCTGTGTTTGGCTGCAGCCTCATTCTGACTGACAGGAAGTGTGTTATCCATGAGCTGCACTTCTGTGAGGAAGTTTCCTGCTGTGTTTCCTGTCTGTGGACAAACACGAGTGTTCCAGCTGAGGACTTGCTTCCTTCCACCTGTCCATACAGGACATCACGCTGTCTGCAGCTCTGTAAATGCAGCTCCAGGTCCTTCCACGTGCTGCTCTGTATTTGTGCAGTTTGTAGTGTGTCCTGGGAAACGTAGCACACATGGTGTTCTTCTGCTGTTTCCTCCTTTCACTGAGTGTGAAACACTGACGCTGTGCTGTTGTTCACAGAGGGGAGCTGATTCTAGCTGCAGCTGGACTCTGTCATCTAACTGAATGTGTTGGTGCTGATCACGGGGCTCTGAGGGGGGAGCAGCAGGAGGACTCTGGATGCTGACGTCAGTGTATCTGTGGAAGCTCCCACAGCGTGTCTGTCATTCAATATTGTGCTGTATATTGTATCTATGCAAAGATGAACAGACTGTGTGTTCACTGGTCTCTGTGCTGCAGCTCTGATGTCATCATCACTCCCTCCTCCACCCTCAGCAGTCCCAGCATGCTGCTGTGGTGCACCCCACCCTCACTCTACACCTGAGCCACAGACCACACCCTCCACCTCAATATACACCACAGTTTTCTCTGCTGTGGAAATGAGATCAGGAGGAAATCATCATTATTATTATTTAATAAACGCTCACATTAATGTGGGCTTATTTGTTTCATATTAGAAACATTAGTTGAGTGTTTTTAGTATAAAATGGTCAAAGTCCCTCTTTTTGCTCCTCCCCTCACCTGTGGATGGGCGGTGCTGTTACCATGGTGACAGCTTGGATGTGTTTCAGTCCTGCCTGGTTATCACTGCAGGAATCTTTCACATTTATTACAGGTAATAACTCTGATTTTTCTGTGTATTATGAACCAAATGTATCCTGATACACACAGAGATGGATGAGCAGAGGTTTTTTTTGCAGTTTATGTAGTTACTATGGACTTAATGCACACATATTATTAAAATTAGGGCTATAACAGTTGTATTGATGTATAGCAACTTGAAATGCTCCCACAAATGGCTCCACAGCATGTAAAAATATAACAAAAGCTCTGGCGGACTTGGTTCTGTGGTCAGTCTTAAAGGGTGAAGTTAAACTCTGTAATCTTCACTGTGTCACAGAGTTCAGTGAGTCCCGTTATTCACAGTATCAATCAGATCATCAGAGAACAGCTGATCAGCAATCAGTGGTGCCAACAGCGCCTCCTGTGGTGAGAGGATGCAATAATGCAATGTAGCATTTTTCCACTCAACACTTGCAGTCATGGAAACTGTCTGTTGGATCTGTGTGACGTTGCTTTCTTGGTTAGAGTTCCTCACAAACGTCCAGATGATTCTTCTAATGAGGCGTCGACCATGTTTGCAGCTCTTTGGAAGAAAACGTCGCCCTTTGCCATCCTTACTTTTCTTTGACTTCTTCAAATGCAGCTGAACTCCAGCTGGTATTTTCTTGGACTTTGCAGCTGTTTCTGGTCATCAGTTCATTCCTGCAAACCTCTGAAGCTGAACAACAATGATGCTGCATTGCTGGCTGATCCCAAAAGGTTGATTCTGTTCATCTGGACGTTTTCAGAAACGTTTGCTCACTGATCAGGTGACTTCTTCAGTCTCAGCTGACTGCAGCTTTACAAGCTTACAAACAGCACATTTGCACAATGACTGAAAGCAGCAGCACCTGATATATATGATACTAATATAATACATATACATATATAATCCATACTAATGATGAAGGAACTGAGCTCACAGTCCATTGTTCATTCAGTGAACTACTCAGTTTATTTTGGGCCTCAGAAATGCTCACTCTGTTTGTACATCACTGTCAGCAATAGACTCATTCTGCTGTGTGGACAGGAACACATGTGACATCACTTCCTGTTTGTTTGTGACTGAAGAAGTTTACAAGGAATCATTTAGAAGAGTTTCAAACATCAACTGATTGAATCCATGAATCTGAAAACGTGTTTGTGAGTGAAAGAGACAGACATGTACAGACTGAACTATCTGTTCAACAGTCAGAGTGTTTCTGTAACAGGAGACACTCTTTACACTCCACTCAGCACAGGGACACTGAGTCACCAGGATACCAGAACCTAAACCCAGGATAAAGAGTTTGAGTGAATGTGGTGTTGAAGGTGTGGAGGTGGATCAGAGTGTCAGAGGAGACTCTGTAGAAGGACAGAGTGCCAGCAGGACAGTCCACATACACTGCTGCTCTGTTAGAGACAGAGGAGGAGGAGGAGGAGGAGGAGATGGATGTTTGTCTGTTATTGTGACAGACATAACGAGGACCATCATTATAGCACTCCAGACTCCAGGACTGATCATTGTCTCCAAACAAACAGTCATAACTGTTTCCTTTCCTTCTGATGCTTCTGTAACTCACTGATATAAAAACGTCTCCTCTCCACTCGACCTCCCAGTAACAGCGACCAGTCAGACCATTTCTACACAGCAGCTGATAAACATCAAATCTGTCTGGATGATCAGGATATGACTGAACCTCCTCCACACGTGTCACCTTCCTGTTGTTGTCAGACAGTTGGAGCTTTGTGTTCACTGTGTTTGTGTCGATTGTGAGTTGACAGGAATCTGATGGAGAGAACAAACACAATCCAGCTGCAGTTATTGATCCATCATCTGTTCATTGATTGACACTTTGATGATGACTCCTGACATGATGAAGATGGTTGAATGTGTGCTGCTTTGTTTTCATGAATCCCATTAAAAACACACTTACACTTCCTCAGACCTGGTCTCAACCATCGGACTCCAGCAGGCTCCACCCTGAAAGGAGGAGGGGGGTCAGAGCAGCACAGTCAGCATGCACACATGGACATTACATGGCTCTCACACACACACTGTTACACACTGAGCTCAAAGCTCGGCTCCACTGTTTTATTCAAAGAAATCTACATTTATTTATCAGCACATTTAAAAACAGCTTGAGCCAAAGTGCTGCACAGAGTAGAGAGAAAATAGGAAACATACACAGTAATGACTATAAAGACTGGTCAGGATTGAAAGCTACAGAGTACAAATGTGTTTCCAACCGGCTTTTAAAAATGTCCAGTGTTGGTGACGACCTGATGTGAAGGGCGACTGTTCCAGAGTTTGGCTGCAGCCATCGATAAAGCTCACCTCTGTTTTTACGTCTAGTTCTGGTCAGAAGCTGCTTATCTGCAGACCTGAGGGCTCCACTTGGATTCTTTTGTTAAAGAGAGATAAGATGGAGCCAATCCATTCACAGATTTAAAGACAACCAGATCTGGAAGTGGATTCTACCACGTACTGGTAACCAGTGGAAAAAGCTGGTGATGGGTCGTCTAGCACAGACCCACCGCTGGAACCAGACAATTGATGAGGGAGAGAACTGTGACAGCGCCGTTCCTTCACTTGACCTCAGTCGCTCTCGTCTGCTCCCTCGTAACACTGCTCTTTATTGAGCTTACATGAATATGCACAAGTTCATTATGACGTCTTACACAGGTATGAACAAAGAGTACCAGTCTGTGCATAGTGTGTGTGTGTGTGTGTGTGTGTGTGTGTGTGTGTGTGTGTGTGTGTGTGTGTGTGTCTGTGTGTGTGTGTGTGTGTGTGTGTGTGTGTCTGTGTGTGTGTGTGTGTGTGTGTGTGTGTGCCTGTGTGTGTTCCAGATGTGACCCTGTGACCCCAAAGCTGGTGCTAAGAGTCCAGCGGTCCCCCTAACAAAGGGCTCTTATACTTAACCAGACACAGAGTAGGTGTCCTCCTACACCAGGGGTCTCAAACTCGTGGCCCGCGGGCCAATTGCGGCCCGCAGGACGATAGTTTTTGGCCCCACCTTAATATGAAAATGTAATGTTAGTTTGATAATGTATGACACTTTACAGTGTTGTGGGCGGAGCTGAATTATCCCACCAATCAGGGTGGGATATGGATCTCAGGGGACACCAGCCGGGCTTGATGCAAGCAGGGAAACATTTCTCAATGAGTCAAAGTTCCAGCAGCGTTGCCCTGGAGTGTTTCTTTCTTTCCTGTGCCTGGCTGGCTTCCTCCTTTCTATTGGGCAAACGCCGACATTCGCCCCAGCGCGCTGCGTTCACAACACTTCAAAAAAAGTTGTTTTTTTAAGTTGCTGCCCAGCGGGACATTATACGTATATAGATTTATACACACGTCAGTGGGATTTAAAGTTATTTTTCCACAGAGAGAGATCTCATATTAACTCTCACAGTGATGCGTAGGCGGCGGGATAAAAGAAAAGTCATGAACTCAATGCAGCCCAATTTAGTCTGCAGTCACATAGCGACACCTGTTCATCGGCAACAACAGTCCCCGGTAACCCGGACTAATTATAGGGTCGCACCGTAATTTGTGGCTCCATGTTTTTATTTGCATCACTGCGTTTGCATTGCAGCAAACATGAACATGACAAGCTTGGACAATTTTTGAGAGACTTGAGCCCTAGTTTCCCTCGGCTTTCCCGAATGTTCAAGCGGACCATGTGCCTTTTTGGTAGCACATACTTGTGCCAAAAGCTCTTCTCCACTTTGAACTTCAATAAGTCCAAATACAGGTCCAGACTTACGGATGATCATCTTCAAGACATACTGAGGGTCGCAACTGCTTCCTCCCTCAGGCCAAATCTGGCTCGGCTATGCGAGAGGAAACGCTGCCAGGTCTCTAGCAGCAAGGAGTAGGCAAGAGAAACCATGTTCAGAAGAACAGTTCATTTTCTACAGTGTTCCATTCATGTTCAGAAGAAGGTTATAGAACTGTTAATACAGACATTTCAATCTAAATACAGCAGATATAGAAGACTGAGAAAAACACACAAGTTCACTGACTAAAAATATCTTATTATTATTTTATTTATGTATTACAGATTGATTGATTTTCTTATTAATTCTTAATTTGTTTATTTATTTTTCATATTTTGTGTTAAAAAATAAAAATAAAGAGATTTGAGAAGATTGGAATTTTTTAACCATGCCTTTCTTGTGGAAAACCTAATGCGGCCCAGCCTCACCCAGACTCTGCCTGCAGCGGCCCCCAGCTAAATTGAGTTTGAGACCCCTGTCCTACACCATAAATCAGTAAGAGAGGGTACGACCTCTCTCATGGCCCCAAGTGGTGTGTGCATGCCAGAGCACTCTGGAAGGCACACAGAGTCTTTACAGACTACTCAGGATCAAACCTCTATCATCATGCAATCGATTATACAACTCTAAGCATATATGAGTAAATATTTCTAAGCATAAATGACAATCAACAATATAAACCTTACAGCTGGTTTTAATAACAGAGTTCATTTGTTTCTCAAATGAGAAAGAGCTATCGAGAAACACTCCTAAATCTTTAGTTCTGAACTTTTCCAGTGGGCCAAGGTCAACATTATTAGATAATGCTAATTCTTTTCCCTTACATTATAACAATGTGAGGAGTTAATGCTAAGTATACTGCCATTAGCGGCTAATTCTAATTAGGGGTGAATAATTATTAGTAGCTAATGCTAATATCGTTTTCTCTTCCCTTTTAACAATGTGAACAACTAGTGCTAGGTAGGCTGATGCTAGCAGCTAATGCTAATTTGACGTGAATTAGCATTATATTAGTGAGGAGTTAATGCTAAGTAGGCTGCCATTAGTGGCTAATGCTAATTTTAGATGAAAAAGCATTAGCAGCTAATGCTCATATTGTTTTCCTTTGCTTTGTAAGAACGACAGCAGCTAATGATACGAAGTCTACCATTATTAACAATTGTTAATTTGATGTAAATTAGCATTATCTGATAATGGTAACCCTTTTCCCCTGCATTATAACTATGTCAGGAGTTAATGCTAACTAGGCTTCCATTAGGGGCTAACTCTAATTAGGTGAATAATTATTAGCAGCTAATGCTAATATTGTTTTCCCTTCCCTTTTAACAATGTGAGCAGCTAATTCTAATTTGATGTGAATTAGCATTATATTAGTGAGCAGTTAATGCTAAGTAGGCTGCCATTATTAACTAATGCTACTTTGACGTGAATTAGCATTATGTGCTAATACTAATACCGTTTTCCCTTACTTTTTAACAATGTGAGCGGCTAATTCTAAGTACGCTCTTGTAAATAGCTAATTCTAATTTAGTGTGAATTAGCATTATTCAATAATGCTAACACTGTTTTCTCTTACTTATTAAAAATGATAGTAGCTAATACTAATACTCTTTTCCGTTGGGTAACAACGATGTGAGGAGTTAATGCTAAGTAGGCTGCTTTTAGAGGCTTATTCTAATTAGGGCTGAATAATTATTAGTAGCTAATGCTAATACCGTTTTCTCTTTCCTTATAACAATATGAGCAGCTAATGCTAATTTGATGTGAATTAGCATTATATTAGTGAGGAGTTAATGCTAAGTAGGCTACCATTAGCAGCTAAAGCTAATTTGAGGTGAATAAGCATTAGTAGCTAACGCTAATACCCTTTTCTCTTGTGTTATAATGATGTGAGACGTTAATGCTAAATAGGCTTCCATGAGTGACTCCTTTCCCTTGCATTATAAAGATGTGAATAGTTTATGCTAAGTAAGCTGCCATTAGCAGCTAATGCTAATACTGTTTTCCCTTTCTTTATACAACTTGAGCAGCTATTGCTAAGTAGGCCACTTTTCTCTGCTAAAGATTTCTGTGACCATGATAGAAACTCTGATAAGCTAATGCTGCTAAGCTAATGCTGTTTATGGGCCCTGTTAGAATCAATATTTCATTCTCATTCTGTTGTTTGAGAACAATAACAGAAAAATGTGCACTTCAGAACAAATTTATTGTGAATTCAGCTGTGAATGTACAGTTTGTCATTATTTAAGCTTCCATTTCCAAATGTTAGCTGACACTTTATTAGGTACACTGGTATCTATATCAGGTACACCTGTGACCTAAATGTTCCTGCAAACAGACTCCTTGGGGACCCCTACATAAATATCCATGAACTATCCAGCTAGACTAGTGTGTCTGACCCTGAAAATATTCCTGCATGTGTGATTGTTCATGTCTCATCTGCAGGAAACAAACAGGAAGTGAGTGAAAGACACGGGAAATGTTTCCAGCTCTTCCTCCTCTATCAGATTTTCTCTCCATACCTGAGAGTGTCCAGTCTCCAGCCTGGATCCTTCAGTCCAGCCGACAGCAGCTTCATTCCTGAGTCACCTGGATGATTGTAGCTCAGGTCCAGCTCTCTCAGATGGGAGGGGTTGGAGCTCAGAGCTGAGGCCAGAGAAGTACAGCCTTCCTCTGTGATCAGACATCCTGACAGACTGCAAACACACAAAACAACAATCTATCTGTCAACAGTTGTTTTCTCTTTGTCACAATAACATCTATCCATTTACATCCATTCAATGTAACTTTATTTATAAGTGACAATACCCAACAGACAACAACAGTCATCTGAAGCTGTTTAACAGTGTAAGGTAACCGCCTCCACTGTGAGCAGCACTTGGTGATGGTGGGAAGAAGAACTCCCTTTGACACAAAGATCCTCCCAGTGAAAACAGGCTCCAGGAGGAGCATCTACCATGACTGGTTGCAGGGTGAGGGGAAAGAGAAGAGATGAGCTCAGAGAGACAAGAACAAAACAGAGAGACAAAAGTTAAGGACATGCAGTAGTGACATATAAAAGCATCAGGAGTGAAAAGTGGGGAGAAGAAAGCAGAGCATCATGGGAAGTCCACCAACAGCCTGAGCCTATAGCAGCATAACTAAGGGATGGTTCAGGGTCACCTGATCCAGCTCGAACTATAAGCTTTATCAAAAAGGAAAGTTTGAAGCTGATCTTCAAAGTAGAGAGGGCGTCTGTCTCCTGACCTCAAACTGGGAGCTGCTGCCACACCCAGTCCAACATAGCCAAGCTTTCTTTGCTGCTTTGACAAAACCTCAAATCCCAGTCAGAGACGATGAGCATCATCACAGTGATGATCATTTCTCTGTAACCCAGGCTTTCTGCTTCAGGATCTGTGCACGCTCACAGAACAAGGAGACCTTTAAACATCATTTCACTAAATGGATGGACTGAGCTCAGCCTACAGATGAACTGGTGCCAGAGATCATAAAGAACATCAAACAGTCAAATTCAACACTTTTAATGGAAATATGAGATTAATGCTGCAGACAATCATGAAGCTGCTGAATTCATGAACATCAAGAATGCAGCGAGTGGTAAAATAAAGATTTGACCTCAGTGTGCTCAGTGTTCCTGTCTATTCCTAACATATTCCTAACATGATAGCTGCACTTTAGAGCTCTAAAACTGGAACTGACACATGTTTAAACTCTACATGTTACTCAGTACATTCAGTTGACAAACAACAAAGTTTGTTGCAATAAATACTGAATACTATCGTTGTTATAAACAACAATACTATTCAGGAAGAAAACCAAACATTGCAGACATTTTATCATAACTCTGGTTTTACGTGGCCGATCAACACAATTTAAAAACTGGTATAAAGTCCACACTTTTTCCCTCAGTTGCTCCGTCTGTCCTGCTCACATCTCCAATGGTTGTACACGTTGTCATTAACGTGGCTTCACCTCATCATCAGCCACTTTGCTCGCTATAACACCATTGTCGGCACATAAGGACGCTGTCATAGCCTGTCAGCGACGTTGATTAGCTGCGTATATACAAATGTGAATCGCGTGATTGGCTGGACTATGGGATAAGGTGGCATCGTTCTAATCCCATATGGGAGCAGCCAGTCACTGACTAACACTGCAAAACAGAATTGTTGAAGATTTAATTTTTATTTCAATTGAGATTTGATTTTTTTGTGTGCAACACAGATTTTCTGTGTGCAGAGACCGTGCCAGCAGCGCGCAGTTGCACGAGCGCAGCTTATTGGGAACATTGGGCACCACCACAGTTCACTTCAACAAAACTTTACTTCAGATTTGTTTTCATGTTTTGATCCAGTGATGAGAGCCGTTTCCCCCATGTCCAGTCCTTGTACTAAGCTAGGCTAAACATGTCCAGTGCCTGTCTCTGTGCAGCTTTTAATCTGATGTTAATAAGGTAGAAATGGAGGAAGAAGAAAATGACTTCATCAATCAACATGCAGCTACCAACCCAAATGGTGAGGTGGTGGTTAGTTATTACTGTTGTTTCTGATCCCCTACATTATCCTACATTCAAATATATTCTCCAGCTACAATAGTGTTTGTGTTCCTAAAAGGATTTCATGAATGTGTTATTGTTCATGTCACATCTGTATGAAACAAAGAGGAAGTGAGGTTTATCCTTCATGATCACAAACTGTTCCAGCATGTAAACCTGAGATCTGTGTGGAGCAGCTGACCTGTACGATGTGCTCAACACAAACATTATTTACCATCAGTTACTGTGTGACTGAACCACGTGGGTGTATGAAACATCGCTTTCAGTTTTAATAGCACATGGCAACATTCAGACGTGAATCTATACAGTAACACTTTGATTTGTTACAGTGAGGAGACTGTTGAAGGAACGATGAGGGGAAACTAACAGCAGCAACAGAAACCAGGAGACAAAGCTGAGGTCTGGGTTCCTCTATGCTACACACAGCCTCCTGCTCCTGGACGTTAGTAAACACATAAATGTCTCCAAGTACACTTACTTCAGAAACTCTATTAAACTCATTACAAGTTTACTTCAGCTTTAAATTACTCACAACATCAGCACACATGAGTAAACAAAGTAACTAACAGCTACTGTTCAAGTTTAGTCATCTTTAATACAAATATACCTCATTATTATGAATCTCACAGCTACCTGCTCATTGAACTGAACAATAATTCTGTTTGACCATTAAAACAAAATATGTGACTGTAAAAAATGTTCAGACAGTAATTAAGAATCTCCTAAGCAATCCAAAGATAAAGAAAAGTTCACCTGCCAATTCTATAAAGCTTGGTTGTTTGTACAATAATATCATTTAATGATATGTTTGGATCCTGACCTGAGAGTTTCCAGTGTACAATGTGGACTCTGCAGTGCAGCAGACAGAAGTTTCACCCCTGAATCCCGCAGGTCATTGTTACTCAGGTCCAGCTCTTTCAAACTAGAGGACTGGGAGTTGAGAACTGAGGACAGAGCACCACAGCTTCTCTCTGAGAGGTTACAGCCACTCAGTCTGGAAGAAAACAAACAAACAAACAATTAAATCAGTCAAATGAAACATTTTTAATGCCAGCATGCAATACAATTATTGGTTAACTAAATAGCTTCATTAAAACACAACTCTTCTTCTATAGCAGCACTTACTCCTTGCAAGCTCCACCTGCTCCACCATCTGAGTCAGAAGACATGAAAATAAACTGTAAATCTAGTAGAAACATGATTGGAAATCTTCTCAGATCCATTTGTACATTTAGAGCCTGATCCTGAAATATAGCAGCACGGACATTCACAGCAGCAAAGGGTTCTTGCTGATCTGAGCTGGCTTGGCCCTGGCTTATTGAAGATTAAAGAAAGCGGAATCAGCTGTTCAAACCCCCACAAGGCTGCCCGCTGTGACTGAAACAATGGGACGGGTCGTGACTTCTCAAAATGGGCTCATTGAACGCAGCACGGATAAGATCTTGAAGAAGCTCATGGCGGTCGTGAGTTCTCAGACTTTGCTCTTTGAGAGCAAAACCGATAACCTCTCGGAGAAGCTCGTGGCTCTCCAACGGGAGATTGAGAGACGAGTGACGGACTGTTAGATCAGCTGTGAAATTGACATGCAGTTGTTCGCACCAAAGAAAGCCACCATCATTTCATGCGGCTAACATACCGGCGCGAGCTGTGGTCTCAAGGCTGGAGCTGAACAAATCTCACCCTGATAACAGACGGTGTTTAGACTGTTCCTTCCCATCCTAAGCATGCTTATCCCCTCCCGGTGCAGACGGTGGGTCGAGGGGACCAGCGCAAATGCTGCAGGCCCGGGTGCGCTGTCTACACCGGCTGTCTCTCACCTTTTACCCATCCCTGTTGCTTGTCATGTGTTTCTATGGCGCATTAAGAGTTTTCATGTGATCTGCGCTAAGGTCATTTTTTTTGTCTTTTCTCAAACTGATCTCCCTGTTGGAGCTCAGTCTGGGAGGAGTTCTTTTTTCTCCTCATCTTTCCTGATGTTGTGCATTTTCTGCTGTTTGGTTCCGGGTCGCTGCTGTAGCGGCTGACCGGCCAGCTACCTAGCCTGACCCGTCTCCCCAATGTGATGTTTGTGTATTGTATGTACGGTTGGAAAGCTCAGTATCCTAATTGCCCCTTGAAAATAAATACAGTGTTCTGAATCTGAATCTGAAAAGATTACAGAAGACGACTCTGTTCAGTAAATATTACGCTCATACTGTCAAGAAATACCAAAGGTAGGTAAAACTCTGGTTGTTGCAGCCATCCAGTATGACATGCTTTGTACTGTCCTGCTGCAGTTTGTGACACCTGGTTGATGAGTTGTGAAGGATGATGAAACAAACACTTCACTCAATGTTTGTCTTCTAAACTGGATGTAATTTGGGCAGCCGATAGTTTTTCTTAATCTATCCCAGCTGCAAATAGGAACACAACAAATAAATAACTTTACCCACTTGGATCCTTATCATTCAAGATTGTGAAGAGATTCTCTACTCAGAGAATACTGGTGATTTTAGATGAGAGAGATGGAAGATGATGAAGGGGAAGAGTTTTCAGAACTCGAGGCCTTTTGTCTTCACTATATAGGACAGAGAAGACAGGAAGGGAGGGAGAAGTGAGGAGAATAACACACAGGAAATGGTGTTGGGCAGACTCAAACCAGGCCCTGGAGTCACGACTCTAACCTTCAGTGCATGGGTCACCTGCTCAGCCAGGTAAGCTACAGCAGTCAGCAGTGTGTGAGTTAATTTGAAGACAATGATGACTATAAGTCAGGTAAAAAAAATACTATCATCAACCAACAAGGGGAAAACAGTGAGCTTGAATGACCAAGCTTTGACCAAGGGTGGCTCACTCCTCGGTCTTCTTGCACAAGGAGTGAACCACCCTGCATGGCTATCAATGTGGTGCAAACAAGGCCATCATACAGTACAGGCCATCCAAGCTGATTTTAACTTTTCCTCCCAGATACCACCTTAGAAATCATCTCGATTAGGATATGTTGGCTGTTCTAGATCCAATCACAACAAACAGAGCTGTTGTGTGTCCAAGGTGAACAGGAAGAATATATACATGCATAAAGTCAATAAAGTCAGAAGGTTTGCTTTAGACTGTGCTGCAGTTTATCATCAAAGACAAACAGGCACCATGCTGCCAACAAATGGCATCAAGTCTGACTTGAGGTTTTTGTTCTTTTTTTAAATCAAGATTGAATTTTATAGCAACCACAGCAGAGATGACCAGGGAAGGTGTGCTTGAGGGGATATAGCTACAACAGCTGGTTTCAGACTGAAGATGAACTGAGGTGCTGCACCCAAGTCTGCAGGTTCAGGGAGGGACAAACATCTGCTGCAACCAGATTGGAGTGAGAGGAGAGAGCAGGCCAACAACAACAAAGAAACAACAAACACACTGTGGAAGACCGAAGCAGAGTTTAGTTTAAAGTGGAACTAAGGATGTTTCTCTGGCTGCCAGGATTCACTGAGTAATTCAAATGCTTTCTTTAATGCAGGACCCACCATGCATGTAAACGCAAGTGTTTCACCAACATTTGTGACTAAAATAGACCTGCAGTAGAAATGTATCTAGGAGCATGCATGTGAATATAAAGTATCACAACATCAGGCACATGCAGCCTAAGTGTTTAAACAAAGACTGATAACATAACAGCAGCAGTGATGATCAGAGTTTATGGTGAATCCAGCGTCTCGAGTTCACCGAGTTCTGGAGGCATCAAAGAGGTCACAGTTGTATTGGAGAAATCCCAAAACTTTACAAATTCATACAAAGAGAGAAAACCTGGTGAAATAAATTACTGACACAGTTGGATGTTAAAAGTAAAGACATGAGTACAAATGTACTCACAGAGCTTTGTTGGAGGCTTTGACCACTGGCAGCAGCCTCAGAAGAGCCTCCTCTGAAGCAGAGTATTTCTTCAGGTCAAACACATCCAGATCTTCTTCTGATGACAGTAAGATGAAGACCAGAGCTGACCACTGAGCAGGAGACAGTTTATCTGTGGAGAGACTTCCTGATCTCAGGGACTGTTGGATCTCCTCCACTAGAGAACGATCATTCAGTTCATTCAGACAGTGGAACAGATTGATGCTTTTCTCTGCAGACAGATTCTCACTGAGCTTCTCCTTGATGTACTGGACTGTTTCCTGATTGGTCTGTGAGCTACTTCCTGTCTGTGTCAGCAGACCTCGTAGGAGAGTCTGATTGGTCTGCAGTGAAAGACCCAGGAGGAAGCGGAGGAACAAGTCCAGGTGTCCATTTGGACTCTGTAAGGCCTTGTTCACAGCAATCAGGTGGAGAGATGGTTTAAACCACCAGGAGGTTGTTTGTTGTTCTTCCAGCAGATTGAGTCCAGAGTTGATGAAGGTCAGGTGGACATGAAGAGCAGCCAGAAACTCCTGAACACTCAGATGGATGAAGCAGAACACCTTGTCCTGGTACAGTCCTCTCTCCTCTTTAAAGATCTGTGTGAACACTCCTGAGTACACTGAGGCTGCTCTGATATCGATGCCACACTCTGTCAGGTCTGATTCATAGAAGATCAGGTTTCCTTTCTGCAGCTGATCAAAAGCCAGTTTTCCCAGAGACTCCATCATCTTCCTGCTCTCTGGACTCCAGTGTGGATCTGTCTCAGCTCCTCCATCATACTTGACCTTCTTCACTTTGGCCTGAACCACCAGGAAGTGGATGTACATCTCAGTCAGGGTCTTGGGCAGCTGTCCTCCCTCTCTGGTTTCCAGCACATCCTCCAGAACTGTAGCAGTGATCCAGCAGAAGACTGGGATGTGGCACATGATGTGGAGGCTTCGTGATGTCTTGATGTGGGAGATGATCCTGCTGGCCTGCTCCTCATCTCTGAATCTCTTCCTGAAGTACTCCTCCTTCTGTGGGTCAGTGAACCCTCTGACCTCTGTCACCATGCCAACACAGTCAGGAGGGATCTGATTGGCTGCTGCAGGTCGTGTGGTTATCCAGAGGCGAGCAGAGGGAAGCAGTTTCCCCCTGATGAGGTTTATCAGCAGCACATCCACTGAGGTGGACTTTCTAGGGTCAGTTAGGATTGTAGTTTTGTGGAAGTCCAGAGGAAGTCGACACTCATCCAGACCATCAAAGATGAACACAACCTGGAAGTCTTCAAAGCTGCAGATTCCTGCTTCTTTGGTTTCAGTAAAGAAGTGATGAACAAGTCCCACCAAGCTGAACTTTTCCTCTTTCAGCACATTCAGCTCTCTGAAAGTGAATGGAAATATGAACTGGATGTCCTGGTTGGCTTTGTCTTCAGCCCAGTCCAGGCTGTATTTCTGTGTTAAGACTGTTTTCCCAATGCCAGCCACTCCCTTTGTCAGCACTGTTCTGATTGGTTCATCTCTTCCAGGTGAGGCTTTAAAGATGTCTTCTTGTCTGATGGTTGTTTCTGGTCTGTCTGGTTTCCTGGATGCTGTTTCAATCTGTCTGACCTCATGTTCATCATTGACCTCTGCAGTCCCTCCCTCTGTGATGTAGAGCTCTGTGTAGATCTGATTCAGGAGGGTTGGGTTTCCTGCTTTAGCGATGCCCTCAAACACACACTGGAACTTCTTCTTCAGGGTGGATTTAAGGTTACGATGACAAACTGGAGCTTGAAGCTCTGAATGAGAAGAAAAATAAACACTCAATTCCAAAAAGAACTAATCTTTAAAACATGTTGCTCCATCTTCCATCTCTGGAAAATGTTCATTTATCCAGCAGCTTAAATCTTTAGATAAATCCTCTTACTGCTCTGCAGACGGTCAGCCAGCTCCTCCTGCTTCATTCTCCTCAGGAAGTCCACTGTGATCTTCACAAACGCCTCTCTGCTGCTGCTCCTCTGACTCTCTAAGCATTCTGGGTAATCTGGACTCAGAGCCTTCTGGATCTTCTTCAGCTCGTTCTTCACAAAAGTGATGATGTTGTCCTCCAGCAGCTGGAACAGAATATTTATGAATGAGCCAATCAGACTGAAATCATGGAGCCAAACATCAGATCCATGTTGGACACACTGACGATCCACTGGTCTACAAAGAGCAGCATGGAGATGACTGTGAACAGAACAGATGTAACAGTAGTTGTTGTACATGTACAGACCATAAATATGGAGTCCAGCTGTGTTTGATGCTGCTGGGCAGACTGACCACTGGGAACCTCTGAGCTCTGCTGGTCCACTCTGTGGAGGAACCATGAAGGATTAGATCAACACAGGATAAAGATCCAGGAGTTTCTGCTCAAATAACTTCATCTGAATCAAGTCTGTCAAGTTTTAAACTCTCAGATTGTGAACATATCAGTAATTTTCAGTCTGTTTTCATGGACGTCCTTTCAGTGGTGATGTCAGGGATGATTTTGAAGAAGCTCATCAAACTGAACCATCAGCAGATCACTGCTCCAAAACCAGAACATGATCCGAGTCTCCCTCCACCACCAGAACACCAGCTTTACTAACGTGGTAGATCAGTGTAGTACAGATCAATAACTGATGAGTCATTTGATCAAAATCACTGAGTGCTTCACGTCTGACCCTCTGATGCTTCTGTAGACATTTTGCATATTTAATGAATGTCTGACAGTTTTACATTCATTCTATGAACACAGTGGAAATGTTGTGTTATAGTCTCCATGTTGTTTCCAGCATCATAAATTCTTAAGTTCAGAAAATTAGATTCTTTCTTCACAGCTGAAAAACAACAACATTTATTCTCTATTGAAATCTGCATCGTCCACTCCAAAGGTCACAATCTGAAGGTAACATCTGGTTTTGTTCCCTGTGGTTAACTCTGAGCATCAGTATGGTGGGATTTATCCACTACATCCACACCACTGTGGTTCAGTGTTGTCCTGATGGAGTAACAGCAGCCAGTATGATCCAGGCTTTAGCTGCTGGGTCTCTGTGTGACCTCTCAGACTGTTTAACAGATCAGACACAAAGAGAATCAGAGCAGCTCTGTTCTTTAAAGACAAACATGAACCCACTCAGGTCACACTTTCCCCACAGATATGAGCATCACTGTCCTCAAACAGCAAATGACCAAGTCGAACATTTGGATCTTTTCTCTTTCATTGTTTTCTTTTTAATGAATCTTTGTAACAATCTGAGGATGTTTCAGGTCATATTTATCCAGGAAACACAAACATGTAAAGGAGTCATCACAGCTCTCTGACCTCGTTGCTCCAGGTTCCCCACTGAAGACTGGAGGTCGACCTTTGGACCGGTCACTCCTCACAGACGGACAGCTGGACCCTGCAGACTCTGCTCTGTCCTCCTCTTCCTCCATCATCTTCTTCAGTCAGTCTGAGAGGTAAACCACAAACACTCAGTGAGTTCACATTAACAGGAGGAACTGAGTTACAGTCGCTGACCTCTGACCTGTCATGTGACCATGAAACCAGGTCAATGTGTCTGTAGGTTCAGTCATCCAGGTCATGTGATCTAAGGAGCTTGGAGAGAAAAGAGACGTCTTTAAGTTTCTGGAAGACGTTTCATCTGAGAAGCTTCTTCAGCTCTAAAACCAAACGGTGGAGAGTCCCAGATATTTAAACCTGAGAGGGAAAGAAAGCATGTCGCTGACCCACCACTGATGTTATTTCAAGGAGGAAACTGAGAGCCTTTGCACCAGGAGCACCAACATCAGCTCCAGCAATGATCCACTGATGTGTTTTTATTCCATGTATGAATGTTGTTATTGACAGAGATGACGTTTGTGTGTCAGTGATGCAGTGACTGTTGTTGTTACCTGTACAGGCTGGTTAGACTCTATGAAACAGATCATACAGATCTCTGCATGTTAGAAGAGACTATTAAAGGTCATGAATGAGACAAAGGCAGGGAGGCGTCCTTTACAGCTAAACAGCAGAGTGAGAGAACAGCCAGCACCTCTACATTTATCACATTATACAGCACATGTATGATACTGACAGGGATGAGAAGAATTTAGTGATTCTGATCCCATCATTGATATTACTTATTGATTCTCAGTAGCTCTGCTCTGACAGTCACCACCATCACTGAGCAGCATATCAAAGACATTTGTGCACATTAACTGCATGTTGTGGCTCAAATGTTTGTGCATGTTGGAGGCATTTCCTCTTTGTTGTGATCAGTGTTGGTCATTACTCAAAACAGTCATTATTACACATATTACACAGAACACTTTGATTAAAAGTAATGGAGTACGTTACTTCATTACTCCTCATAACATTACTTTGATGTTAAAATGAACAAATGAGCATGTAACAACATAAAGCTGAGGTACAGCCCCACACACCAACACAGATCCTGATGAGGTCACGTGATGTTTCTCTGAGTGTTTATGAACACAAATCAAAGATGAAACAGCACAAAGACACTTCAAAGTGATTCTACTGTAGAAACATGAACAGGTAGAAACCTGCAGCCTGACTGCTCATCACTTTGTTACCTGTTCAAGTTCAGCAGCAGCAGCTCACTTTATCACGGTGCTGGTCTGGGGTCAGTGTTTACTCAGCTTTAACCTCACTCTGGGTTCTTGGCTAGCTTAGCGTTAGCTTAGTGTTAGCATAGTGTTAGCTTAGTGTTAGCATGCTGTGTGCTAGCTTAGCGTCAGAGCTCTGCAGGTGTCTCCTGTGTAAACATTAATCACAGTGACAGTAAAGGAGGTAAAGGGCTGTGACGTCATCACGTACGCTGCGTCCTCTGTGGGCTCTGAGTGAACTCAAAGTACAAACTACAAGTACACAAACACGAACGTAGCTCAGAGTGGCGGACACACTCGGCCTCGTTGGTCCAGCTGTGAGTCCGTTACCGTGAACTATGGAGCGGCAGATTTGTGCTGAACTAAGCTGCACACAGCTGATGTTAGCCAGGAAACATTACACACTGACTTTAATGGAGAGACCGGAAATACAAACACACACAGTTTGTTGTGTGAAGAAATCAAACACGAGCTGAACAAACAGTAAAGTTCCTAAAGACAAACTGTTAAAGGAGGAAACAAAGCAAACTTACAGTTTCTTCACACACCAACAACAAGCTCCACTCCACGAAGTTCAGGAAGTGAAATTAAACTTTGAGCAGGAAGGAAACACCCAAAGAGACGTTTGAGGACAATCAGGAGCATTGGAACACTGTGCTGCGTTCAGTTGCACCTCGGAAACTCCAAACCTCTGGCAGGCTGTGATTTATTTCTGCTGGTTTTCCTGTTTGAAGCACAAACATCCGTCATCAATTTGTTGTTGTTCTTCCTGCAGCGTTTAAATATTTCAGCACTGAACTGATGTTTCTTCAAAGCTCATTTCAACCTGTTGAAGTCATGAATGAAAGTGCAGACTGAGAGTGGATCACATGATGTTTGAGGTGTGTCATGTGACATGTTCAGTATTGTCACACATGTCTAGATTGTCCCTGATATCATAACTGCTCAAACACTGATGATTATATTTGAAGAATTATTCCTGATGGCAGCAAAGTTTGAATGGAGCTCTCTGTCTGTGCTGATTTGTCGCCCTCTGGAGGTCAAAGCACAAACTGCATGATGTCACTGTAACCACCACAGAGACAGGAAGTGTTTTTATGACTGAAACACTGAAATGATGCTAACGGCTGTCGTTAGGCTCACTGACAGCAGTGCTGATGTGTTCATGTCAAACACTGGCTCAGGTCAGACTCCTTCATCCTTCTCCAGCGTGAGGCCGCCCTCAGACCCACAGGAGCTCTGACCTTTGACCTCCTGACCCTAACCATTTTAGTCTTGTTGCATCTTTAAATGCAAATCCTGTGAAATGGTCAGGGGCGGCTCTAGAGAAATTTTCTTAGGGTGGCAAAATCAAAGCCTTTTCCCCCCAAACACATATGCAGGTGGTTACATGTGGTTAAAATGATTCAAATGCAGTAAGTATGCACGTTTTTCATATAAATATAGTCTATAACTTAATTATTGTCTGTACCCACATGATTACACACTTTAGTTACATGAAACATGTGAGTTTTGATGTTATGTACTGTACAGCCTGTATATTAAATACATATGTAGCCCAATAAGTATAAACTCCAGAAAGCTACACAACATGGGGCGCTTCATTTACAAACACAAGTCTAACTTAAGTTTCACTGTTTTTGTTAGAAAACTGTCACATTGTTGCAGCTTAAATGACACAAAATGTCAGAAATCTGCACTGTCATGAACAAACATGTAAACCTCATTTTTCATGATTTGTTGGATTCACCCTCTGAGGTCTGAAACACAACCGGACATTTGTGACTCCTTTGAGTTTACGTTTGTATTTCACCCTCAGATTGTTTCATTTTATTTTTTCCTCCTCTTGCTTTGTTTGGCATCTTTTCAGCTCAACTGAATTTAGTTGTTTTTTCACTGACATACTGCATTAGTATTACTATTACTATTAATGTAACTATTACTGATCTGAAATCACACAAAGAACCTAAAATCCTAGCAGTATTTTTTACTGTAAAAAAACCACAGACGTGTTGGGTAAATGTTTATAACTTGAAATGCAAATATAAATTGTACATTTTGTAAACAGATACAACTATTTATCTAAAAATGCAGCCAATACACCTGCTGTTTTTTCATTTTCTACAACCATTTAAAATAACACTCACCTTCCTTCATTTCCACAGTGTAACATCCACCCACCTGTGTAAAATCCAAAATTCCCATGGTGTTGTTCAAAATGTGCTCTGGCACAATCATAAGCATCGCTTGCTACTGAAAACAAGAAGAAAGCCGTCCTGCTATGGGCTGAACCATTTGTTAATGTGGGGGGGGGGGGGGGGACACTATGGAATATATCCAGTTCTAGCATTTATATTCACTGCTGACTGTAACTACGCTCAAACTGTTAAACTTATTTTAATAAACAACACTGTCATATGCAAAACTGGGGTGGCACTTGGGGTGGCAAGGGATCATTTTAGGGTGGCACTTGCCACCCCATGCCACCCTTCTAGATCCGCCCCTGCTGATGAAGCCAACAGGTTCGCTTCATTTGCAAAAAGCAGATATGAGTTTCTGAGGCCACAGTCTTCTGTGGCAGAAGGGGAATCAGGGGAAGCCCTGGAGGAGTCCACCACCCACCAGAAACAGGTCTGAGCTCTCACTGCAGTGGTAAAGGGGCTACACAGCCCACATGAGGCTGAGGGATGCAGCCTTCTGTCAGACTGTCACTAACACAGAGAAACACCCGTGTACACTCATACTCATGGGCACATACACCAATCAACCTAACCCCACTAACTGCTCGTCTTTGGACTGTGGGAGCCAGAGAACCCAGAGAGGACCCAGACATGGGGAGAGCATGCAAACAGCTTAGATGTTGGATTTGAACCCAGAACCTTCTTGCTGTCAGGAAACAGTGCCAACCACTTTTCCACTGTGCTGCCTGTTTGACTCTGATACACCCATTTTTGAGCTCTTAAAAACAGCCCTCCACACAACAGAGACAAACCATAAAGGACTTTGTGGCTTGTAGCAACCAAAGAAAGTTTAAGGTGCAAAATAAAGAGGTTGAAAGGAAAGTAATAAAGGAAACATGTAATTATAACAGTAATGTTGGCTGTGTATCACGTGTGGCATGTCATTGTGGGGCTGGCCTCTGCTGGGATTGAGAATATGTGATGGCGGGGGCAGGGTTGGTTACTGGAGTTTATCCTGATCTCCTGTTTAGTGGAACTGTGCTCCTTTGAATCCACAGCACTAACCTGGCACACACACATAAAATGCATCATTGCTACAGAGCACAGCAGGACTCATTATGAGTGGTGGGGCAGGCTGGATGGTGTTGAGGAGTCGTATCGCAGTGACATTGGCTCCCCTGCTTCACTCTCTCCTGCCCCACTAATGCAACTCACTAATCCCTCTGTCCCCTTTAGGTGGGGCTCACGCTGACAAGATAAAATAAGCTGCAGGACTGGTGGGTGGGGGCTGTGCTGTCAGCCCCCCTGGGTCTGCTCCTCTGTGATCCTCAGTGGGCCAGTATGCCTCTCCTGGTAGCTCCATGGGGGATGGTGTGGTGGGTTGGTGGGTGCCATGGCGACTATGTGCGGACTTCACATTTTTGTCTGCTGTGACAGCTCCTTGATCTGGGCGGGGCCAGTGGGGTGTGGGTAGGTCCTTTGTGGGGCTTTGGACGTTGCCTGAATATTGTCAGGCAGCTGGGTGCTGTGCCTCGACCCTTTCTTCCTTTGCATTTGTGGTTTGGTGCCATAAATGCACAACATAGAAGAGCCACCTCGACGGGACAACACTCAGCGGTTCATCTGTCTCTCTTCCACAGCATGTCTTTATCCTGTCTTCCTTCTCTCACCCCAACCAATCACAGCAGATGGCCCCGCCCCTCCCTGAGCCTGGTTCTGCTGGAGGTTTCTTCCTGTTAAAAGGGAGTTTTTCCTTCCCACTGTCGCCAAAGTGCTGCTCACAGGGGGTCATATGATTGTTGGGTTTTTCTCTGTATGTATTATTGTACGAGCTACCTTACAGTATAAAGCACCTTGAGACGACTGCTGTTGTGATTTGGTGCTGTGTAAATAAAACTGAATTGAATTAAGAAACAACTCTTAGATTCCTCACATGATTCTCCTGTATTCCTACGGGACGCCAAGGTAATATAACATGGAAGTGTGTCGCAGTGCCTGGTGGCCACATGTTACCCATAAACTGTCAACCTGACCGTACTGTAGCTACGTCCAAAGACTAGTTAAAGATTAAAGCTTTTTGGGGGGTTAAATCTGACATAAATAAAGAAAGAATAACATTAAAGTCGATTCTTTTGATCACTGTAGTTCTACTTTGAGGATATGATGTGTAAAAACCCTCAGTCGTGGCTGGTGGATCTCACATTCCTGGTCTTTGTAATTCCAGTTCAATGAAGCCTCATTTTCACCTTTTTCCAGGTAAATTTTCCCAACTGTTCTAATGTCCATGCTGTGGCATTGTCCCATCATTTGTATTTCCTGTTAATGGATTTTTAATATGGTCTGGGAAATTACTATATATGAGTAACTTCCTGTTGTATTGCAGCTTAAGGCCATTGTCACTGAAATAAAGCCCGAGTTGTAATAGTTTGCATCCAGAACGAGGAAAAGGAAGAAACCCAAACACTGCTCAGTGGATGAGTCCGTCCTGGAATAAATACCAGGACAAAACTAAAAAGAAGAGCTTGTTTCCTCGAAGCAACAACAGAAAGCTCTTTGTCTCTACAGATGTTTCTGGGAAACACGTTAACAATATTTAAACATTTGTTCTTAATAAACGTTTTTACTTAATGATGCTTTATGATATTTCTATCTGACCTAATGCAGCAGCGTATCCACATGAACTCTGCAGTGTTTCTACCCAGAGGCCACCGTGGTCCTTCTTTACTAATGCTGAGGGTTTTCTCCCAGCCGTGATAGCCTTTGACAGGTAAACTGAGTCATTCCAGCCCAGTGCAAAAATAACCTCCCTGTCTGCTCTTAACTTCACGCATCGATGCTAAAACGTTGCATAACTGAACCTGCAGACTGTGATCCTGTAGCTGTCGAGGAGAGGGCTTCATGCCGTCCATCTTCTGCTCAATTAACAACGCCTGCAACCTTTTGAGCCTTGGTCCTGCTACAGTCACAAATATAACATCATCACTCTTTATTTGATCCACTACACTGCTGTCATTTCTCTGTTATGGCCCCACAAGGTCACTGAATCAACCCCACAGCATCACGTACAAGTTTTCAAAGCGGTGTTCTAATCTGCTTCGAGCTTACATCATTTTAGCCAGCCCCTCCGATCTTCTCCAGGTAAACACTACAAAGAAAGAGTTCAGTCTGAATAAAACATCTTGTGCATGTCACACGATACAGCATCCACAGCAGTATACACTGCAAACAGCAGAAGCTCTTCCTTCTTAGCCTTCGGTCCAGCAGTGATGACCTCCTCCTGCTTTTGGTTCACATCACCTTTCTCCTGAAAATCTGAGCTGGGCTTGACAAACCCTCAGCTCAGCGTGATATAAAGGTAGCTCTTCTAGTGTATTTGCCATCTCCTGAGCTCTCATTGTTACCATCTCACATTCTTCTCTTTCGCATCTTTCTCTTGACAATACCGATAGTTAGAGTGGGTTGTTTTTTTTTTGATTGCCTTCTTGCGAACGCCGTCTGTTTTCCCACATTCTGCAACGGTAAAATATGGCTTTGAGACGGGTATTTGTTTTACCAAATGGACAATTGCTGTCTGACCTTGTTCTTGCTGTTGACAAAACTCGGCTCATGGTTGACTCTTTCCCACAGAGGGGGGTGCTTTAATAAACTTATTTGAATATGAGCTTTTTTCCTCGCTAAGACTTGTTTTATGGGGAGATGTAAGAAACCGGGTTACAAGCAATGATAATATCGGATGTTGACTCCTCAGCGAATCAACATTTTCTATCTATTGAGAAAACCCATTGTAAAAGTACCCGCGGTGTGTGTGTGTGTGTGTGAGTGTGTGTGTGTGTGTGTGTGTGTGTGTGTGTGTGGGCCTTCTTGCGAACGCCGTCTGTTTTCTGCAACGGTAAAATACGACTTTGAGACGGATATTTGTTTTACCAAATGGACAATTGCTGTTGACAAAACTCGGCTCATGGTTGACTCTTTCCCACAGAGGGGGGTGCTTTAATAAACTTATTCGAATATGAGCTTTTTTCCCCGCTAAGACTTGTTTTATGGGGAGATGTAAGAAACCGGGTTACAAGCAATGATAATATCGGATGTTGACTCCTCAGCGTCATCATTTTCTATCTATTGAGAAAACTTATTGTTAAAGTATTGAAGAAAAAAACTCCTCCTTGGCCCGCGGTGTGTGTGTGTGTGTGTGTGTGTGTGTGTGTGTGTGAAACAAGATCGCCTGTCGCTGGTTTGTTTTTCAGTCTCTCAAAAGGAAAAGTAGTATTCACTAAGCGATATTTATTCATTTTTTACACATAGGCAGCCTGTAGGTTACAAGCGGATAGAAAGTTCTTCTTTTCATCACAAGCTATGGTGTATCTTAAAGGTTTTTTACATCGTCTGTATTATAGGAAAATAAAATACTATTGAAATCTCTACAGGAAGTCACTCTTTATTTCCATTACAAACGCCGGTGCAGCTTAAGAAAGTAAAATTACATCTGCTCTGTCTCTCTATACATCACAGAATCAGCTGCTGCATCACCGCTGTGCTTAGGGAACATGACGCAACAGGTCTGAAAATGACTAGACACTTCCGGAGTATTTCCGGTAGGGTCATAAGGTCCGGATCGAGATTGAATATGTCATATTCAAAACCTTCTTCTTTGGGAGAGCAGATCTCATCGGACACAGGAACGCTGCAGAAGGAAATCCATCTTGTGTCTGTGCCTTAGAAATTGTGACGGACTCCTCTCTCTGCTTTTTTATTCCCCTCCAACAGATGGCGCGCTTCCGGAGGTTTCCCCCTCCCTCTAAAAACTTTTTTTCCCAACAACAGATGGCGCGCTTCCGGGGGTTCACCCCCCTTTCTCAGGATATAATTCGTCACGCGGGGGGTTTCCCACCCCCCCCCCCTTCTCCGGATACGATTCGTCACGCTCATTACACGCTTCCGGGGGGGAGGGGCGGGAGGTCAAAAGGTCGTGATTAGGGCCATCAATCACTTCGGATCAAATTTTGTCATAAGCTGTAGGGTATTAACTCTCTTCCCTTGTTGTGTTAACAGACCTCTCTGCATTGAATCATACCTGTTATTAACCTCTGTCTCTCTTCCACAGCATGTCTTTATCCTGTTTTTCTTCTCTCACCCCAACCAATCACAGCAGATGGCCCCGCCCCTCCCTGAGCCTGGTTCTGTCGGAGGTTTCTTCCTGTTAAAAGGGAGTTTTTCCTTCCCACTGTCGCCAAAGTGCTGCTCATAGGGGGTCATATGATTGTTGGGTTCTTCTCTGTATCTATGAAGCGCCTTGAGGCGACTTTTGTTGTGATTTGGCGCTATATAAATAAAATTGAATTGTCAGGGTCAAAGTTCAGAGGTAAGTTTGTTTAGCAAATGAATGACAATAAATCATACATGTTTGCTGATTCACAGATTGACAGCCCGGAGGAACAGGGCTGTGTCGTTCCTGTGATGTGATTCAGCTTTATTTTAGTATTCATTTATTTTATTAGCTTTATTTCAGCCACTCAAACAAAACAACATTATATTAAAACAGAGTGCAGGTCTCATCCAACCATAGTTAAATATGTGCCAACTGATTCAGTACGTTTCATGTAGAAATATGTGTGGCAACTTTTTGTTGCAGCAATGATCTCAAAACACAAGGGGGGGCTAAGATGAATGTCTGCTGTGAGGACAGGGGGTGTGCATGTGCTCAAGTCACGTGACACGTCATTTACGCAACATTTGGTCGATTTCAAAGTTACAGTGAGATAAAATCATGTTATGGATTGCACTCAGTATATTGTGCCGACATGGTGAGATTGTGTCTGTCGAGCCGAGGAGAGCGTCGCAGTGCCAAAAGCTGTAAAATGAACTATCAGGCTGGAGTGTGCTGCCACAGCACAGAGCAGTCACAGAGTCCTGCAGGCAGAAGAGGAGTGATCGTGTTAGCCACCTTACAAAACAAAAAGACATGAAGTGAAAAGCAGAGCGCAGAGTGAGGCAGAAGAAGACAGACTGGGCCAAGTCCTGCATGTGCGAGAGCGAGCGAGACCCGGGACAACGTCATCCGCCTCGCCTGGACTAGTCCGCCGGCCGGAGGAGGGACAGTGGCTGCACTGTGCAGCCGAAGACTCACTTTGATCGCGCAGGAAACGAGCGACGCAACCGGTCCACCGTCCGTGCAAACTGCGCCAGGCAGCGTATTGCACGCTGGAGGACACCGAGGAAAGTCACAGTAGGAGCGGCGCTTAGTGAGAGGTGATGTCGGGGGGACATGGCTTCTTCTCCGGTCACCCCAGCATCGCTTGAAGGAGAAACACCTTCACCCACCGGGAACGAGGAGCCCGCGACCACCCGACAGGTACGACACGCCTCCGAGACCCTCTGCGCGCCCGGTAACGTTGTAACGTTTTACCGAAGTTCATTCGCAAACACACCAGTTTAAGATGGACCCGAGAATCAGCACACGGGAGCACTGGTGTCTGACTCAGCAGAAACGGCTCGACCTGCGTGTAATGCTTCGTATTTGATAACGATGGAATAATTCTTTAAAATAAGCACACAGATAAACACTGGTGGGTGGAAAAGCTCGTGTTTTGGTGAAATGAGTCCCGCCTAGTCCGGTCTACACCTCATTCAGCAAACATCTGAGTCACCCTGAGACGCCAGTGCGCGTCCTTGTGATGCAAAAAGCCGTAAGTGACACGCTGTTTACACGCAGGAGCAGTTTAACACATGCAGGTTGTGCCAGTAAGCGTTTCCTTCAATGTGACACCAAACGTGTAAATCAGTGCTGGGAGCGGATGTTGGACCTGATCAGTCTTAATCTGACAAACTGTAGTTCCTGCTCTGTTTCTAATTCAGCCCCATGACAGACAACCAGCATGTTCTCCTGTCACGTGTTATTGACACGCACATATTTAGTCCGTGTGTGGGATGTTAAAGGTGAGTTTGTTCAGGGCACGATCAGACTGAGGCCATTTCAACAGGTGCAAGGAAGTGTTAGTGTGGTTACTACGGCAGCACTGATGCCCTGATGAGTGCACATGGCTGGAATGAAAAGTCAATGCTATGTATAGCATGAACTACTTGTTGTCTAAGGCGGTGCAGAGAGTGAGCAGGAAATATCTGAGGTTGGATATTTCAGTACATACAGAGCTGTGCAGAGACATTAGGATCTTAAACTATTGTCTGTATCTGGCAAAGCGAGAATCTGAGCCTTGTGTACAAACTGTCTGGTGTTTGTTCTGGCAGGAATATGAAACTACTGTGCACAGCATGCTTATTAAGATGGCCCAGGACCAGGTCATCTTGCAGGATGGTAGTGTTACATCGAGAAGGTTCCTCTTTAATTGTTGGATTTCTGTGTGAGTTTTCTCCCTGTGCCTCTGTGGCCTCTCCCCACAGTATCCGTGTTTGTGTTTAAAGTGTTTAAAGTACAGCACTAGATGATCGTATGGGTGAATGTGACTTGTTGTAAAGCACTTTGAGTTGTTGTCTATATAAAGTCTAAATGGAAATCCACTTATGTGCAGAGGACCAGAAGATCCAGCGCATCGAAATAAAAAGTTCTTTGCTTAAACAATGAATTGTGCGATAAAATATTAATTTACAAATTCATTTTTAAGTTATTTTATTTATTCAATACAAAAGTAATTTATTATCTAGTAATTTAATTTAAAATAAAATTCTGTTGGTTTTTGTTTTTTGCCCTTCTCCCCCGTCCCTCTTCTCAGCTGTTTCTCTTTCTTTCCCCCAGTCAAGTCTGTCCCGTATTCAGTAAGTGAAAATAAAATAAACAATAAAAGGTGAATCAAATGGACCATTACGGCAAGGCTGGGATGGTCAATGTGGTAAAGTAAATCCGTTGGGCATCTTTCTTTGCCTTTAGACAACAATTCTGATGCAAAAGAGCCAAACGGGACAGGCAAAAAAAATAAAATAAATATTTATAAATCAGTATTTGAAAATAAATAATTATTCCATTAATAAATACTTCAAATCAGAAAAAAAAGAAATAAAATCTCAATAAAAACCTCACATCAAAAATCCTTTTCCTGTGTCGTCTCATGTCCAACATCTGTGTAGGCAGAGTGTAAACACAGAGGCTGAATGGCCTTTGGTATCGGTGCAAAGCTAAGACTGTCTAACCAATGACAGAGCTCCTTACCTCTCACCGGCTAATTTGCATTGCTCCGGGATTTTGGAAATTTATCCATTTATTCATTATGATGTGGTTCAGCATCATAATGCTGAACCACAGAAACACACACACACACATATATATATATATATATATGTAACACTTCCAGCTCTTCAAGAATCACAGACGCTCAGAAGGGTTGGCTTTTCACAGTTTACTTCTGCAGAAGACATAAAACACATTCAACAGGTGTCTTCTGGTGGTACCGGCAATTGTAGCTCCCTCACAGTGCAAGCGCGCGCTGTCTTAACAGACTTACAATTAACTTTTTAATAAAGAAAAGGTGGAAAATAATAATTTCTCCCATTTTACACTCTGTCATACTGAGCTTGTATACAAAAGAAATCTTATGACTAATAAAATACATTCCACAATCGTATAAAACAAAATAACAGGATAAACATAAATACCACAGTCTGAGGTACACCTGTGCATTACTCATGATGTCAGACCAGCATCCTGATGTGGCACACCTGTGAGGTGGGATGGATTATCTCAATATAGCAGATGTGCCCACTACCACACATTTGGACTGATTTGTGACCACTGTTTGGGAGGGATGGTTATATTGTGTATCTGGAATGAATTTTAGGTCTCTACGTCCATCCCATGGGGAATGGGTGCAGTAACAAAGGTGTTGCGTTTATATTTTTGTTCAGTGTATATACATATATACACAGACCTCACACAGAGACAGCAGCTACACTGTGTGTGGATGTGATCCACAGTCACAGCTGTGGGCTTCAGTCAGTGTGTCTCTGACTTCATGGTCACATTTCAAAGCTTATTGGAGCCAGAAGATGTTCAAGTAAAAGATTTATTGCTGTACTCGTCTACCAGGATAACAGGAGGTTCATAAAGCTGTGTAATACTTCAGCTTTACATCATGCAGTAGTAGTTTATTAAACCCCCCAAAATATGACTATCCAGAGTTGGGACCAGGAAGCAGAGTTGCAGTCTTACACGCCTCTCTGCAGCTTCTCTCCTCCTGCTACCCCCCCAAAAACCCATCTCCATAGAGACTGTGTCAGCTTCCAAACAGACAAAAAACAAACTAAAAACCAGCAACAAACAACTTAAACATAAACAATCACAAAGAAAGAACAATACAGTATCCACATCTGAACCAAAGAGTAAAGCAGTGAAATGTGGATTATTAAACATTAGGTCTCTCTCCTCCAAGTCTCTGTTAGTACATGTTAGTAAAAACATTTCTGCATTTTACCCATATTTTATTTTTAACTCAAAATCAAAGATTCCAGATTCTCCTACATGTTGGTTTTGAATCAGATAGGACGACAGATTTCAGGTGGCCCTGTGTCTTTCTCTATTACATTTGCCACTGTGTAACTCAAAGTTATTTAAGGACTAGTTTATTTCAATGGATGAGTTTACTGACTGACGCGCAGAAGAAATAGTTCTTTATGGAGCCTAGATGGTGTGAATGATGAGACCAAAGACTGCAATATCTTGTACCAAAAATATATTGAATAAATGGAGGAAAGGGAAATGGAACAAAATAATTAATACAACACACAACATAAATGCCCACAATTAAATAATAAATCAATGCTGTGATCTTTCTGTGCAAAAGTCCTTTTTGGTCCTCTTCTTTTTAAAGTTCACTTTTAAGGTATTCCTCCTTAGAGTCCAGCTTCATACAAATGGGGAAATATGTCCGTAATCCAAAGACGGCTAAGTGGGGGAAAGAGGGGAAACAAAGAATGGTCCTACCGGCTCGCCACTTCAATATGAAGAAGATTAATTCAAAGGGAGGGAACAAAACCTGACCTGTAGGTCAGAAAAACGTCCATTAGCACATCAAGTTCGATTCAGTTTACCGGTAAACAAATATATTTTTCTGCAAGCCTATGTAACAATGCAAATCATCATCAACCAATGTACAACAGTTAAATTATTAATTATCTTGGCTACGTAGCTTAATCTATACATTCCAGTAGCGTTCGCTACAAACAATACAAAAACAACAATAAAGGAAAACAACTGTCTAACAGACAGCATAGCCGAATTCAAGGCAACACATAACAATAATCATTCAATCGCACTTTGTTTCAAAGTAAGCCCATTAAAGTGCTTAAGTAAATAAAAGTGTTCAAAAACAGCGGTTTTTGAGCCGGAGTTCTGCTCGCGGTGGGAACGCCGCCGCACAAAGTCATTTTTTAATCGCGAAAATGATCGACTGGTTACTGACAACCAAAAGGTTGTTTTTGGTAGATATTAAAGATCATGGGTGGGCGGGGCAAATGGAGCAGTTTTCTACAGTCGAGTAAAATTCCAGGAAAGAGCTGGGTGTGGCTTTCCTTTAAATCACATGATCAACAGCTTTAAGATGGAGGCAACTCGCTCAGTGTTTCCTGTTTCATTCTTAGACTGTGGCGATGGTAAGTAGCAGCTTTTCACTTGTTACCTGGCATCTTTTCAGCCACCAATGATAGTCATTGTATGTTATCAACATTTCACTAAATATGTTTTCTCTCATGTTTAAAATAGGCCGACCAAGAGCAAAATAGGTATGTCTGCAGACTCTGCTGTAGCCAAAGTTATCAGATCTCCTGTGTTTTTAAATCCCTAACTGCTCGATCATTATCATTTTAGAAGACAACAATTTCTCAAAGGAGGTTCAAAACTAATGCCTACAAGATTACCAAGAGGAGGGTTCGGGGCTCTTACATGACTCCGGGAAGTCAACACTTGGTGGATGAGGTGTGTTACCTTTGACACTTTTAAGACAGTCCTGTTTATCACTACTAACAATAAGCAAATATGTTTTCACTCAACAGATCCTTCACAGCATGTTGTTTCTGGGCAAAATCAACAACATCCCCTTTTCTCCAGAAGAAATCTTCCCTAATCCTTTTGTTTTGGGTTCTTTAATGAGAAGATATCCCAGGCCTTTTAAGTTGTATTCGACTCAGCTTCCCAGGCGAAGTCCCTTCTCCTGTGTGCTCGACATGGTAAGATAACTCTTCTCACATTGTCAGTCAATCTGACAAACTTCCAGTTTTTAGGAAAGTATAATGCAAAGTGCTTTTTTACTGAGAAATCCAAAGAAAATCCATACTGTACCTTATACTTCAACATATGCTTCTAGCTATGCTTCTCCACCAAACACAGAGACTGCAGGAGAGCTGGAGACTTGCTTCAGAATTTGTTAGTTCTAAATAATGTCTAACAGACTCATTATTGGAGATGCTTACAGTCTTCAAGGCGTATATGATGCTGTCACTGTGTAGCTGCTGGATCTGTTAAGTCAGCTCAAAGACTCTAAATTCAGCGTGTTTTGACAGCCCGGCATAGCAAAATAGAAAAAAAAAGGTCAATTAGCAAATTTAATTATAAATTAGTGAGAACAAAGATGGATTTTTGCTTATTGATTTAAAATTAAATAGATTTTTGTGACATGTTTCACCCCCTATCTTAAAATGTCTAAACCAAAAGCATCCAATGGTCCTGCATAGTTAAATAAGTCAAGCAGCGAAACAAACATGTTGATCAACTTTCTATGAAAAACAACTATATAATCAGGTGCAACACTTTGACCAGATCTGTAACTGTTTTCAGATCGTCCTGCAAAATAACTCAGAGAATGAAGAGCAAATAAAGCAGAGTCTGCAAGATCTCCTCACAGACTTGGACTTAGAAGAGAATAATAAAAAAACAGCTTTCGTCTCGTCCACCATCTGCATTTCTCAAAAATCCCAAACCAACAAATCAGAAAGGTACTGCGGAGTCTCCATGTCCACCAAAGGTCCTAACGCTGGGAAAATTATGATTGCTGCCTCCTGTCTTAGCAAATGGCATAAATATGTATCTGGTGCGGTGATGACCTATTATCTAAACACAGTCCAGAAAGATTACTTTGATGGAACAATTGAAGTACCTGGAAATATCAGGTGTGAGGCTTTTTGTCTCCGTGATGGTGCCAGAATGAAGCCTTGCAGATCATGTAAGAATTTGTTTGGCTTGAACACAGAAGACCTCAGAGAGTGGCCATATGGTAACTGTGCTGAAGCTGAGAGCCTGAGCAATTTGCTTGAAAATGAGAGAGAAGTTGAAACACATGTGGATGAATACTCAGCTGAAAAGGACAACAGGCAGAGAGCTGAGGATGAGGTTGGTAGGGTTCTTAGAACCGTGTTGCAAAGGATTCGGTTTAACTGGACAGGTGAATTTTACAACCCAGAACAAGAGTGAGATTTCATGAAATCATTTGCATTCATCATTCTGATAAATCAAAGATTCTCTGCTCTGACAGCATCTGTGTGGATTTTCTGTAATCACAGAGACGTGTATAAGCATGTTTACTTTCCATCTCCATGTAATTGTCACATTTAATAATTAAAACTGGCTTCTATGGGTTTTTGTTTGTTTGCTTACATATCTAGTGTTTAATGCAATATGAAGCATTATCAGACAGCATTTATTGGGAAGAATCCCATTTTTATACTGGTCTGTACCCAGGGTACACAGAAAATAAAAACACATGTTTTCTTATTATGATCCCAACTATAATTTACTTAAGCAAAAGCACTACATGTGTAGTTATAATATTTATAGCAGTTACTGTTGAGCTTTAAATTTATCATCTTCAATGTTTATATGCTGATTATATTGCTTTATATAAGAAAGGCCTAACTCTGAGTACACTCTGTGCCAAAAAGTGCTGACAGGAAACTGCATGCTTTTGCAGAAACGTGCTTTTGCAGCTAGAAAGTGAAGCTGATATATATCAGTTTTAATTAGTTTTTACCAACTGCTTGCTAGGGCAATCCCACGAGTTTGGTGTTTTTGTATTGAACATGATTCCAAGTGCTTTCTATAACACATAGCAGAGGTGCCACAACAAAGACTGAGAAGAGGACAGGAAGAGACAGTGAAAGAGATGCACTCCTTCGCCATTCATGTTAAAGCGTTGCATAGCTTTAATTTTAGAGAGTGTTGCATAACTTTAGTCATTTTTCTACCACAGGTGAAGCCAAGAATTGTGAAGCTCTCTTTTGGCCAAATACCAGAATCTGTAAGAAGAAGAAAAAACAAACAATCAAATAGGTCATTATTAAGAGGACAACAATCTCTTGATGATTATCCACAGTGTCTTTGATAACTCTGAGATACAAACTGTCAAGTATATACACATCCCAGCAAACAATAGCTGTGTTTGACTAAAGCGATTAACAACAAGGACAGAGCTACAATCACTACAGTCAAACATAAAGGGCTTAATCCTGAATCCAAGTCTGAGCTGTGATGCCGTTGGTGCTGAAAGCTGCTCAGATCCTGAAGCTGCACGTTTTGTCTCTCTCTAACCAAACCAGCAGCAAAAGAAGACACATTTCGCTTGACATAAACATTGTCATGAATTCCCTCTTACTTTTGCTGGTTTGCTTCTACCACCATTAAAAGAATTAAATGGAATCTAATTGGGACCTTGTGAATTGGAATTGAACAGGTTCTAGAAATCAGTGATGATACTCAGCTCCAATACCCACCTATGATATTAGGCTTACGAACGCTGACTGGGTTTCATTTACCAGCTTTTTATGTTCTTCCTGCAGTTTCCTCCCCACATCACTCATCTTAACTTTTTTCCAGTCCTCCTCAGTCTAAACAGAACACACAACAATACAAAGAAAAGCTCAGGTGATTGATCTCTAACACTAGGCATCCCCAGTCTTATTCTTAGCAGTCTAACTTCTCACCATATCTTTGAAGGCCTCTCCATTGTAGTAGCGCTTGGATGCTGGATACTCTATCGTTTTGTCACATAGTTCCAGGAAACTGGAAGCCACCAGATGCAGCTCCTCTCCGTCATAGCCGTACAGCTTTTTGTCCTCACACGTCATCAGCACAAGCTCGTCACATGGACATGAGGTGCCCTTTACCACACCAATAACCTGCATTTTTACAATCTCGGGAAGGTAGAATTTTCCCCAGGCGTTAACTTCATCATCATCCCCGTTGTATTTGGTGTTCTCAAGCTCTTCTATCCACAGGTCAGCACCACTTGGCTTCTTCAGGTGAACGCACATGCGTTTGTTTTTGGAAACAAAATCTTTCACCCATTTCAGGTACTTTTCACCTGGAAAGAAGCAGACAAGGAAATATGGATGAATGTAGAAGTGTTGGAAAAGACAAATAGCAAGGTTATCCTACAGCAGTTTGTGAAAATGTTGTATCTTGAAATAAGCAGGCAAAATGAGGATCTCACTTATCTCATATGTTCTGACTACCGACTTTCTTCAGTTAAAGGACAAAAAAAGGGCACACTGGAGGCTGACAGAGTGTGCAATGGTGGGAATCATTTTGCAGAACTCACTAAAGTTTGTTTCTCCTGGAACAAGCTTTTTACACTTCGGCACATGAAAATACTGTGTTAAACTAAAAAAGAGCACCAGACCAAGGTCTACAGTACTAACAGAAAAGCATGCCGTTACCTGTTGCCTGTCGACACAGCTGCTGATCTTCCTCACCAAAAAAATGAGGATCCCTGAAAGGAATAGAAAGGTTATGTTACAATGAATGACTGTCACGGTGATCATGGGAAGCTCCGAAATATCACAACAATAGCTACGAAATCACAAAATGCAGTGTGATGTCTGTAAGCACCAAACATGACATCTCTGCAAATTCATCTTGAAATATGTAGGTACCTCACGCGTACAGCTGCAGCCATCTCAGCCATTTATCACTGTGGCTGCCAAGTGGCTGCCACTTCACAAGCGCATGGCACAACATAGAAGAGCCACCTCCACAGGACAAGACTCAGCAGTCCATCTGCATCTTAAGGATAAAGGTCACTCTTTCGAGGATGCCAATGTTCACATTTTGGACAGAGAGGACAGATGGTTTGAAAGAGGAGTGAAAGAAGCATCTATGTCCACTGTGAGCGACCATCTTTGAACAGAGGCGGGGTTTACGACACCAACTCTCTGCCATCTATAATCCAGTTTTGAGATCCTTCCCAGACGCCTTAACGCCCACTCACATCCTGGGCCATCTGACCTCAGGAATTCGCATGATAAGGTGGGGCCAGGTTTCACAATGAACTCACCCGAAACTGGCTGATTGGGGCCCACACCCAGTTGCACACCTTGGCTCAGGTGATTAGAGGATCATCAGGGGGTTCTTTTGTCCCTCTGTGGGGGGAAACTCCCACTAGGTTTATATCTGGGACTCCCCACCATTTGACCTTAGAACTGAAGAAGCTTCTCGGATGAGAGGTGAAACGTCTTCAAGCAACTTAAAGAAGTCCAGACGCTTTTCTTTGCAAGCTCCTTTGACTACGATGACCTGGATGACTGAGAACCTTCACAGACATAAGGTGAATGTGACAAACAAAGCGCCTTCTTGTTCTCTGTGATAATGTAAAGTTATTAATGAAAAAACAAACGAGTAAAAAACGGACTGGAAACATGTCTTCAATCAAAACTCGACAAAAACAAAGAAACAGCCTCACTTCTCTGCGACGCTCCCTAAAAATGACGTTACGTGTTACGTACCAGAGATTTCTATACAGCCCTTTATCAAGCCGAGAGAAAGTGACGCAAACCCTCCAACTAATAACGACTAGCAGAGAGGCTCAGCTGAGTGTAGTTACCTGGTTTGCAGACGCATACAGACGTTTCCTGTCCTCTCGGATGCAGCTGTGATAGAACATGTGGTGCATTACCGCCACCAACTGGCTTGGAGTGAGGACCGGAAATCGCTCATGCCAAATCAAAAAAAAAAAAAACATAAAGAAAGATTAAGTGAAGAGATAAATGAATACATTAAATCAAGAAGAAAAAAACCCACCACCGGACATATACATCCTCATATCCTTCTGTACAAATGAGTTTGTTTTAGAAACTGAAAAAAGCCACAAAACCTTCACATCTAGAAATCCTTTGCAGTAAAACTTGTTTTTTGGCAGGTTCCACAGGTTTTGAATCAGTTTTCTTCTTTATTCCTGATAATTTTGACAATGAAAAAGAACATGTTCTATAGGGCTTTGGAGTTGACGTCACGCCGCAATGCATTGTGGGAGCGCGGCACCATTTTCGAGGTCTACGAATCAAAACAAACACACTGTGTTGGAACGACGATTACAAGATGCTTAAAAGCAGCTCAAAAGAGAACGGACTGTATAGAGACCGATTGCGTCCAGAGGCGAAGCGGCGGTACTTGCAGAAAATAGCGTGCAGTGGAAATGTGGACCCGTATGAAATACGGCCGTGGAGTAGAAACCCTGAAGACGTAGCCTGACATATTTTCGTACCTTATCTGTGGAGTCAGCGCGTACAAGTCGTCATTCAAACAAAGGTAAGTCAGCTCGAGTACTGCGTGTGAAATGCGTTTGATTTCCCTGCAAACATTCACATTAGTGCAGCATAAATTCATTCATGAGGGGAAATTACAGTGAGAACATGTGGAGGCTGTTAGAGGGAGAAGATAGTGAGTTCAGTGCAGGGCTGTGCAGAGAGGTTTAAAGGGGCGGGTGCTCAAAGTTAAAAAGGGGCACATTGAACCAGGCTGAATAACAACAACACACATTCATCAAGAATCTAATATGGGAAGGGCGGGGCTGTGTTGGTCTGAGACTGTAGACATTAAAAAGTCCACAGGAGAGATGGTAGCTGATTAAACAAGTGTCATGAGATAATAACAAAATGCAAAGATTGGTGACAGCGCTTGGAACCATAAGGCAACAAAAAACTATGTATGTAAAAAAAAAAAAAAAAAAAAAAATAATAATAATAATAAAATGTATATATATATATATATATATATATATATATATATATATATATATATATATATATATATATATATATATATATATATATATATATATATACACACAGTGGGGCAAAAAAGTATTTAGTCAGCCACCGATTGTGCAAGTTCCCCCACTTAAAATGATGACAGAGGTCAGTAATTTGCACCAGAGGTACACTTCAACTGTGAGAGACAGAATGTGAAAAAAAATCCATGAATCCACATGGTAGGATTTGTAAAGAATTTATCCGTAAATCAGGGTGGCAAATAAGTATTTGGTCACCTCAAACATGGAAAATCTCTGGCTCTCACAGACCTGTAACGTCTTCTGTAAGAAGCTTTTCTGTCCCTCACTCGTTACCTGTATGAATGGCACCTGTTTGAACTCATCATCTGTATAAAAGACACCTGTCCACAGCCTCAAACAGTCAGACTCCAAACTCCGCCATGGCCAAGTCCAAAGAGCTTTCGAAGGACACCAGGAAAAGTATTGTAGACCTGCACCAGACTGGGAAGAGTGAATCTACAATAGACAAGCAGCTTGGTGTGAAAAAATCAACTGTGGGAGCAATCATCAGAAAATGGAAGACATACAAGACCACTGATAATCTCCCACGATCTGGGGCTCCACGCAAGATCTCATCCCGTGGGGTCAAAATGATCATGAGAACGGTGAGCAAAGATCCCAGAACCACACGGGGGGACCTGGTGAATGACCTGCAGAGAGCTGGGACCAAAGTAACAAAGGTCACCATCAGTAACACACTACAACGGCAGGGAATCAAATCCCGCAGTGCCAGACGTGTTCCGCTGCTGAAGCCAGTGCATGTCCAGGCCCGTCTGAAGTTTGCCAGAGAGCACATGGATGATACAGCAGAGGATTGGGAGAATGTCATGTGGTCAGATGAAACCAAAGTAGAACTTTTTGGTATAAACTCAACTCGTCGTGTTTGGAGGACGAAGAATACTGAGTTGCATCCCAAGAACACCATACCTACTGTGAAGCATGGGGGTGGAAACATCATGCTATGGGGCTGTTTTTCTGCCAAGGGGACAGGACGACTGATCCGTGTTAAGGACAGAATGAATGGGGCCATGTATTGTGAGATTTTGAGCCAAAACCTCCTTCCGTCAGTGAGAACTTTGAAGATGAAACGAGGCTGGGTCTTCCAACATGACAATGATCCAAAACACACCGCCCGGGCAACAAAGGAGTGGCTCCGTAAGAAGCATTTGAAAGTCCTGGAGTGGCCTAGCCAGTCTCCAGACCTCAACCCCATAGAAAATCTGTGGCGGGAGTTGAAAGTCCGTGTTGCTCGGCGACAGCCCCAAAACATCACTGCTCTCGAGAAGATCTGCATGGAGGAATGGGCCAAAATACCAGCTACTGTGTGTGCAAACCTGGTAAAGACCTATAGTAAACGTTTGACCTCTGTTATTGCCAACAAAGGTTATGTTACAAAGTATTGAGTTGTATTTTTGTTATTGACCAAATACTTATTTTCCACCCTGATTTACGAATAAATCCTTTACAAATCCTACCATGTGAATTCATGGATTTTTTTTTCACATTCTGTCTCTCACAGTTGAAGTGTACCTCTGGTGCAAATTACTGACCTCTGTGCAAGTTCCCCCACCTAAAATGATGACAATCGGTGGCTGACTAAATACTTTTTTGCCCCACTGTATATATCAGCAATCAATCAGAAAATCATTGGTTCATATTACAATTAAATATGAACAGGCTCCTTAGATGTAAGCAGTTCAGATCTGATGTCATTTACATTCTTCACACAGCACATTCGTCCAGGCTGACAGGTAAACATAGAACTAATCTCAGGTAACATGACTCATAGTAGAGATCCAGTAAGAAAGATTGCAGGCTCTAATATTATTACCACACAATCCAAGGACACACCAACAGCTCAGATTTGTAGAACTATTTAAACAAATGTCTTCTGAATATTCAATTCAGGTTCACAGTGGGGGGGGGGGTCGTGGAATTTTTTAAATAAAGTCTGCAACACAGAAAGAGCTGTGATCAAGCTATTTATTACTGCGCCAACACACATCAAACATCACAGTTCAGTCATGTCAGCGCTGCCACAGAAGTCGTGCTCCTCCTCCTTTACGCCTTCCAAGGAAGAGGGAGGAAGTTACAAACTGATCCTACCACACTTCACGTGTCTCGCTATGAAACCTAACGCATCAATGGTTGTGCTGTTTTGTGCCCTTGGCCTTATCAGCACCTGTAAAGGGAGTTGTTTTCTCAAACTGCTGAAGTAAGTTCATCTAGTTTTAGCAACTTTCACTGAACAGTAACAGTGTCACAACTAAGCATATGCATAAGCACTTAAACACTTTAAATGAGAATAACAGAACATTTCTATTACAGAGGCTGGAACCTGTCCCAGTAGTAGGTAGAGCACACCTGGACAGGTCACCAGTCTGTCAGAGGACTAACACAGAGACAGACATCAGAGTAACAAATCTATTTAAAATTAATGTAAGTTTGCTGCAGCTGTATGTATGAACATGTGTTTCTGTGCTCACAGTCCACCTCTCAGGAACCTGCAGTTCACTTTTAGTCTACTTTAAACAGACCTCACAAAAGGCTGATGAGGCTGGATCAGTAGTCTGATTTGAGTACGATACCTTTGGCCAGGGATTCATCTGGTGCATCGCTTCACTGCAGTCTTACGTATTTTCCCCACACCTGAATAAAAAAATACTGATATATACAAATAACAGCTTCAGCTGATGCAGCCTGACTCAATCCTAGATGTTCAGCACACAGAGACACAGAGGTGCCGTTTAAAGTTTAGTGTTAACCTGAGTCACTGATCATTTGCAGTATTACAGAGTCTGGCAGTCTTTGCATGATGTCCACGTCACTGTAAGTTTCTAGCTGACTTCACTGCAATTTCAATTTCAATTTCTGCTGTTCACAAACGCTGTCCATCTAATCTGACTGAGCTGGAGCTGTTTTGCAAAGAAGAATGGGCAAAGATTTCAGTCTGTAGATGTGCAAAGCTGGCAGAGACAGACCCTAAAAGACTGGCAGCTGGAACTGCAGCAAAAGGTGGTTCTACAAAGTGTTGACTCAGGGGGCTGAATAATTACGCACACCCCACTTTGCAGTTATTTATTTGTAAAAAATGTTTGGAATCATGTATGATTTTCGTTCCACTTCTCACGTGTGCACCACTTTGTGTTGGTCTTTCACCTGGAAGTCCAATAACATTGATTCATGTTTGTGGCTGTAATGTGACAGAATGTGGGAAAGTTCAAGGGGGCCGAATACTTTTGAAAGCCACTGTATATGTAGACACAGGACTACAAGTAGAAGATCAGACATGAAAGTGGAGATAACACAGAAGACCTGCAGCAAAGGTCAGAGGTCAGACTGGGCCCCTGGATTCAACAATGAGCCAATGATCATCAAGCAGTGACTAAAGCAGAGCCCTGACGTTCTGACATTCATCACACAGTCAGAACAAATGTCTGCTGATGACTTCATCTCATGAAACGACTGATAGATGTCAGTTCATTGATCAGCTGAGCTGCTGATCTTCATCGTCACAGAAACATTCAGCTTGTTTCAATCAGTAAATAACTCCCACTACTCCCAGTTTGAACTGTTCCCACTCAAAATGCTGTGAGAACAATGATCATTGTAGAACTTCACAAACATCACGTGTTGTTTTCCACATGTAAGATCAGCAAACACACAGAAACTTCCTGTTGCCACACACGGCCTCTAAAATCTCTTCCACGCTTTCTGTCTGAAGTCCACTCTCTGTGTCGGATCCACAGGAAACAACAAGATCTTATTAACATGGTTTTCAATGTGTCTCCTTCCAAAAAGTCCAACCAATGAACAAATGTGTGTATTTGTGGAGGCCGAACAAAAGCATGACACATTTCTCTGTTTCTATAAACTGGAGTCAAACACAAACATGAAGAGTTTCACTGACAGACTCCAAAATGCCCCCACAGTGGATCAAAGGGAAATCCTACAGTGTGGCCAGAGACTCTTAATGGCTCCAACATCAACACATCCACAATGTTGGATCCAGTTCTGCCTCACAGAGTTACTAAGACACACCCTCTGCCAGCATCACAACAGCTCCACCTGCTTCACCTGCCTCCTCAGCATCTGTACACCTGAAGAGAAAAGAAAGGCTCCAACAGCTCAAATCTACAAAGGATTCATGAAGTTTCATCCAACAATAACATGTTTGCCTTCCACACTTCTATTATTCATGATCACAAACACAAAGAACTTGTGCAGCCCTGATATCAGCCCTAATATATGAGTGTGTTTGCCCAAAGACTGAAACAGCATCAACATGACAGCTGTAAGAAATCTTCTCTCAGCCTTGTTTGGCAGAAGATCCCTGCAACAAAGATTGTAGCTGAAAGATGACGTGTGTAAAGTTTGCTCTGTGGGAGGGTCGAGGCTGTTTTTAGACCTTTGATAGTTTCCAATCCAGTTCTGACAGACAGGAATAAAAACAACATCATTAAGATCAGATCATGGAGCTGTTTGCTGCCTTGTTTCTATCTTCACATTACAAGACTTTACTACAATAAAGATGCTGACATGTATCTGTAGCAACAACATCATTGAATCTAGAACAACTGGAGCCAAACCAGTGGCTCTGCTGGGATCACTGGTGAGCCAACACTTCCTTGTTGATGCAGATTTCAGGGCTTCCTTTTGCTCCTCCGTTATAACTGTTCTCTCTTCTCAACACATGATGACACAAAGGAATCAGCAGTGACAAAGATGATGCTGAAGAGAAGCACACACTTCACACATATAACAGAGCAGTGCAGTTACACACACCTCTGCTCGACATCAGGCCTCAAACAAAGACACAAAACACTAACTTGACTCTAAACAGAAGAAACGAGCAGCTGTTTCTGTTCTGTGCTTATTTATATTTGACACACATGCTTCTCTTTGTGCAAACACACATCGCACTATAAGGGTAACCTCGCACACAATGATTGGACAGCACAGTGATGATGCTGGGAGATCCTATACGCAGCAACACAGAAACACTGAGAACTTTAAACAATGATGGAAAGTGTTATAAATGACTTGTTGGCCTCTGATCTGTCACAAACAGCTGAAACGTGTCTCTCATGAGTCACATGAAGGTTTTTGACAGAAAGGACAAAAAGTAGCTGCAGTCAGTTTGTGTCATTTTTATATTTATTCATCTGGGAGAAAAATCTGAGGGACATTAAAATGTGTTTTCAACAGAGACAAGAACATGAATATAACAGAACAGGTAAATGAACATGTTTCAAGTAAACAGCTGGACTGATCAGGTCCAAACACAGAGTGATAAACTTGTCAAACAGCTGTCATATCTTTATATAGAAGCTCTTTATAAATGCTGCTCACTGCAGTCTGTTTACTAATAATGTCAAAGTGTTAGAAACACAGAAACATCAGAATGGTCTTTGTTCACAGAAACCTGTCTGGGATCCTTTGTTGTTCTTTTGATGCAGAGTTACATTATAAATATAAAGAGTTATTTCAGAGTCTCATCAGTTTTCCTGCATGTCTTTATTTAACACATCAGCAGGGCTGAAGCTCTCATGTTAAACACACACTGATCTATGGACACGTTCATGTGTTTCTAACAGAACCAGGCTGTTATCAGCCTGCACTAACATTATGTCACACACACTGAATGTAACAGTGACAGTTTACATCATCACACAATCAGCTGTGATTGTTTCACTGTCATCAAACGAGTCAACAGGAAGTAGAATCAATAGAAACCAATCATTTCCTGACAGCATGTCTGATGGAAATAAGTGCAGATTATGTATGAAGTCTAACTGCACACAGTAACTGTGTTACAATAAGGACTTAACAGCGCCCTCTGCTGGAGTGTTTCAGTACTGCGTTAACTAGAATACACCACCTCCTCCTCACACCACCTGCTACAGCTCTACTCTTCTATGACTACAGTCATCCACAGCACTGATGTGAGGTCACATGGTTCATATGTAAGGAGCACAGCTGACCTCAGGTCAGTTTAATGACTGTGAGCAGCAGCTGTGTTATTGTCACTGTGACAGGGAGACACTCTCAGACACAGCGCTCATGTCAGCTTGTTCTCATGCAGGAGGATCAGGAGCTCCATGTTTGTCTTTCTGTTTGAATCATGATGTGTTTGTGCCATCAGAGTCTGTCATGAGTACTCAGGGTTTCACAGCAGCTCTTCTGGATGCTGACGAGGACTCCAACCTCATGTTTCACCTCTCTGAGCTTCTGATGTCTGTGAACACTCGTGTTTCTTCTCTGGGCTCATCTGGACAAAAACACCTTTCTGTGTTTGGCTGCAGCCTCATTCTGACTGACAGGAAGTGTGTTATCCATGAGCTGCACTTCTGTGAGGAAGTTTCCTGCTGTGTTTCCTGTCTGTGGACAAACACGAGTGTTCCAGCTGAGGACTTGGTTCCTTCCACCTGTCCATACAGGACATCACGCTGTCTGCAGCTCTGTAAATGCAGCTCCAGGTCCTTCCACGTGCTGCTCTGTATTTGTGCAGTTTGTAGTGTGTCCTGGGAAACGTAGCACACATGGTGTTCTTCTGCTGTTTCCTCCTTTCACTGAGTGTGAAACACTGACGCTGTGCTGTTGTTCACAGAGGGGAGCTGATTCTAGCTGCAGCTGGACTCTGTCATCTAACTGAATGTGTTGGTGCTGATCACGGGGCTCTGAGGGGGGAGCAGCAGGAGGACTCTGGATGCTGACGTCAGTGTATCTGTGGAAGCTCCCACAGCGTGTCTGTCATTCAATATTGTGCTGTATATTGTATCTATGCAAAGATGAACAGACTGTGTGTTCACTGGTCTCTGTGCTGCAGCTCTGATGTCATCATCACTCCCTCCTCCACCCTCAGCAGTCCCAGCATGCTGCTGTGGTGCACCCCACCCTCACTCTACACCTGAGCCACAGACCACACCCTCCACCTCAATATACACCACAGTTTTCTCTGCTGTGGAAATGAGATCAGGAGGAAATCATCATTATTATTATTTAATAAACGCTCACATTAATGTGGGCTTATTTGTTTCATATTAGAAACATTAGTTGAGTGTTTTTAGTATAAAATGGTCAAAGTCCCTCTTTTTGCTCCTCCCCTCACCTGTGGATGGGCGGTGCTGTTACCGTGGTGACAGCTTGGATGTGTTTCAGTCCTGCCTGGTTATCACTGCAGGAATCTTTCACATTTATTACAGGTAATAACTCTGATTTTTCTGTGTATTATGAACCAAATGTATCCTGATACACACAGAGATGGATGAGCAGAGGTCACATGATGAAAGAACAAACATGGAGTCTTTGATTTATTTAGATATTTATTGATGAATGCAAACAAACCTGACACTGAACCATCGTCCAGCAGAACAAACCTGATCACATGACCTGCTGACCCAAACAGTGCAAAGCTCCATGGCAACAACAACAAACAGCCTCACATATGTTAACAGAGGCTGTTAGAAGCACAGAGTCTTTACAGTCTTTCTCCTGTTTGGACACAGATCTCTGCACATCTTCATCACAGTTACTCACAGACGTGCAGAGTGTGTGGATATCAAAGCTAAGTTTCCACCATGTTTGTAGTCTGTACTGGGACTCATGGAGCATCTCTCTATGAGCACTCAGTGCTTTAAACAGTGAGTCCCAGTTTAACCAGCAGCCTTCACACCACACATCACACAGACATGGAAACTTCAAACCTCAGACTGAAGACACCATCAGAAATAAACAGATTGTGATGAAGATGAAGAACTGGACCAGTTTGCTGTGGCTTCTTCTGTTCCTGTCAGAAATAAGAGTCTGGCAGCACTTTGCTCTCCTTCCACATGTTTAAGGAGGAAGTGAAGAAGAGCGAGTGAGTCGTCTTCCTCTGTGGGCCCAACATCAGGCAGCAGCCACGTATTTTTAAAAACCCAGCACACTGCTTCAGAAACACTGAGTCCAGGTGACCAGAGTCATGTGATCAGTGAGGTCTTCACTCAGGACGTCACTGCTTCAGGACCTGATTCAGAGGTTTATAAGGATGTGGATCATTGGTGCTGATGTTGTGTGAGAGCTGGTGAACCATGGGGAACATAAATAACAACCAGGCCATCAGCAGTTCTACCCCCAGCTCTAACACCTACATAATACACTATACATATAGTTATTGTTAAGGTTCAAATATTGAGGAAGGAGAGTACAAACAACCAGGTCCAGAAGAGCTTGGTCAAACAATTGATTTTAATGAACACAGGCGTGGGGGGACCAGCGCCGTACGCAGACAGCGCTGATCTCCGACTAATCAAAGCATAAACAGATATTTTATACCATCGGGGTTTGGATTTAATGACGCCCCTTCAACGTCACACAGATACATACATACATACGTCAAATCAAAACCACAATGACTTTTAACACAGTTTGAAAAGAACATTATCTCTATCTTCATGGCAGATGTTTCCTGTCAACCTTTTGACTGCCGCTTCTCCAAAACCACAGACCATGCTCTGCAGTAAGATACCACTTCTGCACGCCCGCAGTTGCAAGCAAACATGATTAACCTCTCACCTATAACTGAATGTATCTACTATGTGTGTGTGTCACGACCTCACTTGGCACTCTGTGTCACCTCTCACCTACTAACGCTCGCAGTCAAACAGAGGTCACTCTCAAATGTGTCAGCAGTTTACTAAAACTATATATGTAGTATATTGAATAAATGTTTGAATCAAGAACCTCTACTAGAAGCTTAATAAAAGAATATAAAAGTATAAAAGATAATAATGAACAACCTGGTTATTCAAATAGCATCATCCAAACAGCTCCTCAGAATAAGCTGCACTTACACTCTGCTTTTAGTTTCACTTTTGCAAAAGCACGCTCTGCAAACCTGCAGTTTCCTGTCAAGACTTTGCACAGAGTGTCCTCAGAATCAACAGAATCAGCCCATACACACTTAAGATTATAACAAGCATTCAAAAGCATTTAAGATCATAGATTCAACTCAACAGTTTAAAGTGGTTATAACTGCACCTGTAGTAAAGGCTAATTGGGTACCAAAATGTTTAAACATCTGAATGCAATATCAATGCTGTAGATTATATTATTAATGCAATGGTAATGATGATGATTATTAACAGTAGCAACAAAATAATTTCCCTGATCTCCACATTATACAGGTTATAGTATGTTATATATAAACGTAGCTGAAGCAGTTTCATTTGTAGCTTCACGCTGCACTTCACATGTTTGTCCACCAGATGGCAGCACAGAGGCCTGTGTTGGAAAGCTTTGAGTAATGAAGCGTTTTCAATCCAAGCTTCAGAAAGCTTCATGTGGTCATCAAGGAAGCAACCAGGAAATATCTGCTGTGTGTAAAAACAGCAACACAAGAATCCAGGATGAAGACAAGAAACTCAAAGCTCACAAAACAGGTGGAGCTAATTTTGTGACGTGTTTCTGTAAAAACACCACAGAAGTGAATCATCAAAGTTTCCATGTGAGCTGATGATGCTGCTGCAGAGTTTCTGTGAACCTCCTGTGACCCCGCCTCCTCATACAGAGACATCTGATTGCTCTTCAAACTGCATCACGTGGACACATGTGATTGTGTGTTGTAGTATTGATCCCAATGCTGGTATCAGTCCTGGATCAATAACACTGGATGGATGCGTTCAGCATGGAGCCCTGAGCTGTGTTACAGACAAACATGGAAACTGACAGGTCTGTGTCATTCACAGTCTGTAACACTTCTAAACAACAGAGGCTGACCCAAGTGCCTCAGAGCCAGGCACGCTCACATCACAGCTCTCTAAATAAGCCAGTTTCAAAATAAGAGCTGAAAGCTGTGTTTGCTTGTGTTAGCTTATTATTGTGGAGACTAACATTCAGTGATCATGTGTTCAGACTCATAATGATTACTCTCAGAAATCCTGATCTTTGTATTTACTGTGTGTTGGATCAATAACTGAGATTCATGGTATCACACAGCTGTGCTGCTGCTGATGTCAGCACATCTGGAACAATACGAGGTATCTGCTAGCAGACTGAGCAGGACATGAGACCTGTGGACTGTTTAAAGCTGTCCCTCCACAGCTCACTCAGACCTGATCCACACCTCAGTGATATTCTCTGACTTCCTCAGTAGAGACAGAAACCATTCAGATCTGGGACCATCAGCTGACTGATGATGTCACACAGACTGTGTTTTTCAGGAACAGTGATTCTGATGTGAGCCTGCTAGCTGACAGCAGACCTGATGAAAGCACATGTTCACATCTGTGAGGACAGACTGGACTCTTTGACTGCACCTTGGTTCTCCTCAGAGGTCTGTACAGGAGCATGTCCACCCCCACTGAAGATCTCAGTCACTGTGAAACATAGAAAGCTGCTTGTGTGGCCTCTGCCTCACATGTAGATACAGCTACAGGTTTCTCTGTCAGTCAGACTGAAACAGTGTCCTGATGCTGCATCATTCAGCTCTGTGCCCCAGTCAGCATCACTGGGAGCTACCAGTGTTTCTGCCCTTTTCCTGTAACACTACACTCAGCACAGGCTCAGCTGGTATCCAGTGTTGGACTTTGGCTTCAGCTGCTGTGATAGATCCTCTAACATAGATCAGCTCTGCTACATGTTGTTAGATAAGTGCAGCTGCTGTCATGTCCTGATGTTTCTCTGGCTCAGCAGCTTCTCCATCAGAGGTTCACATGGAGCTGATCCAGTATCTCCAGTAACTGTGTTCTGTGCCTCACTGGTTCATCCTTCTGTCTGTGTGACGTCAGTCAGATGTTGAAGTTAAACTCTGTAATCTTCACTGTGTCACAGAGTTCAGTGAGTCCCGTTATTCACAGTATCAATCAGATCATCAGAGAACAGCTGATCAGCAATCAGTGGTGCCAACAGCGCCTCCTGTGGTGAGAGGATGCAATAATGCAATGTAGCATTTTTCCACTCAACACTTGCAGTCATGGAAACTGTCTGTTGGATCTGTGTGACGTTGCTTTCTTGGTTAGAGTTCCTCACAAATGTCCAGATGATTCTTCTAATGAGGCGTCGACCATGTTTGCAGCTCTTTGGAAGAAAACGTCGCCCTTTGCCATCCTTACTTTTCTTTGACTTCTTCAAATGCAGCTGAACTCCAGCTGGTATTTTCTTGGACTTTGCAGCTGTTTCTGGTCATCAGTTCATTCCTGCAAACCTCTGAAGCTGAACAACAATGATGCTGCATTGCTGGCTGATCCCAAAAGGTTGATTCTGTTCATCTGGACGTTTTCAGAAACGTTTGCTCACTGATCAGGTGACTTCTTCAGTCTCAGCTAGGGTTGCCAACCGTCCCTTAAAATACGGAATCGTCCCGTATTGAGCTAATAAGGGACGCACTTTGTCCCGTAATACAGTGAGAATCAAAAGTAGTCTATAAATGTTTATGGAATTAACACTTTGTTTGAAAACATAATTCCCAGCCCCTCTCCTGCTTTGTGACCAATGAGCTGACAGCACACTTATGACAATTCGAGTATGACAATTCAGATTACCGCTCATCTCATTGGTCGAGGAAAGGTCGCTTGCGGAGAAAATACCGGAAGACAACAGATGACCACAACAAGAAGCATGGCCAACAGGGAAACAAACGCCGACTCTGCGGTGCAAGTCTTGGATGACAGTACACCTAAAGCTGGGCAGACACTGTGCGATTTTTTTCAGTCACGTTATTCAGCTCCTGCTCAAACTGCACGATTGACTCGCAGGGGTTATAAGTTGGTAGGTCACGATGCAGGTCTCACACTATACCGCCCGATGCTCTGATGCGACCTGAGAGCTCACACTGTGCCTCCATAACATGAAGGTTATAACAGAAAATCTGTCTCTCTCTCTCTGTCTTTCACTCACACAGACACACACCACCACCATCAACTTTGCTAAATTGCTAATGAAAAACATGATCAGGCAGCTGTGATTGAGCAGCAGTGTAAATCCAACTATTTTCACGGTTGTTGTGGTCGTGATAATTTTGTGGTGCCACATCGAAAAGGCTCGGATGAGCTTTCCAAAGTTCTACAAGTTGTGCCTCCATCGCTTGTGTCCAGATCACACGCTGCACAGCTGTGCTGCTCCATCTTTTTCACCAACGTTTACGTTTGCGCGTGAGCAGTGTGAGCGGCTGTGGTGACACCCTCACGAGCGATTGATGATCGGGAGCTGGTCGTGAGGTGTTAATCACTTCTCGTTACCCCACGTATACTACACGACGCACGATGAAGGCCAAAATCGGTCCGATCACTCAAAAATCGTCTCAAAATGGGCCTAAAACCGCACAGTGTGAGCCCAGCGTTAGAGCAGCAATGTTTGTTCCCCTCAGAGAAAGGGAAGAATGGGAAAAGGAAAACACCTGGCTGGAAAACGTTAATATGGGCATGTGCAGTGAATATCAGCGCTATGTGGCCAGAAGTGTGATAATATAATTTATTTTGTGTAATAAACAACTGCAAGGATAGATGATTACAACAAATAGATGACTAATACATAAAAGTAATACATAGATGAATAATGATGATGAGTTAAGATGCGTAATCATGGGAACAAGCGGGTTTACAAACAGGAGCAGCTGATTAGCATTAGAAAAGCTGAAATAATACCTCAACTGAAGCCAATTGTACTAAATGCACTAAATGTGCACTGTTACAAGAATGTTTTTCTTTCTATTGTTTTCTATTATTTTAAGTTAAGCAGGACAGAGTGCTTTTAAAGAAAGATTTACTTATATTCTCAAAAGTTAAGCATGACAGGCTTCTGTTTAAGAAAGAGACCTGTTTTATTGTGTTAATGTTGTCATTTTGAGCTAAAAATAAATGGCTAAATGATCATTTGTTTCACATGTGTTCATATCACAAAGAATAGAATATGCATCTACTTAAATCAACTTCAAGTCAAATGGTTAAAAAAATAATTTCACACACAAAAAAAGAGCTAGAAAATTCACCACACTGGGAAGGGTGAAGACAACTGGGTCGCCCGGCCCTGGCCACGAGGTGTCCCTTATTTATTTTTCAGGGAGTTGGCAACCCTAGTCTCAGCTGACTGCAGCTTTACAAGCTTACAAACAGCACATTTGCACAATGACTGAAAGCAGCAGCACCTGATATATATGATACTAATATAATACATATACATATATAATCCATACTAATGATGAAGGAACTGAGCTCACAGTCCATTGTTCATTCAGTGAACTACTCAGTTTATTTTGGGCCTCAGAAATGCTCACTCTGTTTGTACATCACTGTCAGCAATAGACTCATTCTGCTGTGTGGACAGGAACACATGTGACATCACTTCCTGTTTGTTTGTGACTGAAGAGGAAGAAGTTTACAAGGAATCATTTAGAAGAGTTTCAAACATCAACTGATTGAATCCATGAATCTGAAAACGTGTTTGTGAGTGAAAGAGACAGACATGTACAGACTGAACTATCTGTTCAACAGTCAGAGTGTTTCTGTAACAGGAGACACTCTTTACACTCCACTCAGCACAGGGACACTGAGGCACCAGGAGTGAAGGGAAACCAAAACCCAGGATAAAGAGTTTGAGTGAATGTGGTGTTGAAGGTGTGGAGGTGGATCAGAGTGTCAGAGGAGACTCTGTAGAAGGACAGAGTGCCAGCAGGACAGTCCACATACACTGCTGCTCTGTTAGAGACAGAGGAGGAGGAGGAGGAGGAGGAGATGGATGTTACTCTGTTATTGTGCCTGACAGACTGAGGACCACGATCAGAGCAGCTCAGACTCCAGGACTGATCATTGTGTCCAAACAAACAGTCAGCACTGCCTCCTTTCCTTCTGATGCTTCTGTAACTCACTGATATATAAACGTTTCCTCTCCACTCGACCTCCCAGTAACAGCGACCAGTCAGACCATCTCTACACAGCAGCTGTTCATAAACATCAAATCTGTCTGGATGATCAGGATATGACTGAACCTTCTCCACTTGTGTCACCTTCCTGTTGTTGTCAGACAGTTGGAGCTTTGTGTTCACTGTGTTTGTGTCGATTGTGAGTTGACAGGAATCTGATGGAGAGAACAAACACAATCCAGCTGCAGTTATTGATCCATCATCTGTTCATTGATTGACACTTTGATGATGACTCCTGACATGATGAAGATGGTTGAATGTGTGCTGCTTTGTTTTCATGAATCCCATTAAAAACACACTTACACTTCCTCAGACCTGGTCTCAACCATCGGACTCCAGCAGGCTCCACCCTGAAAGGAGGAGGGGGGTCAGAGCAGCACAGTCAGCATGCACACATGGACATTACATGGCTCTCACACACACACTGTTACACACTGAGCTCAAAGCTCGGCTCCACTGTTTTATTCAAAGAAATCTACATTTATTTATCAGCACATTTAAAAACAGCTTGAGCCAAAGTGCTGCACAGAGTAGAGAGAAAATAGGAAACATACACAGTAATGACTATAAAGACTGGTCAGGATTGAAAGCTACAGAGTACAAATGTGTTTCCAACCGGCTTTTAAAAATGTCCAGTGTTGGTGACGACCTGATGTGAAGGGCGACTGTTCCAGAGTTTGGCTGCAGCCATCGATAAAGCTCACCTCTGTTTTTACGTCTAGTTCTGGTCAGAAGCTGCTTATCTGCAGACCTGAGGGCTCCACTTGGATTCTTTTGTTAAAGAGAGATAAGATGGAGCCAATCCATTCACAGATTTAAAGACAACCAGATCTGGAAGTGGATTCTACCACGTACTGGTAACCAGTGGAAAAAGCTGGTGATGGGTCGTCTAGCACAGACCCACCGCTGGAACCAGACAACCAAATCAGATCCAGGGGCTTAAAGCACCGAAGGTTCTGTGCTTTTTTAGAGGAAATGGAGTCAGAATATGGGGATGTGCTCGACTTCACTGAGGTACGTTGGCTCAGCAGGGGAAATGTATTAAAGAGACTTTTTGAGTTGAGAGCAGAAGTGAAGCCTTCATGGAGAAGGATGGAGTTAGTGTTCCTGTGCTAACTGATCCCAAATGGCTCATGGACTCAGCTTTTCTTGTTGATATGACACATGAGCTTAATGTACTGAACAAGACGTTACAAGGCCAGGGGCAACTTGTCAGTGCTGCCTATGACAACGTGAGAGCATTCTCCACAAAACTGGCGCTCTGGAAAGCTCAGCTCTCTCAGACAAACCTTTGCCATTTCCCAGCATGCAAGGCACTCGTGGATGCAGGCACACCATTCAGTGCTGACGAGTATGTTGATGTCATTTTGAGGCTACAGGAGGAATTTGATCACAGATTTGCTGACTTCAAGACACACAGAGCCACCTTTCAAATGTTTGCGGACCCCTTCTCCTTTGATGTGCAAGATGCCCCTTCTGTGCTTCAAATGGAGCTCATTGAGCTGCAGTGCAACTCTGAACTCAAAGCAAAGTTCAGGGAGGTGAGTGGAAAAGCAGAGAAGCTTGGACAATTTTTGAGAGACTTGAGCCCTAGTTTCCCTCGGCTTTCCCGAATGTTCAAGCGGACCATGTGCCTTTTTGGTAGCACATACTTGTGCCAAAAGCTCTTCTCCACTTTGAACTTCAATAAGTCCAAGTACAGGTCCAGACTTACGGATGATCATCTTCAAGACATACTGAGGGTCGCAACTGCTTCCTCCCTCAGGCCAAATCTGGCTCGGCTATGCGAGAGGAAACGCTGCCAGGTCTCTAGCAGCAAGGAGTAGGCAAGAGAAGCCATGTTCAGAAGAACAGTTCATTTTCTACAGTGTTCCATTCATGTTCAGAAGAAGGTTATAGAACTGTTAATACAGACATTTCAATCTAAATACAGCAGATATAGAAGACTGAAAGAAAAACACAAGTTCACTGACTAAAAATATCTTATTGTTTTATTTATGTATTACAGATTGATTTATTTTCTTATTAATTCTTAATTTGTTTATTTATTTTTCATATTTTGTGTTAAAAAATAAAAATAAGAGAAGATTGGAATTTTTTAACCATGCCTTTCTTGTGGAAAACCTAATGCGGCCCAGCCTCACCCAGACTCTGCCTGCAGCGGCCCCCAGCTAAATTGAGTTTGAGACCCCTGTCCTACACCATAAATCAGTAAGAGAGGGTACGACCTCTCTCATGGCCCCAAGTGGTGTGTGCATGCCAGAGCACTCTGGAAGGCACACAGAGTCTTTACAGACTACTCAGGATCAAACCTCTATCATCATGCAATCGATTATACAACTCTAAGCATATATGAGTAAATATTTCTAAGCATAAATGACAATCAACAATATAAACCTTACAGCTGGTTTTAATAACAGAATTCATTTGTTTCTCAAACGAGAAAGAGCTATCGAGAAACACTCCTAAATCTTGAGTTCTTAACTTTTCCAGTGGGCCAAGGTCAACATTATCTGCTAATGCTAAATAGGCTGCCGTTATTAACTAATGCTAATTTGATGTGAATTAGCATTATGCACTAATGCTAACACTATTTCCCTTAACTTTATAACAATGTGAACGGCTAATGCTAACACTCTTTTTCCTAGCATTACAACATCTGAGCTGCTAATGCTAAGTAGTCCGCCATTAGCACCTATGTCTAATTTAAGGCAAATACGCATTAGAACCTAATGCTCATATCGTTTTCCTTTGCTTTATAACAATGTGAGCAACTACTGCTAAATAGCATTAGCTACTAACAGCAGTCTAATTTAATGCAAGTTAGCCTCATTTGCATTATAACGATGTGAGGAGTTAATGCTAAGTATGCTGCCATTAGTGGCTAATTCTAATTAGGGGTGAATAATTATTACAAGCTAATGCTAATATCGTTTTCTCTTCCCTTTTAACAATGTGAGCAACTAGTGCTAGGTAGGCTGAAGCTAGCCGCTAATGCTAAAGCTAAAGATAATTTGATGTGAATTATCATTACATTAGTGCGGAGTTAATGCTAACTAGACTGCCATTAGCAGGTAATGCTAATTTTAGGTGAATAGGAATTGGCAGCTAATGCTAATACCATATTTTCTTGCTTTAACCCTTTAAAACTGGTCAGAGTGGGCACACCCCGTTTTGCGCAACTATTTTTAAATCCCGGTAGCACTGTAACCACGTGAGCTAGCGCAATAATTTTTTTTGCATATGAAACCTGAGGAGTTGTATTTACATCTTATGCCATCAGCTTGTCCTAGGTTACAGTTTCCTTCCACATATGCTTAGGACTCATATTGCACTGCTGGAAATAGTTTATTTTGATGCATATACTGTTATTTTGCAAATTTGCAGTATAATATTCATTTTTGTTTTTCCTGCAGTATATAAAAATTGGTGTATTTCAAAAATAAAACTATGAAGGCACTCAAAATAAATTTCCTGTGGTGGGAAACTATTTTTTGCAACTTTTTTGTATTTACAGTTTTGAGGGATAAGCCTCTTAAATTTCTCTAACTAGAAATATATGTTAAAAAACAAAAACGATTTTCAATTTTTTTGTAGTTTATTGCACTTTTTTGCAATTTATGTAATTACTATGCACTTAATACATACATATTATTAAAATTTAGGCTGTAATGGTTGTATTTATGTATAGCAACCTGAAATGCTCCCAAAAATGGCTCTACAGCATGTAAAAATTGTTGAATTCAACATTACAAACTGAACATTAGAACTATCCTCTTCTCCAGGATTTTCCTGATTTAACATTTCAATATGATTCATTTTTGTTCTCTACACCTGCCGCCATCACTTCAATTATTCCCACTGTGGATTTGATCATATTGTTTGCCCAGCATCTCTACATTTTCCCATCCATACGACCTGTAGCTCATTAATACTATTAATACTGGAAACTGCTGTTGAAGCCTGATGGTGACACTTTCTGGTGAAGAAGTGAATTGCAGTAACAGGACTGGCTGGCTTATGATACACTGGACATTTCCAGCGCTTTGTTTTCTCTGCTCACAGACAACACAGATACACGCATGTATATACAGCCCACGTCCAGCTCTGCATGCACTCCTTCTGCTCCATTTCTATAGAGAATAAACAACGTAACACAATCATTCTCCATTGTTTTCAACTCAACCAGCTGCATTTAATGAAGGAGTTTGAATTTACTTTAAAACAGCTGCTGTTGTTTCCTGTCTGCATTCATGTTCTTTACTGTACTCCACACATTCTGAACTGGTGTAGTTCTTCCTAAAGTACTGCAGTATTCCTGCCAGTACATCCTCTTAGTTTTCCTAACTGTTTCCTCTGATGCTCGTTGCTATTCTTTCCTCAATGCAAATTCATGCTAAGCTCCTTCACATCCATCCCTGTTTCTAAACCTGTAATAATTCCTTTAATGTGTCTTTGGCCTAATTATGAGTCTGTCCACATGTTTTTAGTTCCCCACTTGCTTTGGTTTCTTAGCTCTGATTCTCTGAAATTTATCCTTGAAATCATTTACTGGCATCTCTCCCTCTCACTCCCACTATCCCCAGAACACCAGAGTATTCATCTCCTGGTTTATCCTATGGCCTCTTTGCATTTTCTCCAATCATCCCTGTTTCTAGAGTCTCGCCCCATCTGCAGGCAGTCCAAAAGAAACTGCCTCTGCCATTTTCTTCTTCTGAATCTTTGATTTTTCTCTTCACTTTCTCCATTGGGTCTTCTTAGTCGCACTTTCCAGAAAGCAGCAACATTTTTTGTGCCCCATTTTTCAAATTGTGCATCTTACATCAGCTTAATGTGTTTCCTGTTTTGTTTTTACACAGGTCATGTAAAAGAAATCCTACCAGAGACTCGACAAAGCTGAACTGAAAGACAGCACAGGCAATAAATCAGAGCAGCACAGAACTTAAGCACACATATATAAGGTGATTTAACAAATCATGTCTGTTGTAAATGAGTAAGCCATTTATCGACCTGACTCAGGTTTTAAATCATCATCAGAAAAGACTGAATCCTGACCTGAGAATCCCAAGTGTACACTTTGGACTCTCCACTGCAGAAAATAGAAGCTTCACTCCTGAATCCTGCAGGTTGTTGTTACCCAGATCCAGCTCTGTCAGACGGGAGGACTGGGAGCTCAGGACTGAGGACAGAGCTTCACAGCTTCTGTCTGACAGGTTACAGCCACTCAGTCTGAAGAAAGGATGACAAGAAGACATGAAACACTTGTGTTAAAGTATTCATGGTGCCATGAGGAGCTACTACATTTACAATATTTCAACACTGTTTCAGGACATGCTGGAATCCTTATTGCCTCATGTTACAAAAGACAAATGTGGCAGTTTACTGTGACTTGCATGGATTCATTAAAAAAACAAAACATACACACAATGTTATTTTTTTCCAAATGAAATTGATTAAATGATGTTAATTGATGAAAAAAAAATCGATATTGCTTGATCTGACCTCAGCGTTTCCAGTTTGCAGTATTGACTCTTTATCCCAGCAGACAGAAGCTTCACTCCTGAATCCTGCAGGTTGTTGTTACCCAGGTCCAGCTCTGTCAGATGGGAGGACTGGGAGCTCAGGACTGAGGACAGAGCTTCACAGCTTCTGTCTGACAGGTTACAGCCACTCAGTCTGAAATCAAGGTGGAAGGGAGACAAGATCAACCAAACAAATCAGAGCTTTATTGCTTTTTTGTTGTTTTTAAGCAGAAATCAGTGAGGTGCTGGTAGATTCTGTTCTTTTGGTTTATTACCCAACAACACACACATACACTAATATTTGTGACTTTTGTAATAGTAGCATTTACAATGCAAAGCAACAGCGATCACAGATTGAAGGGGCCTGAATAAAACTACAATGCAGTGATTTTTAAGATGACCTGTTCTTCCAATTTCCAACAACAGATTTCTCCAACCTTACAGTTAAAAATAATTCTTTATCTCATACTGAATCTTGGTGCACCTCCCCCAGTTTATTCAAATGGAGTGGTACTGAAGTTGCTGTAAGTGATGTGTGATGCCACTGATTTCCTTTCTGATCCAATACAAAGTAAAATTCAGGCTGGTATCTGCGATACTGATGAAAACTATTCCTTCAGAATCAATACAAGACATAAGAAAATATGATGTTTTGTATAACATAAAAAGCCTGAATTTTAAAATATTCAGTTAATAATCAAAAACAGATGTGACTGAAAATAATAAAACTGAGAAACATTTTATGGCCATTCGATCCTTTTACAACCATTGCAAGAGCTTGGTTGGCATAGCCGGCAATACGTTGGATAGTAATAAGTCCGGTGGGTGATGGGCTCCACCAGGGCTGCCCTTTGTCACCGATTCTGTTCATAAATTTTATGTTTAAAGGCTGTATCAAAAGTTCATTCAAGTTACAATATTGTGGTCAAAAGTTCTCCTTTTTTCTTTTATACTATACAACTACGCTGGCTCATGGTTTTAGGACATGGATCTGTCATGGAAGAAATCTATGACCACTTTTAATCAACATTTTAAAAATAAACATGATCACAGATTTACTCACAGAGCCTTGTTGGAGGCTTTGACCACTGGCAGCAGCCTCAGAAGAGCCTCCTCTGAAGCAGAGTATTTCTTCAGGTCAAACACATCCAGATCTTCTTCTGATGACAGTAAGATGAAGACCAGAGCTGACCACTGAGCAGGAGACAGTTCACCTGTGGAGAGACTTCCTGATCTCAGGGACTGTTGGATCTCCTCCACTAGAGAACGATCATTCAGTTCATTCAGACAGTGGAACAGATTGATGCTTTTTTCTGCAGACAGATTCTCACTGAGCTTCTCCTTGATGTACTGGACTGTTTCCTGATTGGTCTGTGAGCTACTTCCTGTCTGTGTCAGCAGACCTCGTAGGAGAGTCTGATTGGTCTGCAGTGAAAGACCCAGGAGGAAGCGGAGGAACAAGTCCAGGTGTCCATTTGGACTCTGTAAGGCCTTGTTCACAGCACTCTGATAAAGATGTATTTTCTCTGGAAATGGTTTAAACCACAGCATAAACTGGAAAGGCCACCAAGAGCCTCTTGTTTGTTGTTGTTCCAGCAGATTGAGTCCAGAGTTGATGAAGGTCAGATGGACATGAAGAGCAGCCAGAAACTCCTGAACACTCAGATGGATGAAGCAGAACACCTTGTCCTGGTACAGTCCTCTCTCCTCTTTAAAGATCTGTGTGAACACTCCTGAGTACACTGAGGCTTCTCTGATATCGATGCCACACTCTGTCAGGTCTGATTCATAGAAGATCAGGTTTCCTTTCTGCAGCTGATCAAAAGCCAGTTTTCCCAGAGACTCCATCATCTTCCTGCTCTCTGGACTCCAGTGTGGATCTGTCTCAGCTCCTCCATCATACTTGACCTTCTTCACTTTGGCCTGAACCACCAGGAAGTGGATGTACATCTCAGTCAGGGTCTTGGGCAGCTGTCCTCCCTCTCTGGTTTCCAGCACATCCTCCAGAACTGTAGCAGTGATCCAGCAGAAGACTGGGATGTGGCACATGATGTGGAGGCTTCGTGATGTCTTGATGTGGGAGATGATCCTGCTGGCCTGCTCCTCATCTCTGAATCTCTTCCTGAAGTACTCCTCCTTCTGTGGGTCAGTGAACCCTCTGACCTCTGTCACCATGCCAACACAGTCAGGAGGGATCTGATTGGCTGCTGCAGGTCGTGTGGTTATCCAGAGGCGAGCAGAGGGAAGCAGTTTCCCCCTGATGAGGTTTATCAGCAGCACATCCACTGAGGTGGACTTTCTAGGGTCAGTTAGGATTGTAGTTTTGTGGAAGTCCAGAGGAAGTCGACACTCATCCAGACCATCAAAGATGAACACAACCTGGAAGTCTTCAAAGCTGCAGATTCCTGCTTCTTTGGTTTCAGTAAAGAAGTGATGAACAAGTCCCACCAAGCTGAACTTTTCCTCTTTCAGCACATTCAGCTCTCTGAAAGTGAATGGAAATATGAACTGGATGTCCTGGTTGGCTTTGTCTTCAGCCCAGTCCAGGCTGTATTTCTGTGTTAAGACTGTTTTCCCAATGCCAGCCACTCCCTTTGTCAGCACTGTTCTGATTGGTTCGTCTCTTCCAGGTGAGGCTTTAAAGATGTCTTCTTGTCTGATGGTTGTTTCTGGTCTGTCTGGTTTCCTGGATGCTGTTTCAATCTGTCTGACCTCATGTTCATCATTGACCTCTGCAGTCCCTCCCTCTGTGATGTAGAGCTCTGTGTAGATCTGATTCAGGAGGGTTGGGTTTCCTGCTTTAGCGATGCCCTCAAACACACACTGGAACTTCTTCTTCAGGGTGGATTTAAGGTTACGATGACAAACTGCAGCTTGAAGTTCTGAATGAGAAGAAAAATAAACACTCAATTCCAAAAAGAACTAATCTTTAAATATGTTGCTCCATCTTCCATCTCTGGAAAATGTTCATTTATCCAGCAGCTTAAATCTTTAGATAAATCCTCTTACTGCTCTGCAGACGGTCAGCCAGCTCCTCCTGCTTCATTCTCCTCAGGAAGTCCACTGTGATCTTCACAAACGCCTCTCTGCTGCTGCTCCTCTGACTCTCTAAGCATTCTGGGTAATCTGGACTCAGAACCTTCTGGATCTTCTTCAGCTCGTTCTTCACAAAAGTGATGATGTTGTCCTCCAGCAGCTGGAACAGAATATTTATGAATGAGCCAATCAGACTGAAATCATGGAGCCAAACATCAGATCCATGTTGGACACACTGACGATCCACTGGTCTACAAAGAGCAGCATGGAGATGACTGTGAACAGAACAGATGTAACAGTAGTTGTTGTACATGTACAGACCATAAATATGGAGTCCAGCTGTGTTTGATGCTGCTGGGCAGACTGACCACTGGGAACCTCTGAGCTCTGCTGCTCCACTCTGTGGAGGAACCATGAAGGATTAGATCAACACAGGATAAAGATCCAGGAGTTTCTGCTCAAATAACTTCATCTGAATCAAGTCTGTCAAGTTTTAAACTCTCAGATTGTGAACATATCAGTAATTTTCAGTCTGTTTTCATGGACGTCCTTTCAGTGGTGATGTCAGGGATGATTTTGAAGAAGCTCATCAAACTGAACCATCAGCAGATCACTGCTCCAAAACCAGAACATGATCCGAGTCTCCCTCCACCACCAGAACACCAGCTTTACTAACGTGGTAGATCAGTGTAGTACAGATCAATAACTGATGAGTCATTTGATCAAAATCACTGAGTGCTTCACGTCTGACCCTCTGATGCTTCTGTAGACATTTTGCATATTTAATGAATGTCTGACAGTTTTACATTCATTCTATGAACACAGTGGAAATGTTGTGTTATAGTCTCCATGTTGTTTCCAGCATCATAAATTCTTAAGTTCAGAAAATTAGATTCTTTCTTCACAGCTGAAAAACAACAACATTTATTCTCTATTGAAATCTGCATCGTCCACTCCAAAGGTCACAATCTGAAGGTAACATCTGGTTTTGTTCCCTGTGGTTAACTCTGAGCATCAGTATGGTGGGATTTATCCACTACATCCACACCACTGTGGTTCAGTGTTGTCCTGATGGAGTAACAGCAGCCAGTATGATCCAGGCTTTAGCTGCTGGGTCTCTGTGTGACCTCTCAGACTGTTTAACAGATCAGACACAAAGAGAATCAGAGCAGCTCTGTTCTTTAAAGACAAACATGAACCCACTCAGGTCACACTTTCCCCACAGATATGAGCATCACTGTCCTCAAACAGCAAATGACCAAGTCGAACATTTGGATCTTTTCTCTTTCATTGTTTTCTTTTTAATGAATCTTTGTAACAATCTGAGGATGTTTCAGGTCATATTTATCCAGGAAACACAAACATGTAAAGGAGTCATCACAGCTCTCTGACCTCGTTGCTCCAGGTTCACCACTGAAGAGTGGAGGGTGATCTTTGGACCAGTCACTCCTCACAGACGGACAGCTGGACCCTGCAGACTGTGACCTCTGACCTCTGCAGACACAAACATGATTGAAGCAGCTGTGATCACACAGACTGCAGATAATGCAGCTGTTTCCTGTCAGTAACATCCTCTTAGATTAGAGTTCAGCTTTTTACAGGAAAACTGGACAAAACTGATTTTTGTTACAAACTCATTTTCATTTCCTCTCAGCTCACAAACACAGTCAGACAATCAACCAGAGTCAACACTGATTATAATGTCAGTGCAGAATTATTTCTGTTACTCAGTGAGTTCAGCTCTCTGACCTCGTTGCTCCAGGTTCACCACTGAACTCTGGATTGTTTCCTTTGGACCGGTCACTCCTCACAGACGGACAGCTGGACCCTGCAGACTCTGCTCTGTCCTCCTCTTCCTCCATCATCATCTTCAGTCAGTCTGAGAGGTAAACCACAAACACTCAGTGAGTTCACATTAACAAGAGGAACTGAGTTACAGTCGCTGACCTCTGACCTGTCATGTGACCATGAAACCAGGTCAATATGTCTGTAGGTTCAGTCATCCAGGTCATGTGATCTAAGGAGCTTGGAGAGAAAAGAGACGTCTTTAAGTTTCTGGAAGACGTTTCATCTGAGAAGCTTCTTCAGCTCTAAAACCAAACGGTGGAGAGTCCCAGATATTTAAACCTGAGAGGGAAAGAAAGCATGTCGCTGACCCACCACTGATGTTATTTCAAGGAGGAAACTGAGAGCCTTTGCACCAGGAGCACAAACATCAGCTCCAGCAATGATCCACTGATGTGTTTTTATTCCATGTATGAATGTTGTTATTGACAGAGATGACGTTTGTGTGTCAGTGATGCAGTGACTGTTGTTGTTACCTGTACAGGCTGGTTAGACTCTATGAAACAGATCATACAGATCTCTGCATGTTAGAAGAGACTATTAAAGGTCATGAATGAGACAAAGGCAGGGAGGCGTCCTTTACAGCTAAACAGCAGAGTGAGAGAACAGCCAGCACCTCTACATTTATCACATTATACAGCACATGTATGATACTGACAGGGATGAGAAGAATTTAGTGATTCTGATCCCATCATTGATATTACTTATTGATTCTCAGTAGCTCTGCTCTGACAGTCACCACCATCACTGAGCAGCATATCAAAGACATTTGTGCACATTAACTGCATGTTGTGGCTCAAATGTTTGTGCATGTTGGAGGCATTTCCTCTTTGTTGTGATCAGTGTTGGTCATTACTCAAAACAGTCATTATTACACATATTACACAGAACACTTTAATTAAAAGTAATGGAGTACGTTACTTCATTACTCCTCATAACATTACTTTGATGTTAAAATGAACAAATGAGCATGTAACAACATAAAGCTGAGGTACAGCCCCACACACCAACACAGATCCTGATGAGGTCACGTGATGTTTCTCTGAGTGTTTATGAACACAAATCAAAGATGAAACAGCACAAAGACACTTCAAAGTGATTCTACTGTAGAAACATGAACAGGTAGAAACCTGCAGCCTGACTGCTCATCACTTTGTTACCTGTTCAAGTTCAGCAGCAGCAGCTCACTTTATCACGGTGCTGGTCTGGGGTCAGTGTTTACTCAGCTTTAACCTCACTCTGGGTTCTTGGCTAGCTTAGCGTTAGCTTAGCTTTAGCTTAGTGTTAGCATGCTGTGTGCTAGCTTAGCGTCAGAGCTCTGCAGGTGTCTCGTGTGTAAATATTAATCACAGTGACAGTAAAGGAGGTAAAGGGCTGTGACGTCATCACGTACGCTGCGTCCTCTGTGGGCTCTGAGTGAACTCAAAGTACAAACTACAAGTACACAAACACGAACGTAGCTCAGAGTGGCGGACACACTCGGCCTCGTTGGTCCAGCTGTGAGTCCGTTACCGTGAACTATGGAGCGGCAGATTTGTGCTGAACTAAGCTGCACACAGCTGATGTTAGCCAGGAAACATTACACACTGACTTTAATGGAGAGACCGGAAATACAAACACACACAGTTTGTTGTGTGAAGAAATCAAACACGAGCTGAACAAACAGTAAAGTTCCTAAAGACAAACTGTTAAAGGAGGAAACAAAGCAAACTTACAGTTTCTTCACACACCAACAACAAGCTCCACTCCACACCTGGACACTAAACACGGACACACAGGTGAGCTGCTTCCTGGAAGGAGGCGGGGCTCCACCTGAAACTCAGCACAGGTGGGAGGGGCTCAGCTCTGTGTGTGCTGATGTGTTAACTTTAAAAATATGCCGTCTGACTGCTCAGACTGAGTCAGAGTAAAGTTCACATGCTGACGTGTGGAGACATGAAACCTTGTTGTAGCTGCAGGTGTGAACACACTGATCCCAGATCAGCTCTGCTGTATTTGTAACATGAACATTTCTGCTGCAAAGCTTCAAATGTTCAGCATGTTTCTCTGTTTCCAGTCTATAGATCCAGTCACACTTTCTACCTTCACCTGTGCAGTAAAGACTGAGAGCAGAGCTGAAACCAAGCGTCCAATCAGTGAGCAGCATCAACACCTGAGCTTCATTCAGACTCTGTTATTGAAGATGTTGTTGGTACAAAGTTCATCTGCTGCTCACATGAATCCATGAAAGATTAATTTCACTGAATGTTTCTTCAAAGCTCATTTCAACCTGTTGAAGTCATGAATGAAAGTGCAGACTGAGAGTGGATCACATGATGTTTGAGGTGTGTCATGTGACATGTTCAGTATTGTCACACATGTCTAGATTGTCCCTGATATCATAACTGCTCAAACACTGATGATTATATTTGAAGAATTATTCCTGATGGCAGCAAAGTTTGAATGGAGCTCTCTGTCTGTGCTGATTTGTCGCCCTCTGGAGGTCAAAGCACAAACTGCATGATGTCACTGTAACCACCACAGTGACAGGAAGTGTTTTTATGACTGAAACACTGAAATGATGCTAACGGCTGTCGTTAGGCTCACTGACAGCAGTGCTGATGTGTTCATGTCAAACACTGGCTCAGGTCAGACTCCTTCATCCTTCTCCAGCGTGAGGCCGCCCTCAGACCCACAGGAGCCCTGACCTTTGACCTCCTGACTCTAACCATTTTAGTCTTGTTGCATCTTTAAATGCAAATCCTGTGAAATGGTCAGGGGCGGCTCTAGAGAAATTTTCTTAGGGTGGCAAAATCAAAGCCTTTTTCCCCCAAACACATATGCAGGTGGTTACATGTGGTTAAAATGATTCAAATGCAGTAAGTATGCACGTTTTTCATATAAATATAGTCTATAACTTAATTATTGTCTGTACCCACATGATTACACACTTTAGTTACATGAAACATGTGAGTTTTGATGTTATGTACTGTACAGCCTGTATATTAAATACATATGTAGCCCAATAAGTATAAACTCCAGAAAGCTACACAACATGGGGCGCTTCATTTACAAACACAAGTCTAACTTAAGTTTCACTGTTTTTGTTAGAAAACAGTCACATTGTTGCAGCTTAAATGACACAAAATGTCAGAAATCTGCACTGTCATGAACAAACATGTAAACCTCATTTTTCATGATTTGTTGGATTCACCCTCTGAGGTCTGAAATACAACCGGACATTTGTGACTCCTTTGAGTTTACGTTTGTATTTCACCCTCAGATTGTTTCATTTTATTTTTTCCTCCTCTTGCTTTGTTTGTATCTTTTCAGCTCAACTGAATTTAGTTGTTTTTTCACTGACATACTGCATTAGTATTACTATTACTATTAATGTAACTATTACTGATCTGAAATCACACAAAGAACCTAAAATCCTAGCAGTATTTTCTACTGTAAAAAAACCACAGACGTGTTGGGTAAATGTTTATAACTTGAAATGCAAATATAAATTGTACATTTTGTAAACAGATACAACTATTTATCTAAAAATGCAGCCAATACACCTGCTGTTTTTTCATTTTCTACAACCATTTAAAATAGCACTCACCTTCCTTCATTTCCACAGTGTAACATCCACCCACCTGTGTAAAATCAGAAATTCCCATGGTGTTGTTCAAAATGTGCTCTGGCACAATCATAAGCATCGCTTGCTGCTGAAAACAAGAAGAAAGCCGTCCTGCTATGGGCTGAACATTTGTTAATGTGGAGGGGGGGACACTATGGAATATATCCAGTTCTAGCATTTATATTCACTGCTGACTGTAACTACGCTCAAACTGTTAAACTTATTTTAATAAACAACACTGTCATATGCAAAACTGGGGTGGCACTTGGGGTGGCAAGGGATCATTTTAGGGTGGCACTTGCCACCCCATGCCACCCTTCTAGATCCGCCCCTGCTGATGAAGCCAACAGGTTCGCTTCATTTGCAAAAAGCAGATATGAGTTTCTGAGGCCACAGTCTTCTGTGGCAGAAGGGGAATCAGGGGAAGCCCTGGAGGAGTCCACCACCCACCAGAAACAGGTCTGAGCTCTCACTGCAGTTGTAAAGGGGCTACACAGCCCACATGAGGCTGAGGGATGCAGCCTTCTGTCAGACTGTCACTAACACAGAGAAACACCCGTGTACACTCATGGGCACATACACCAATCAGCCTCGACCCTTTCTTCCTTTGCATTTGTGGTTTGGTGCCATAAATGCACAACATAGAAGAGCCACCTCGACGGGACAACACTCAGCGGTTCATCTGTCTCTCTTCCACAGCATGTCTTTATCCTGTCTTCCTTCTCTCACCCAAACCAATCACAGCAGATGGCCCCGCCCCTCCCTGAGCCTGGTTCTGCTGGAGGTTTCTTCCTGTTAAAAGGGAGTTTTTCCTTCCCACTGTCGCCTGGGGAAGTGCTGCTCATAGGGGGGTCATATGATTGTTGGGTTTTTCTCTGTATCTATAATTGTGCGATCTACTGTACAATATAAAGCGCCTTGAGGCGACTGCTGTTGTGATTTATATAAATAAAATTGAATTGAATTAAGAAGCTCAGAAACAAAAGTGTCTGGACTTTTTTAAGTTTCTTGAAGACATTTCATCTGAGAAGCTTCTTCAGTTTTACACTGTGTGCACAATTATTATGCCAGAACTATTTTTGAGGATTAATGTCATTATGGACCAAGGACAGTACTCTGGGTCTCCTGCAGAACAACTCGAGCTGTGATACCTGAATGAAGAGCCTCTGCTGCTTTAAAGAAGGAGGCTCGAGGCAGAGGTGAGGTGCAGACCAACCAGCTTTTATTCAGCAACTTTAACAGAAGGATCAGAAAAATAAAACTATACAGCACAGTGATGCTGACTGAAGCCACAGCATTAAACTAAACAAGCATCGGATCATCTTTAACAACATCTAATAAATAATGACAACTATTTAATCCTGTATTTCCTACAATAAAGCCTGTTCAGATATTTGTTGCTGATGGAAATGTAAAAGGCTCCCAGGAACCAAAGGACAAAAACAGAGGCAACAGTCACAGCTGCAAAGGATCCCCTAACACATAAACTGGTTCGAAGATATTTTCTAGCTCTGCAGAGGAGCTTGATTGCACGGACAGTAAAAAGTGGATTCAATAACAGCAGCGAGCGCTGAGTGATATAACGGTGCTGCGAGCAGCAGTGCAAAGGCTCACACAGAGACAGCAGCTACACTGTGTGTGGATGTGATCCACAGTCACAGCTGTGGGTTTCAGTCAGTGTGTCTCTAACTTCATGGTCACATTTCAAAGCTTATTGGAGCCAGAAGATGTTCAAGTAAAAGATTTATTGCTGTACTCGTCTACCAGGATAACAGGAGGTTCATAAAGCTGTGTAATACTTCAGCTTTCCATCATGGAGTAGTAGTTGTGTCCCTTTGTGTTTATTAGTGTGTTCACACGTCTACTTTAACTTCACTCTGTAATGAAAGGATTCAAATCACTGATAAATACATACATGCTGACTCTGAGTCTCAGTGAAGGAGGAAAGGATGGATGAAGGCAGCCTAGTGTGGGTCATGTGTGTCCAGCAGTCATCCAGGGCCTGGATCCATCTGTAACAGGAAGACAAAGTCCAGCCTGTAATCATCCTATCAGGCACAGCGTTTCCATCCAGCATCCTGACTACGCTAACAACCCGTCAAACGTCTCCTCTGGTCCACAGAAGTCACACTTCCTGTGTCATGTTTACCTTTTTAAGTGTGCTATTCAAGCCTGTGTGACCAACTCTGACTCTCCAGATTCCATCCTGGTCTCTGCTGCAGCTTCTTCTACACGACTGTTTTCTGTATAATAATATCTGCCTTTCCCGTCTCTGTCCCAGTGTGCCTGCCACTCGTCCTTCATCTTTACCTTCATTATACTCTTCACCTCACTTTCACTGTATTTTATAGTCAAACCTGCACGACTTCTTCTTGCTGCACCTTTTTAAACTTATCGTCCTGTTCATTGCATCAACACCGATATTCACAGGGAGCCATAAGAAATCCACTTCTATCCCTCTGTGTTTGATTCTATACAGTAAATGAAGTATATCAAAAACAATATGTTGCCTAGAGTCTGAAGACATATCACCTGTGCTCACTAGCACGCTGCTAGAGTCCCAGCAAACCACATACCTCCATATTAGTGCGTCCTCCACCCAGTTCAAGCCAGTAACATCACTACCAGCTCCCAGTATAAACTGCCACATCATCTGTAATTCTTTTACTCATCACCAAACTTATTTGTGGGAGAACAAATGCAGCAGCCGTTCTTTTATCTGACAGTGTTGACGCATCAGTAAATATCCTCACATGACCTGAGGACTTTCCCACTATATGAACCTGCTTTTAGTCGCCCCTCCTCCCTCGCCACAAGCTTCCTTTACAACATAACTTATAAAAAACAACTTTATTGACAATCAGCAATAACAATTACAGACAGTCTAGAAGAAGAATCACATGATCAAGGAGCAGAAGTTTATGGTTTTAATAGCTTTTACATTTTGGGAAAGTTTTAAAAACATTGTTTGGTTTTCTTTCTAAAGCGTTGAAAGGACGGCTTTGCATCAGAACAGTAAGATCAGCAAATGAATCCATTAAAGTTCTTTTGCCTTGTTTGCAAAAGAAGCCAAACAACATTTGTGTTACAAAGAGAGACTTCAGAACAGATCAAAGATCACAAACATCAGGCACTGGTGGAAACAGCCAAACACAGAAACAGAGGCACCAGCAGGTGAAGGAGGCCTGTTGTAGAAATGACTCTGCGTGCTCAGGTAGAAACGCATGAAGAACCAGTGCGTCTAATATTTGGAGACCAATCTGTGTTTGAGCGTCCTGGATGAAACACAGATCATGTTGCAGAGCGAGGACGTCGTCTTTCCTCCCGAGTGTGTAACTACAGGACGTGTGCAGAAGGTTTAATCGTCCTCCTGACAGTTACTGATGAACGAGTCCTTCAGGGAGGCTCCAGGATCACTGTGGCTTTTACCAGCTGCTGCTAAACTGAGAGGTGTTGCTGCTTCATGTGTGAAGATGTTTGCATGGCTTTAACAGTGCAGACGTTCCTCATGTGCACCCATTTCATATGTTTTATTGTGATGTTTAGTAACATCTGCTTCCCTCCTTCAGGCAGACGATAAAGTGAGCTCAGCCTTAAACATGTGGAGAGAACGTTTGACCGACAGTCCTGGGACGACTGCAGAACAATGGTTTGTTTTTAATGATAAAGTTTCATAATGGAAATAAATGCTGAGCCTGTTTCATGATGTTGGCCCTGCAGCATCAGGCAGGATTAATACTGTAACAAACGTGTGTCACAGTTATAATGACTTTAAATGAAGACTTGGGTTGGATGGAGATGTCAGCTGGATTTGTGCTGACTGTCACTTTAAATGTTTTCAGTTCAGCTTCTAAATCTACTTTTGTATAATGTTTGCTGAGTTTTGCACTTCATGACGCTTTTAAGAAGAGCCAATAAATCCTGACTTTACACAAAAATAAAGGTTTAATGTGTTTAGTGTGACAGTGGAGGAGAGCGCACATAATAAGAGTCATTAACAGAATGGTGACAATTATAATCTGTCTCATTTTAGGAGCAGCTCACAGGCACAACAGACTACAGAGCAATCAAAGCACCAGTTAAACGTCCATGTGACCGGCTTACAGCCAATGAACAATCAGTCCCCACTGTCCCCACCAACATCACTGTACTGGAAAGACTGTGCTGCCATGGTCAGAGATGAACTGGTACTAAAATGTAAGGCAGCTGATGTGTGTGGCCTTAGCAGCACAAATGCATCACGGCTGCAACGCTGCAGTGTGTTTAAACATTTGAACATTTCTGTGGCTTCAAACCAGCAGCTGCTCTGTACTCAGTCGTGTTTGTGTGTCTGTCAAAGTGATTGTTGTCTTTAAAAAGCCTTTTGTGTTGAGTTTTGTGAGCAGTGCCGAGCTTCTCTGTAGTCTAAGCTGAGTCGATATATTTGATTCCATGTTTGGTGTGATTTTCAAAGTCAGCAGCAGCAAACGCTGAACAAGCAAAGTTTGGGCCCATCAGAGACAGCAGTGGACCTGCTGACCTGTAGGTGTTGGAGGTGTTTGTGTGCAGCTGTGGGTCAGTCAGCTTTATTTCACTTATCCATGACAGAGCGCTGTTAGCTGTGAGTTAGCATCCACTGAGCTGTTTCATCTACTCTGTCACTGCCAGCAAGCAGAGCCCAGGGTTGGCTTCAGAAGCTGGACGTGGCCTTGCTCAAGGGCACTTTAGCAGCACGTTCCCAGCAGTAACAGAGGGATTCAAACTGGTGACCCTGGAGTAGGAATCACCCAGAAAAGTCACCTTATGCCAGAAGTTTTAGTGAGACGGGAACAACATTACAGCTCTGATGTCATTGACCTGTGCAGTGAGGACATATTGAACTGTGAGGACACAGCTTATAGGTTCAACACTGACCCTGGGTCAGCATGTGCAGGTGACATGGTGTTGGTGTCACCACTACAGACAGCTCAGGTTCAACTGGTTCTTCTTTGATTTGCTTCTATAGCACAAAGGTTGACACCAGTCTGGTCCAGTTAGCATCTGAATCCATAAACGTGTGAGCTCGTCCCACCAGAGGACGTCAGCATCATGGGGATAATGTCTACAGCAGGAAAACACAGGGACAGTTGGGTTTGCTGCACATCTGGAACACACAGTTAGCTCAGATATGTTCATGTCGCTAACACCAATACAGTGACTGAGTGCTCTATAGCAGCTAATGCTAACAACTGTAACACTGCTGTTTGTCATGGTTTTCAGACCAAATGATAACAAAACGTTGGGAAAAGTGAAATATTGGAACATGAAATCATAAATTATTACATTTAAACAACAATAATACAGCTAAATTTCCCCTGTTGGCTCATAAGCTGCTCACCTGGATGCTACATCAGTGCAGTCCTCTCTGAACATTAGATAATCAACACACACACACTTATTGTTGAGAGGCTGACTTCACTAAACTCACAGAAACTCTTAAGAAGCTCCTCAAATGATGACTTTGGAGTTTTGTGTTACTGTCAGTGTATAAAAGCTAGAAAAGGAAGAAAAGCAGGAGAAATGATCAAAGTGCTGCTGTGTGCAGGAAGAACTACAACATGTTAGTGAGAAACACAAACAGGGTGTGAAACACACTCCAGAGGAAACGCTGTGTGCAGGCTGTCTGTGACTTCCTGTGTCTCTGCCACAGACTGGGACAGACACCAGTGAAACCAGTCACTGTGGTCATGTGCTTGTAGCCAGCAGCCTGTGATGTGAGGCTGCTTGAGTCAGTCGTCTGCTTCCACCATGTAAACCTTGGTGTCTCCTACATGCACAGATGTTTCCTACAGACTGTGCTGCTCCAGCTGTCACACAGATGTTGAATCAGCAACATCTGCTGTCACGTGCTCCCTGGTCCCACAGATAACAGGCTGCATACAAGAGGCTCACCTCTGCTACCTGCTGCTCCACTCCCCATCGCTGTTTTGGCCACGCCTCCCGTTGGTCAGCAGGTAAAGGTGAAGCCTGGGACATGGAAGCCTTTACAGCAGAGCTTCATGGGCCTGTCCAGCAGCAGGCTGAGGAGAGAAAGGTGACAGAGTTCGCTGTTACAAACAGTTTCTCAGCTTTGATCTAAAAGAGCTTCTTTCCTGTTAAAGCAGCTGAGAGTGAGCACATGTTCTCCCCCTGAGGTTCTCATGACAGAGGAAGAACTCACAGCTGAGGAGGACCAGGATCTCCATCCACTCACAGTCCCTGCAAACAAAACCACCATTTGAACTTTAACATTTGTTGTCAGTTCTTGTGTCACTCAGCACATCTCAGCTGTTCCTCTGAGTTTCTTCTGAAAGTCTTCCTGTGATTGGCTGTTCACAGACACATGACTACATGAATCAGCTCCACATGTTCTCAGCAGCAACATCTGGGCAGCTGTGACAGGTTAAAGACAACATGTTTCTAAGTGCAATTAGAAGAAGAAGCCAGTAAAGACGCGTCTGTGATGCAAAGCAACAGAAGAGCAACGTGAGCCACAGTAAGTGATGGAGGATGAACTGGTCCTGTCTCTGTTGGTGGGCTCGTATACTGGCAGGAAGGAAGCTTCTCTGGGATTTCTCAGGCTTTTCCCCGCAGCACGCCGTGTGATAAATACTCACAAATACTCACAAACGTGTCGTTTCATGCGTCGGTCAAACACTCGACGTCCAGCTGGAAACACTTCAGGGAAGTTCATCTGCCCGAGATTCAGAAAAGTCACAGAAAATGTCAAATTGTTGTGATATAGATGTTTATCAAATCAAATCACTTTTGTTGTCACATCACATGTGCAGGTACACTGGTACAGCACATGTGGGTGAAATTCTTGTGTGCGAGCTTCACAAGCAACAGAGGTGTGCAGGACGATAGGATATGATCATGGTCACAGCGCAGCCCCAGTGATGTTAAACACAGAGGGTTCAAACCTGTCGTTGCTTCATCAGTGTGGACGTTTAAAGATGGATGTAACCATTTAATTATGGTTACATAATTAATTATGTAATTAATTATGCAATGGGAGACAATGGGAGACAATGGGAAACAATGGGAGGTCGGACCTCCACGCGCTCTCCGGACAAAGACGCCGTAAAAAATGTAATAAAGAACACCAAAAAAAAATTTCTGTAGAGTTAACGGCTCTGCGTTTCCAACAGAGGGAGGGAAATCTGGGAGGATGTTTATTTTAAAAACCCTTATACATCAGGTTCTTGTTCTCTGCAGCTTTCAGCAGAATTTCCTCACCAATGTGGTAGTAGTGCAATCTCAAGATGATGGGCCGAGGAAGATGACTTTGTTTGGGACGCTGGCGATTCGCTCTATGTGCTCGATCGATGAGTGGCTTCTCCTCGAGAGATAGCGCCTCCGCCAACAGGTGTGAACCAACTCAGTCATCTTGGGTCCCTCTGTGCCTTCTGGTATTCCTGCAGTTCTTAAATGATTCCTCCTGGAGTGCCTCAAGAGCTCCACATCTCTCATCTAACTTCTTTACCTCCGCAGACAAACACTCCACAGTGGCCTGGAGAGTGGCGATGGTGTCAGAGTGGTTCGAGGCACAGTCCTGCAGTTCAGTCAAAGTGTTATCATGCCTGGCCACGTCGCTTTTTATGTCCGAAATTGAGGGCTGGATGCTCTGGTTCAAGGATGATATCTCGCCTCCTATGGTGGTAGAAATCTCTAATATGCAAGTGTCCAGTGCTAGTTAGTTAGTTCTAGTTCTAGTGGTTAGTGGGGCTTTATTTGATGATTCTAGTGTGTGTTACATTGTTGTCATATTGTTGAGTCGCAGAGCTGTACAGTGTTACAGTTTCTGTAGAGTCTGGTATAAGGAACTCAGATCCCTCTGTGAATAATGTTCACTGAAACTGATCTGTAGTTAATGAACTAGTCAGGATTTACACTAGAGAACGTTTCTGCCATTACATGGCCTGTATTTGTAGAGCGCTTTACTCGTCCCTAAGGACCCCAAAGTGCTTTTTTGCCCAAGGACACAACGACCGAGACTGTCCGAGCCGGGGCTCGAACCGGCAACCTTCCGATTACAAGACGAGCTGCCAACTCTTGAGCCACGATCGGCCCACATATTGTTGTCTTTTGTTGCAGACACCAAGTGTTGAGATCCTGTCTCAACCTCCTACATTCTTCCAGCAGGTTACACATTATTTTTTGTATTTGGAATCAAATATATGTGTCAGTTGGGCCTAGTGCAGGGGTCAGCAACCTTTAACACCCAAAGAGCCTTTTGGACCCGGTTTCCACGCAAAGGGTCAGGGTTCGGGAAAACACTGGGAGCCGCAAATACTTTGTGACATCTAAAATGAAGATAACACTGTGTATATTGTTTTTACCTTTATGCTTTGTGTGAACAACTACAGTGTGTTGCTTATGAAATCCATGAAGTGCTACAGAGAAAATTACATTTGATTTATGTAATGAAGACATTTTGAGCTCTTAAAGAAATATAACAAAGGAAAGCTGAACTACAATGATCCATGTAGCAAACACAAACTGTTATATCGCCTTTGGGCTTTTGGAGCCTTGACCTGACTTTTAAAAAAAGCGCGTTGATGCAAACATCGTCGGGTCTGCCGTGATATGTTTACAACGGGACTTCTGCTCCTGAACCTCTGCGCACAGCGTCTGCAGGTAAGGTAACTTTATTTATACCCAAAGGCAAGGTAAATTTGCTTTACAGAAAAATGACAGCATTTGACATCCCTTTAAAAACACACATACCTAGTAAATATATAAAGCTCACTGTGACACATACTTTAATATTTCGAATCAAAAACAGTTCTTATTTAATTCAGTGACAGCAACGGGGACAAAGCGATTTTTATAACGCTTTGTCCTGCATCTCGGAAATAGAAACCTCCGTCCTGAGGGAAGAAGCTGAAATTCACCCCTTAGAGGATGGGAACCATTTTTAAGGATTGATAAAGCCATCCTCTGTACCTGCTCAGAGTACAGGGAGGCTAAACAAGACTGTGGCTCACCTATCAGACGACTGGACCATCTCACTATCTGATTCAGAGAGTTTTTCTCTGTGACAGAGGTCTGACCGAACCATGCCACCAAACAAAAGGATAAAACAGACTCAATAAAAGAACGAGAAAACAAAGTTAACATTTTTTGGTCAATGTGGAAATGAACAAGTTTCCTAAGGCAATAAAGGTGCTGGTGACCCTTTTTACAAACTGATTTGCAATTTTGATCAAAGTTCAGTTTTTCATTGATTATGGTCCCAAGATATTTATATGATTGCACTTGCTCTATTTTCTGACCTTTAATTAAAGTGACTCCGTGCCCATTTTGTTGTTTCCTAAAATCAACAACCATGTCTTTTGTTTTAGATATGTTCAGCTGGAGATAAGACTCCTCCCACCACTGAACAAAGTCATCAATGACTGGGCCGTGGTTAGTTTCACCCTCTTTCAGTAAGCTGACAATAACAGAGTCATCTGCATATTTAATAATGACCCTGTTTTCATGTCTGCCCTGACACATGTTTGTATAGAGAGTGAATAATAAGGGCGATAGGACGCAGCCTTGAGGAGAACCTGTGGAGGAGAACACTGGGTCAGACAGAACCCCATTTATTCTCACTCTTTGTGACCTGTCAGTTAGAAAATCTAAAATCCAGCCCAGCAGGTTTTTCCTGATTTCAAACTGTTCTAAAAGTCTCTTAATTAAAATATGGGGCTGTGTTGTATTAAAAGCCGAAGAAAAATCAATGAAAAGAAGTCTTGCAAAAGTCCCTTTACTCTCTACATGTTTAAGAATCAGATTTAGTAAAGTCAAAAGTGCGTCCTCCACTCCTCTGTTGGGCCTGTATGCAAACTGCATTGGATCCAGCTGACCTTCAGTCTCTTCATAATCACATTTCTGAGGATTTTTTCAAAGACTTTCATGACAACTGAAGTGAGGCAACAGGCCTGAAGTCGTTTAGATTTAGGGACAGGAACCACGACTGCTTCTTTGCAAAGAGAGGGCACATGTTGTGTTTGCAAGGATTTGTTAAAAATAACCTGAAATATAGGCCTGAGTTCATCAGCACAAGATTTAATTAGGCGGCCACTAATATTATCAGGACCTGGCTCTTGTTCACATTGACTGTATGAAAGGCCTTTTTAACATCGCTGAGTTCAATGATAAAGTGCTGAGTATCTCTCAGTTTCTGTTTCAGTTCCCAAATATCCTCGCTGAAATCAGAAGAACTAAAACGAGCATAAAACATGTTTAAAGCATTTGAAAATCTCTGTCTGAATTAAAACATCTAAAATGACCTGACTGCTGCTCTGGGGATTTTGAAACCCTGCTATGGTTTTCATACAAGTCCAGGCAGACCCAAAAGTTTTTGCAGCAAATTTGCTTTCAAGAAGGTTTTTGTCTGTTTTGCTTTCAAGATCTCGATGTTCATTTCCTTGGTAGCTGTCTGAAAATCGGTAACAGCCCCTCTTTAAAGGCCTGTCTCTTTTTCCTTAAACAGGATTTGACACTTTTAGTGACCCATGGCTTATTGTTAGCGTAAATTTTAACGCGCTTACGGGGTATAATCATGTCTTTACAAAATACTGCACAGGAGCTAGTAACATCCACCAAAGCGTCGAGATCATCTCCACAAGACTGAAGACGGGGCTGTACGAAGTCACTTTATCTCTACAGGACTGTAAGCTGTCGTCTGTGAGGCGTGAGCGTGTTTGTTTGAACACAGTTCACGGTGGAGAACAGCTGCTGACATAATGTGGATCTGAAGATCCATAACTGGCCTACCTGGGGCTGAAAGTCTCCATAAATGCAGGCGTTTCGGCGGCTACACCGGCTTCCACGAGTGTGACGCTTATTTTGAGAAAATAATAGAATATAAATGTATTTTTATATTTCAATATCACAATAATCTTCCAATGTAGAACTACAAGTTAAAAAAGAAGTAACATAAATCAAATCCACTTCAGCTAAATACTTCTCATTTATTTCCATCTTACATGCTGTGACTGCAGCCATTCCCACATCTCTGTGAATGGGACTCATGGACATGGATCAGTGGTTGTTGATCAATGGTCCTGAGAATCTGCATAATTAAGATGAAGGAACGGAGCTCCCAGCCCATCGTTCCTGCAGCTGCTTTCAGTCTTTATGCAAATGTCCTGTTTGTAAGACTGAAACCTGCAGCTGAGACTGAAGACGTCACCTGATGATGACGACACGTTTCTGCCACAAAACGCTGCGTCCAGATGAACAGAAGCAACAGACTCACTTTCCTGGATGATTGAGATGCATCAAGACTTCATTGTGTGTTACTTCTCATTCAGCACAGACACATTATTCCTGTTAGGTCATGTCAGCTGTCACTCAGTACAAGCACAACTGTGAACAACACAAACTTCTCTTCAATGTGTCACAGAAACACTAAGTGTGAGAGCCTGTATGACACACAGGACAGACTGTAAGCTCTGCTGGCTGCACAGCACTTTGTAGCAGTTTTCCAACATGTCCTCCACCCGTGATGTCAGTGGTGGGACCCCAGTCACAGCACTCAGCACCACCTCCTTTAAATGGATTTTATAGCAGTTCCTCCCGTTACTCGGTGCAACGCTTCTTAAATGTGTTTTTGCAGGATAAAACACAGCAGGTGGTGTAGAGAGGACGTCAGCTGACGGAGCAGAGGGAGGCAGACTGTGGATAAATGACAGAGTGAGAGGAGAGCAACCATGACAGAAGCACAGGTGTGGCAGATAGAAGTGGCTTTATAGACACTTATTGTCAGTCCTCGTGCATGCTGTGGAAATAAGTGTCTGTGTCATGAGGTGACATGTGAGCTTATCTTTGGTCAATAAAGCTGAACGACCAGTTTTCACTTTGCTTGTTACGCTTGTTTAGTGACGTCTGGGTTTCTGTGGAGCCCGAATTTTGATGAGTTCTGGTGAAATCATCTGAGATCATCTGAGCATCGGTGAAGAGTCAGCAGAGAAAGTGTGGGACAGAAGTTTGCTTTGGACACATGGACTGAAATCAAAAAGTAACAAACAGGATTTCCAATGGACAGTATGGAGAAGTGAAAGTACACAAAGGCTGTGCTGGAACACGTGTGTTACACTTTTTGACAGCTGAGAACAAAACACAATATTTTGCATCATCTCTGCAGTGTCTCTTCTTTCCTCTGCTGTTGTGCTTTTAGCTCCAAACTGTTTCAAATGGTTTGTCAGCAAGCTGACCTCTGACCTCTGCAGTACTAACTCCTGACCCGTACAAAGAGCGGGCGTTTCTGACCTTTGACCTGCAGCTGTATGTCTCTCAGTCTCAGTTCTTCTCTCCGTCACTGATGGAGCAGGTGTAGTTGCTGCTGACAGTCAGTCGTTTGTTTTCTCAGAGTGAGGCTGAAGTCTGAACTGTTCAGAGCATCAGGTCTCATCAACGTGCGCTGCTGTAACGCCGCTTTGTCCTCTGAGATCACCAGGTATGAAACCTGAGTGCTGACAGAGCAGCATGTTCCCCCTCATTCACCTCCACCACCACAGCCAAGGCATGCTGGGAAACTGAGGACACACAGACGGAGAACTGAAGTGTCTGCTGTGTGTTCATCTCAGAGTCCTCACAGGTGACACATTAGCTCCAGAACACCAAGCCAGGTGTTTGAAGCCTGACAGGGATTCTTCCCATCCAGAGGGAGGATTTAGCTGCACAACAATGAACATTAGTGTGTAGTTTAGAAACACAGACTGTGCCTGCACTGCATCTAGTGAAGAAAAGTGTTACTGCGAGAGAACGAGGCTCCTTTAAAGCAGCTGATATTAAGGTTGAAAAATCAACAATAAGCTGATGTAATCAACGTTTCACAAAATGGTCAGCAGCTAAAATCTGGAGCCGTTCTTTGGTGGTAATTAACAGTTTGTTCTTGTTAGCTAATTATGTCATTAAAGGTAGCAGCAGAAGCCTTGTGTTGAAAGCCCATTCACTCACACATTCACACAGTATGTGTGTGTCTGTGTTACACTGTGGACATCCCTTCTGTTGGAGCGCCATCTTGTGGCAGGTTTAAGAAATGTTCTTCTTGTAAATCCAAACTGATGCACCTCCATAGCAGACTGTGGAGGCTTTCAGTGACATGAAGACTTGATTTATACTGTCATATTCTCCTGTTACACAAAGCACAGCACGCTGAACATGGATGAACTGAAACTCCCAGCATCTGACTGAGGAAAAGCACAAATCATTCTCACACTGACTCCTGCTTGATTTTAGATTTGCTTTCAAATCCTCACACTTTCATATGAAGCACTAAATGGGCTCCAGACTGTTTATCTCAGCTTCCTGTCAAACACACTGCTGCTCACACCGAGGCTCAGTTTACTCCTCCAGCCTGGCTTAACCTGCTGTCTGTTAAAAACAGTCCCACACTCCTCTGTTTAATCCTTCTGATCAGACTCTTTGATTTTGTATTGTTTTTACCTGAAGTTGTGTTTTTGACATGGTTCTGTCTGTGAAATAAAGCTCACACACACACTGCTACAGTCCTTCATACACTTAGAAACGAAGCTGCTCCTTTCCTCAGTGCTGACACATAAAGAAGAGTTGCTTTTATATCCAACACGTCTCTGTTCCAGAAAACAGCTTCAGCAGCCTCTGAGTCTGAACTTGGAGTTGGTTATAAGCCACAGGCCTGTGTGCACAGCAATGAGGAAATATAATGCAGTAAGTGAAACATGGATGTGTGGAACAGATTATCCCAAAGGTTGATTCTGTTCATCTGGACGTTCTCAGTGAAACATTTGGTCTCTCGGTCAGGTGACTCCTTTAGTCTCAGCTGACTGCAGCTTTCCAAACCTTTGTCACTGGATCACTCACTTCATCTCCAACGTGTCCCTGACACAGACAGCTGGAGCCGTTACAGCAAAATCATTGATCATCGTTTTTAGAACATTAGCTGGTGTTGGTGGGCAGGCTAGCAGTGCTAATTGTTAGCACTAGTTCTGCTGCTCTCCCTTTGTCTCTGTTATTGTTGGTCTTTAGTGAACAATAGAAAGTGTCTTCATGAGACTGTTGCCTAATGTTCAAATGTAGATAACACCACCTGCACCAACCTGTTACACAGCACAACCCTCTGGTGTAGCTTTGGCTGGAGCACATATTGGCAGCTCCAGTGACATCACCACTCCATGGTGACATCATCTCTACAGACTGTGGCTGTTACATATCCTCACCTGGTAATAATAAGACTGTCCTCAGCTGCACACAGCTCCAAGATGAACAAACTGAAGTAAATACAAATTAGAGTTACCATAGATTGAAATCTTGTAATCAGAGCTAATTCTTAGTGAAACTCTCACAACATCATATCATGATCCTGGGTTAGTGTCTCGGTCTCAGATCACAACATCAGCACAGGCTTGGCTTGGGTGAGGTATTGAGTGGTTCTTGTCCATGACAGCTGCAGGTACAGTGCCATCAGCCATGCTGCACCACATGTCTGCCCAGGAACATTGTGTGGCTGAGTCTCATGTAAACATTGTGCTAAAGTGGTGGGAAAGTGGCTGCAAGCTGGCTGCACTGTGTCCAATACTCTCAGTATGATATCCACAAACCTCTGAGTGTCACAGAGTGGGCCTGTGCTCAGCTCACTGTGCCCCATTCAATTCTACTTGCATAGTTTTACAAGTAAAATTAAAAGTTGCTCAATGATAAGTTATTGTAGTAACAACTAAGTCCATGGTTATTATTTGTTAATAGTAGCTTAAAGCTTCTGCACCAATCATGGAGCAGCAGGTTTAGAGCATGTGGATCTACAAAAGTAAGTCCCAGTAAGATGGGCTGAGCCTTACATACTAGAAGAAACATGTCATTCCCAGCAGATGAAGCGCCCTTTAAAGCAGGATCTCACTTTAAACCTAAAGAACTTGCTATGAGCATGCAGTGCATTCATGGTTATTATTCATAGGATTGTGGGGAGCTAATAAAGTGCAACTATCACATTACATTTTATTATTAAATTGTTGTTAACAATCCCTTCACTTCTGCTTATCTAATTCATGGTTGCAGGATGGCTGACAGCTTCCATTAGGCAGGAGGTAACGTCCATTCTGGCCACAGTGCAACCCACAATGTGTAACTGACACTATTATATTGCATTATGTCACATTGTTACATCTTTTTAATAAATGATGACAGTCAGCTGAATTTGCTGCCCCCTTGGTGGAGGACATCAGGATCAGCAGCTCCATCACAAACACCACAGAAGAAGAACAACACTGGATCAGATTATCTGGACGTGTTTGACAGGGACAGTGTTCATGTTCATGGACATCAGGACAAAAACAGACGATGGAAACCTGCCAGATTTGAGCTAAACTGCTCCTTTCCATGTGTAGTCCCTGGGAGGTCACATGACCAACAAAGACACACAAGCTGTGTCCCAAAACGTCGGCTGCATCCTCCGGAGGCCGCATTTGAAGGCCGATGACGTCACAGCCAGGCGACGAAGGCTGTCCCGATTCCTCGACTCCTTCAAATGCGTCCTTCATTCCCCCGAGTTTGAAGGATGGGTCGGGTGTGTCCTTCGTGGCCCACCATATCCCAGAATTCATAGCGCGGCCCAGCCAAATTTCAGCTGCCAACAATGGCGGCCGCTACTAAGTTTTAAAATTTAACGAGGGAGCACTACTTACTTACAATGAATTCCTTACACTATATAATTTTCCCGTCAGTGTTGGGGAATTCTCAATGGTGCTTGGTGCCATACCCTCAGGGACTTTAATGTTATATAAAAACACTGACAGCTCAATATCTGCCTCAGTCACTCTCCCTGATCCAGCTGAGTCAGCAGTGGGAAAAATCTGCTTTTCACAGGAACTTGGTAACAGCAATAAGAGAATACGTAGTTTATTCCAAGAAGATATCATGTCTCTCCCATATATAGAATATTCAATTCAATTCAATTCAATTCAATTCAATCTTTATTGGCAGACTACATGTCCATAAAAACAAGACAAGAAACACACACACACAACTCCCCCCCCCCCCCCCCCCCACACACACACACACACAACACAAGGTATAAACCATTAAATATATATATGTATATAAATAAGTATATAAAGCATTTGTAAAAATATAAAACCATAATATACATAAAACACAATAAAACACAATTACTTAAAATAAATCAATAAATACACAAACACTTTAACCAGTGCTTTCTGAGACTGGATGAGTAACGGGAACCACTCACTGTCGGATCTGTAAGTGCTAAAATTATACTGTTACTCGAACCATCCAGTCGTTCTCTAAAGTTGAACATTAACTTTCTTAAAAGTGCTTTAAAAGTCCAGACACCCACAGCTACAAACACCTGGCTGGCACTACCACTTCTAGGTATCCTGCAAAGGATTCTCATCGCATCATTATATGCAACATGCAGCTTCTGCATGCTACATTGTTTGTAGGATGACCACAAGGGGGCAGTATATAGCGGTGTGCAATACGCTTTAAACAAAGCCACTTTAACTGGAAGTGAACAAAAGCTGAATTTGCGTGCAATAGTATTTGCCTGCACATAGAGCTTACATCGGTGTCTGTATATGTCATCATCATCATTCATTTGCTCAGTAATAAAGTGACCGAGGTATTTCACCTTTTTATGAACTTCAAGAGTTTTTTGTGCCAGTTTAAACAAAGGGAAATTTAGCTGTTTATCCTGCTTGGTTCTACATATCAAAACAGCACTTTTAGCAGCATTGTACTTTATGTCATATTGCACACCATATTCAGTACAGACATTAAGAAGATCCTGTAACCCAGCACTGCTTGGACTAAAAACAACCAGGTCATCTGCATACATAAGATGATTTATCAGTGCTTCACCTAATATACACCCAGTGTTACAGGCTCTCAGCTGTATGGACAAATCATCAACATACAAATTAAATAAAATTGGAGACAAAATCCCACCCTGTCTGACACCATTGCTGACACCAAAGGGGGCAGAAATACTGCTTCCCCATTTAACCTGCATGTTCTGATGAGCGTACCAGTAAGAGAGAATCCTCACGATGTATTGAGGAACTCCCCGTGTCTTCAATTTATCAAAAAGTTTTCTGTGGTTCACTCGATCAAAAGCCTTAGAGGCATCAATGAAACACATGAGGACAGATGAATTTTTAGCCCTATACGACCTGACTATTTCCTTGAGTGCATATATGCACATGTCAGTGCCGTGCTTTGGTTTAAAGCCAAACTGATTATCCAGAGAAGAGATGAACACACTAACTCTGTCAAACAGGATTCTTTCTAACACCTTAGATAAAATACTGGCTAGTGCAATCGGCCTGTAATTATCCAAGCAGCTCACTTTTGCAGCTTTGTCCTTCATAACTGGTACCAGTAAAATACACAGCATTGAGTCTGGTAATATGCCATGAATCATAAACCCAGTGAAGCAGAGCGCTACATGTTTTAAATGTTCTGCAGTGATGTGATCCAAACCAGAGGATTTATTATCAGACAACCTATGAATGGCTTCATATACTTCACGTGTCCTTACACTTATTGTGTCATTACTCATGTCAAGATTGTCCTCATATGGATCACTTTTTATACAGTTAAACAACGCACTGTAATGCTCTCTCCATAATGCTGCAATGTTATCTGGCCCAGAAACACCTTCAACAGTTGATGGTAGAGATGGTTTACAGTTATTAAGAGCTTTCACCTCTTTCCAAAAATCTGCCATATTATTACACAACATTTTCCTGGCCAAAGAATCTGCTCTCAGCATTTGCTCATTTTTAGTTATAAAGCGAACAGCGTACTTATATCTGGCATTCGCACATTTTTTCTGTTCAAATTCTGGGCCTTGTTTAGGTCTTCCAGCCATGGCCCAACATTTATAAGCTATGCGAGCTTCATCGTGTTACATGGATACATGTTCTTTCCAGCCAGGTCTGATGTTAGGTTTCTTATGCTTATATTGTTTATCAAGCAGTGTACCACTTTCATGCAGAGCAGTCACTATATCATCATACATGGAGCAGAGTAAATGTTTATGCACAGCATTCTTACAGTTGACATCCTTGCACAAAATAGCTTCTTTGGGCAAAGAAATGTTGTTCAGATGTATATCGGTATTACTATGATAAGCTAAGAAATCATCTTCACTACAAGCTGACCAGTCTAATTTTACACTGGTAGCAATATTATTTCCAGTTGATGCTGGCATTTGTTCCACATTCACAGTAAAACCAAAAGGTATATGATCTGACACAGTTACCGCATACCTAATAGTCATGTTTGCTAAAGCTGCATGTCCATCAGCTGTACAGATACAGTGGTCCAGCCATGATGTACTATGCCAGGCTTCACTTATGTATGTATAGCTATCTGCAGGCAGCAACACTTTGGTAGACAGGATAAGATTATTAACTTGACAGAAGTGAGTTAAGTGGTCAGCAAACTGAGAACTGCTGTCTGTGAGATCAGCATTAAAATCACCCAAAACATATATGCTGTAAGTATCATTGTCTTGAATAAATGCATTAATAAAAGCCAGCCTACTGAGGTATTCTTGCTCATTTTGACAAGATTCATAGGGAGTATAAATATTAAGAATGATAAAACTACTATTGTTCTGTGTATATTGTATACCAATACACCAGTCTACATCCAGTCTAATGGGCTTTATCATGGGGTCTATTTTTTTGTCCCAAAGCACAGCAACCCCTCCAGGTATTCTGCCTCTGACTATAGCTGTGCTGAGATCAGTTGTTGATTCCCCCACTCCCAAAAAACTTGCATTTAGACAGTTAAGTTTTCCCAGGTCCTGTTTGGACAACCATGTCTCCTGCAAGCATAAAATGTCACATTCTGCAAGCAGACTGTCCACAACAATCCGTCGAGCTTTGTCCCCTGCACTCTGTCCCAAACGTAGACCATGACAGTTGTAAGATAATACCCGGATAGACATCTTCATGTTGATACGTTGGTACCAAAAGGCGCAGTTATCTCCCCTGCTGGATCCACTGAGCTTGGCACCACCGTACCGGGCTTACGAGGTTCATAAAAACGCCGGACCAGAGCCCCTTCAGGCCAGAGTTCAGGATTGTACATTTCACCTACATCATTACATTCAGCAGTAACCTTGAAAGAGCTGAACCTGCTACGTTTACTAGCAATTTTTTGACAGGTCACATCTCTTTTAAGTTTCTCTCTCAAATACAGAGCAAGAGTTTCTGCATCTACATCCAGGGCAAATTTAGTGGCAAACACGCTCACCAATTTAGTTTTCACAGTTCTGATTGTACTCACAGCTCCAGTGCCGATAATCGATACAGGTCCAGGCCTCTTATTGTGTCCAGTGGTAGCAGCATGCATTCCTGAACCTGAATGAACCTTCTCCAGCTTGAGACGAGGCTTGCCATTTTTCACAACTTTACTCCATTGTGGAGAGCATGTAGAAAGCACTGTCTCAACGGGATCCTCCGTTGTTGCTGTAGTTTCCATATTACGGCCTCGGGCTGTCGTCGGAGCCCGATCTTGACCACATAGCAACATCTCCGGACAAAACGCTGACACTGTGCTTGTTGTCCCAGTCCTTGAAGCAGCCAAAGCTCCGGCTCCCTGCCTTCCGCGCGGGCCGCCTTTACTTCGATTCCCCCACCGCTCCTCTGCGTGTTTCCCCAGGGGAAAGTGGGAAGCGGTCCCCGACCCCTGAGCATTCAGCATAACAGGCTCAGCCGGTACCTCAGGCCGACACTCAAGAACAGTCACACGTTGGTCGACCTCCACAGCATTGGTCATAACTTGCTCGCAGACATCCGCCTGTAGTTTAACTACATGTTTTAAAGCACCCACCTCAGCACACAGCTGGTCCATTCGCCGTAGTAGACAACACACATCCATGCTGGAGTATGTAACAGGCGGCAAATCATCCAGGTGATGAGAGACAAATCTTGGGATATTCTCCCCACACTCATTCAGCACTTTAAGACAGAGTTTAATATTGTTGGCGTCTTTATGCTGTCCTTTATATCCAATGCACCGCTGTGAGGTAGTGGGGCAGAGCTCAAACAAAACTTTCTTGGAGGCTTCAATCCCCTCGGATTCAAATGTGTTCGTGGCCAACAACACAATTTCATCCTGACTTAAAGTTTTGATTTTTACAGCAAGGAAATTAAGTAGTTCATCCTCTACAATTACCCTTCCATCAGTTGTTTTATATATCTCTGGTTTTAATCGTGACCGTTTGAAAGTCGGAGCTACGTCTGCACCACCACCTGCTACATCCGCCATATTAATCAACGGAGAGATATCAACAATTCTTGCTTGAGGATGTCTCCAACTGGTCCTCTTTAGATTCACTTCTTAAAGGGATTTTCAAGGTCGCTGTTAATTTTTTAATTGCTCAAAGAAAAGAAAAGACGCGTCTTTGGAGATGCATGTGAAATGCTCCTTTATGCTCCAGACCTGTGAGTGGGCAGGAACCGACACTTACTGGAACCGACATGTTCCAGGATATCACCTGGAAGACAGTCTGGATGATCCCATAAATATCTAATTGTGAACAAGGTGAAGGAAATCTCATATAAAATTCTTCATAAATGTGACCCAGCCAGTCACTATATGGTAACATTTAAAAGAGACATAAATACTAATTGAACTTTCTGTGGGGATCATCCAGAAACTGTGGCACATCTCTTTTGGTTCCTCTACACAGAGATTCTGGAAGAATTTAGCAGTTTTGTTATTGTCCATATTTTAAGGGAGTTTTCTTTACGATGGGAAAATGTTTTATTCTTTTTCTTTAAGTTCCCCAGGAAGAATGATAAATGTTTTTTACAAAAAAATTGTTAATACTTTTAGCTATTTTATATCCATAAATGTAAGTTTATTAATAAAACACCATATTTCTGCCGTTTTATAAGGATATGAATTGTACATACAATCAATTTCAGACTCAACCAACAAAAAGCCTCTCAGAACAATATTTATATGTTGATTTTTTTCGCCTACTCATATCATAATTTTTTTACTCCTGGTTCTGTATGTTCATGTTCTGTTCTTTTGTAAACTTCATCTGTTTGTATGTTGTATACTCATTGTGTTTCAATAAAGTTCGATTTAAAAAGAGGTACGTTCTAAACGAAGCTTCAGACGTCACTGATCACGTGACTCTGGCCAAACGAATCAAGCCTCGACACGGTGCTTCTGAAGCAGCGCGTTGATCTTTCTGACACACGCACCGGAGCGTCAGCTTCAAGCGGACCATCACTACGTCTCACATCTAAAGGTGTCAAGGTAACTTTGAACTGAGTTCAGTCAATCTGGAGTTTTTCCAAGTTTTCTGTTGCTCTCTGTGAGAGAAGAGCGTTAAAGGCGGGGCTCTCCAGAGTCCAGCAAAACAGGAAACCACAGCTGGGTGTGTGTAAGTGTGCAAACCAATAGAATGCATCGTGGTGGGGGGGCATCACGGGCAAGAAAAAAATAAAATAATCGGTCGTACCCATGCTTCCCCGACGTCATGCCAGCGCATATTGGGAAATTCGTAGGCACCGATCGGTTTTCTATCAGCCATTTGCTGGGAGTAAGGGCGCCCTCCGTTTGCGAGGTGCGCCTGCTGCTGGCGGCACAGGGAGGAGAGGGCGGGGCGGCGGGGAGTCTCTGGCTGGCTGGAGCGGCATCTAATAACCAACTCGCAAAACAAAATAAAAACAACAAACAGATATTATGATACAGACTTATAATCTGCACCCATGTTTTTTCTAAATTCTATAAAGTGAGCGCGAGAGCCCTCGGTGCGCCTGCGCGCTGCTGAAGTCAAAGTAAACTTTATTGTCATCTCCGCTACAGACAGTCCAGCATATAGAGAGACGAGACGACGAGGCTGCAGTTACAGCGGTGCAAGTAAACAAACAATAAATATAAGAAGAGTAAGAAAATAAATCTACACTTTAGGACTCGGGGTAAAGGATCAATAACAATTTAAATTTATAATTTACAGTTTGATGATTTAAAGTCTCACACAACCCGTCAAAAGGGGCGGGGCCGGCTGCTTCCAAGTAGAGCACATTTCATTTATAATGATGTAAATCCAAGCCCATCATGGATTCACGATCTGAATCCTGGGTTGTGTGAAATCCCAGAAATCAACCTTAGACAAAGTGAATCTGTGAACTAAGGTGTAGGTCTGTTAGGCAGGGCTGTGCAGAGAGGTTTAAAGGGGCGGGTGCTCAAAGTTAAAAAGGGGCACATTGAACCAGGCTGAATAACAACAACACACTTTCATCAAGAATCTAATATGGGCAACAAGGCAAAGCAAACGTAGCCGATGCTTTACCTGATGGGTACAATGTTGCTGTTGAGGGGTTGCTGTGGATAGTGCTGGAGGGCAGGCAGGGCTGGACTGGGACAAAAAATCGGCCCGGGCATTTTGACTGGAGACCAACCCACCAAAAATGTGACGTCATTCATGGATAAAACCGCAAAGGATTCTGGGAACTTTTGGCAAGAGGTACTTGCAGGCTTTCAATTGAACTCAGTTACACAGCGATAAAAAGAAACACAAAAAATGGCAAGAAGCTGCTGTATTATTAACTGCAATAGCCGGTGTTGTGCCAAAAAGTGATTGTCTGCCAAAAACTGATTTCCGGTATTTGCAAAGAAACTGATTGCTCGTATTTAAATTGCTATAAGTAACTTGTTGGGCTATAATATGTGAAACATATGTCAAATGCATCCCTCATGGATGACATAAAGTCATACTGAGCTACAAACAACATTAGTGTAACAAGGTAGAAGCCGCAATCAGTCTGTGGCAGTGACTTTTATATAACCTTTATTTCTGCCGTAAAAAAAATCTAATTAACATTAAAAATGTATTTTGTAAGAAGTAGTTGGACAGCAGAAATGGCTCAAATATTACAATTATTTTTCCACTACTAATTAATTACCGTTGAGCTCAAAGGTTATATTAATACACGGTTAACGAATGTGTATTTATGACGACGATTTGTGAGACGAACAAAGGTAAACTTACCTTTGTTCGTACGATGGTCTTTCGGTGCATTTCAAGGTCCTCTACCCATCCGTCGGTAAACTGTACCTGGGCTTGTTGCAGTGACCTGAAGTTACTAAACTTCATGAGTGTATGCACTCACTCCAAGAACCGTATAATTATAAATCTGAGCGTGGTGAAAGTTGGGCAGCACGCTAACGTCTTTTGTCCCTCTGTGTGCTCGTAAGGGTCTGACCCTTTCACTCCTTTGATTTTTCCTCGTATCTTTTCTTTGTCTTTTCGTCGAGTCTGTCTTTGTACGGACCGGCATTGTTCTCCGTCGTTTTGTACATACCTTTTTTGTGCGGCAAAGAAAAGACAAGAAGGTATTGGAACCGGAGAATGAACGTTTTGCGGTGCTGCAATTGCAAATGCTTGTATTTGATGCGGTACTTGGATTGTTTTGCCAGGAGTTCCCGGCATGCAATGCATTCCCAATGCACATGGCCTTGTCTAGATTCAGATGCTCTAAAACTCCGGAAAGCAAGTTTACAAAGTACTGCCCCGTGGATGCTTCGCACCTCACTATGGAGACAAGCCTCTCCTGCACAGACTCAGTAACATACCTGATGATTACTGAACACTGATCATAACCTGTGATGTCTTGGGTTGTGTCTAGCTGAACAGAAAACATCCCAGCTTTCTGGACATCACTGGCGATGCTCTCTTGAAGGAGATGGCCAAGTGCATCAATCACTGAGTTGACAGTTGTTTTGGAGAGTAGGGTGATGAGAGATCCTCTACCTCTTGATCCACTGGTCTGATGCAACTTCTTGCTTTTTTCAATGCAGTCATTCAAATGTTCTCCAAGGCACATATCATACTTGCCTAATAACACAATCAGTTCCAGAAAGTTACCATGATCGATGGTGTTATCACCTAAAGTGTATGCAGCCTCATTCTCCACATGCCTATAGCTGAGTCCCCTCTTCCCAAGTACTTTGATCACATCCACTATACGCTCTAAAACTTGCCGTCTCTTTTTCACTTGTGCTCTGTGAGCTGACAACTGACTGCCAGCAAACAAGCTCCTGATGTTGCCTTTTGAGCACCTTAAGAAAAAAGCTTCAGCACAGGTCTGGTGTGTATTGCTCTTTTCATGCTCCTCTGTGCGCAGACGTATATGTCGCCAGTCACTCATGCCTGTTATAAATGTGCTGGTGTCAGTCAGCCTTGCAAATGCCAGACACACAAAGCAGAACAATAAATGGCGTTCTTTGCAATAAGTAAGCCACTTCCTGTTGGTGCCATCTTTACAGCTGAACACCCTCATCACAACTGCACTGCTACTGTTCTGCTGTGGGTGGTAATCTAAGAAGGCCTGTAATATGGCAGGTTCAGGGCGAGCAAAGTCATCGATGCCCTGGCTCTCTCTCTCTTGCTCTTCCATCTCTCTCTCTTGCTCTTCCATCTCTCTCTCTCTTGCTCTTCCATCTCTCTCTCTCCTGCTCTTCTATCTCTCTCTCTTGCTCTTCCATCTCTCTCTCTCCTGCTCTTCTATCTCTCTCTCCTGCTCTTCCATCGCTCTCTCTTGCTCTTCCATCTCTCTCCCCTGCTCTTCCATCTCTCTCTCTTGCTCTTCCATCTCTCTCTCCTGCTCTTCCATCTCTCTCTCCTGCTCTTCCATCTCTCTCTCTTGCTCTTCCATCTCTCTCTCCTGCTCTTCCATCTCTCTCTCTTGCTCTTCCATCTCTCTCTCCTGCTCTTCCATCTCTCTCTCCTGCTCTTCCAGCTCTCTCTCCTGCTCTTCCATCTCTCTCTCTTGCTCTTCCAGCTCTCTCTCCTGCTCTTCCATCTCTCTCTCTTGCTCTTCCATCTCTCTCTCTCTTGCCTCCCCTTTCCTTCATCCACCTGCTGGCCTCCACCACTTGCTGATCTTGCTAAATCTATGGAAGCTATGCCATAGCTACCACCAAACAATTCAGTAATTTTCACACATTTGGCAGCGTCTGCCTGAAGGGCTTGTTTCTTTTTGGCCCTAATTTTTTTGGCACCTCCTTTCCTTTTTTTGTTCTCCATTTTCTTTAGTTCGTCTATAAGATTGCTAAACAAGGGGGAGGGTGCATCCGACCTCCTCGGCTGTAATTGGTCCAGCCCAGAGTCGATCATGACCAATTGGCCAATCCAACACCTTTCATTGTTTATACCCTTCCCCAAAAAAAAAACAAAAAATCGCCAGCGGCCCACCGGGCAAATGCCCGGTATGCCCGATGGCCAGTCCAGCTATGAGGGCAGGGCTGTGTTGATCTGAGACTGTAGACATTAAAAAGTCCATAGGAGAGATGGTAGCTGATTAAACAAGTGTCATGAGATAATAACTAAATGCAAAGATTGGTGACAGCGCTTGGAACCATAAGGCAACAAAAAACTGTGAGAAATAATTTAGGCTCTGCCTGTGAATCACTCTTTGCTTCTCTTCTTCCTTCCATCCCATCATTTCATATATCACTCTGCACTTGCTGTCTATGTGAGAACAAGGCACAACTTGCTATTGCAATAAACTATAATCTAATTATCCACACCTAACAACTCCAGCACTTAATCTATAATAAAATGATGACAGAAAAATGTTATAGCCCTGCCTTTAGTAGCCTCACACAGCTCCTGCTGTTTCCTCCTCATGTCCTTACCAGCCATGTCTGCACAATGTTATATCATGAGGAATATTTTTTTTAAAAATCCATCTAAATAAAACACACACATGCACACACACAGTGACACTTTAGACCTTCTTCAGAATACTGTATATACTATGGGCATCATGGTGCTGATCCAGAATCCTTACATTATTATTTATTACTAGAGCTACAATAATAAAGCAAAGAGGAGGGGGAAGTAATAAATATGAAATAATGTATTTATGATGATTCCATTTGTTTCACTATCCACTCTGTGCAGGGCAAAGCTTATTACATTTTTAAACTGTAGAGATACAATCATTTTACTGCTGTAACATCCAACTTTTGTCTTATTTAAAATATAAATCTAATATAATCTGCTTCTTAATGTATGTTCTTTAAAATACAGCGTGTGTTTTTAATATATTATAATTATAATAATGCATAATTATGTGGACATGCATATTAGATCGTTTTTAGTGAAATATAATCCCTCCAGAAAGGCAGGAAAAGCCCGGAAACTTACTTTAAAACTAAATATGTTCCCTAAAACGGTGACAGAGCTACAGACCCATGACAGCCTTACACAGGTAGCCAGCAGCTGTGACCAGCACTGCTTGTGCAGTTAATAAAAGGACAGGTAATGTTTGTCGCGCTGTTGCACACACAGCACGCTCGTTTGTTTCAGTTCGTCAGTTGCAACAAGACAACTTACCAACGTGTACGTAATAAGCTAATACTCCTGGGTGCTACACACTACAGTGTGCGCTGTACACCTACTTACTGGTTTTGTCGCATCAGTCTGTGTCTCTGAGTTAACTTGTGTTTCTCCTACAGCTCCGGACCGCTAAAAATGCGCGTGCTCTTTGTGAGCTCGTTCCCGGCTCGTAACCAGCGCGTTCTGCCGTCAAGGGCGACCATTGGTTAAATGTGATCATGTGACTGATGCAAGCCAGATCCTTTTATTTAGCAAAACTGTGATTAATAGTTAAATATTATTGTTGAGGGGCACAGACAGGACTCCGCACGCACACACACATTAAAAAAAATAAAATAATAATTTTAAAAAAAAAAGTTGCCTCAACAAAAGGGCACCTTGGGCACCCATCAGGAAAGGGGCGGGTGCTCAAGCCCCTCTAGCCCCCCCCTCTGCACGTGCCTGCTGTTAGGTTAATTGTGCTGATCCTCGGGTTGGGGGATTTGTGTTTGTACTGGAGCGCAAAATTCAAACCAATGGAAGATGGACAACAAAAGTTCAAAGCCATCAGGTGCTCAGGTTAGAAAAAAGAGAAAAGATGCAGGTAAGCAGACGTGTGATTGGATAATGGCAGGTCATCCTGAACCAATCAGACTAAACGCCAAACAATACATTATGTTACAGATTTTAATATTAATTAGTCATTGTTACTTGTTGATTTGTCCTTTTCTCATTGTGTGACGAATTATGACGACTGTTTGGTAGCTGTTATTGTCTCTCTCTCTCTCTTCATGTGTGTTTCTCTGGTGAAACAATAGTTTTGTGTTAATGTTAGGGCTGCACGATTTTGCATAAAATGAGAATCACGATGTTTTGGCTTAGAATTGAGATCATGATTCTCTCATAACAATAAATAAACATAAAACAACAAATGTCTCACGTTTTGTTGTTGCAGCAAAATGTTGTCCTGCTTGAAATTCCGTCTCCACCGTTGCTCGACGCTGCGTGTACAGAGCAGGTAGTGCAACAATAGAAAAATAGTTGCGGGACGGCACTGTGTAGCGTTTGTCTAGGGTGTTGATCGTTTTCCTAAATCCCTCGTTTTGCACAGTGTTGATGGAGCCATATCTTTGGTCAGGTGATAAGTGATAGCCTCCGTAATGTCTTTGTGCCTGCGGGAGTTCGACGTGTATAGGGAAGCGCTGTATAAGGTTCCCGTTATTGATGTTTGGGTGGTTGACCGGGACGGATTTTCTCCTGTCACTTTCTCGTCATCCCTGACGTGCTCTCCGTTGTTGTTTCCCTGCTAATTTTAGCATCACACGGCACAGCTTCTGTATCACGTGGTATAAGGCTCCGCCCTTGTCATTTGTTGAGCAGGAAGAGTGAGCGCTTGTTTTCATGCAGAGTACGTCCCGGAACAAAATGCGGTACATTTGATCCCTGTTGTCTTTGCTTGATGATTGGTTTGAGTCTTGACAATCCACATTGCTGGCGTTGCATCTTTCAATGCCAGCAATGGCAGGTATCAGTGCTCAAACCTTTTGTGTTTGTTTCCAACAAGTTGCCCACCTCGGGAAACAAAAATGTGTTCTTTTACTTGTCAGATGAACATATGAGCCACTTTGACTCTTCAGTGCAGTGTGGAGCCTAACAAAGATCTGTTTTGTGTCCCAGCTGATCAGCAGGAGGAGGAGAGTCTGACGGAGCAGCAGAGGAACATTTTCAGCTACTTGGACTCAGCTCAGCCACTACAGAGGAAACAATGAGCTCAACACAGAAGGTGACAGACAGAGCAGGACCATATGACCAAAGATATTTATCACCATATACATTTGAACATTTGCCATAACGATGTAGCTGACGATAGAATTGACACCAGACAAAATACTTTACAGCTGCACAACTTTATTAAAAACCCATCAATGTATTTTCACTGAAACAAGCAGCTGTTGTTTATGTGCATTAAAGTTATATAAAAATGTAACAGTGCAAATGCAAATTCCTCGCTGACAGTTTAACCAAAAGGCGTTTCCAGTGGAAACTGGCCGACACATCCTGAGCATAACCATGTATAATATCCACTAAACTTCAGAAGAGGTTATACAGTCGTGGCCAAAAGGTTTGAGAATTGCATAAATATTGGAACCTGGAGAAGTTGCTGCTTAAGTTTTTATAATAGCATTTTGCCTGCACTCCAGAATGTTATGAGGAGTGATCAGATGAACTGCATCGTCCTTCTTTGCCATGAAAACGAACTTAATCCCCAAAAAGCCTTACCACTGCATTTCATTGCTGTCATCAAAGGACCTGCTGAGACCATTTCAGTGATCGTCTTCTTAACTCAGGTGAGAATGTTGGCGAGCACGAGGCTGGAGATCATCATGGCTGTATCCCGATTCAGGTTCTGCAGCTTTAAAGTCCTCAAGGGCCGCGTACTCAAAGACCGCTAAGGCCGAAGTGCGAGGCTCGTAGGCTCGTGAAATGGGACGTCTAGCCTCCGTCGCGCTGCCCAGGTTGCCTAGCAACCATGATACTACCAGCTGGAAACGTTTCATACAGCTTTGTTTGACAGAAATGAAGGAGAACATATTTAGTTCATTTGTTTCTACATGAGCTCTGTGTGATTTGATGAGTATCTGAGGCTGAGACCACAGGACTGTGAAACATGATTGTTGGGCTTCATTTCTGTGCTGCTGGCTCTTCCTCCTCCTCTTCCTCACACACTGCTGAGTTTGTCCTGGTGGATCATCAGGGCTGCAAAGCCTCACAGATGATGTGCAGCAGTGGCTCCCTCAGTCTGTCCTCACTCTGGACACTTGCAGTCGTCACACATGGAAATCAAATGTGTGATAAGCTGCAGGATTCAAACACAAGTGTAACTTATAAACACATGTTCATACTTTTATTCCACAATCAGAGAGAAAGAAACAGAGAGAGAGTGCAGGACAGACAGACAGGTGACAGTCTCAGGTGTACACACTGCTACACAACAGCACCAGAGAAGCAGGATTTAGTGTTTGTGTTATTACGAGTGTAAACAAGAAGAGTTCCAGATGGTGCAGTGGACACATGTGTGACTGCTGTGATTAAAGCATCTTTCTTTCAGCTTAACGAGTGAACCGTCAGCTCGTTCAAACACACGTTAAAGTGCGTTTGGCTCGACACCACCGAACAGAGGCAGCAATATAACACAGCTAACATTAACAGTGCAGTGAATCCTGCTTGTGCCGTGATGTTCAGGACTGCAAACCGAGCAGCATCACTGACTTTCAGCTTGTTGTGTTTGTGGATATATGACTGACTTTAATTATCCACAAAATCATCACATTCTCTGTCAGATTAAGGTCGACTATTGAACGGCGTATATTTTAAAGGCTTTAAAACCAAGTTAACGCTGAAAGTACAAACATCACTAATGTCACATAACTCTGCCGACAAGGCATAGCTATGGCTATGAAATGCTCTTTGTGTATCACTTCTTCATTATGAAAGATGTCATTAATGCACTAGTAATGTCTCATCTGGAGTATTGTTCAATCATTTGGTCAGCAGCTAATAAGACAGATCTTAACAGACTTCAGTTAGTCCAGAATAAGGCGTCCAGATTAGTGTGAAGATGTTCATACTATACTAATATTGATAAAATGCATAATAACCTTTCTTGGCTTCCTGTACAGGCTAAAATATTCTATGGCTTACTTGTAGTTCTAAAGAAAGCAATTCTGTTAAACACACCACATTTATTCTGCTCAGCTGCAGTATCCAGATGAAATACATCATCATATTACACAGTTTTCAACAAGCTGCAATTTAGTAAATGCTCGAGTTAAAAGTAACGTTTTGTAAAACTGTTACATTTAGAGCAACTTTTAAGTGGAATAAGTTGCCTTAAAAAATTAGAGAAAATAGTGTGTGTGTGTGTGTGTGTGTGTGTGTGTGTGTGTGTGTGTGTGTGTGTGTGTGCATGATTTTAGTGTTTGAACAGTCATGAATTATCTTTAACAGCAGGTTGGATGTAATGTGTTAGAACTACCAGCAGGTGGGGATAAGAGACCTTTAAGGTGTTTGGTGCCACGCTCCACCTTCAGGTTTAAAACTAGTGTTAATGGAGTTTGAAGGTTGAGTTTGTTCCACGACTGCATTTCACTCACTGCCTCTGTTTGTATCTCTGTCACTGCAGGACCAACATGGAGCCAGAAGTCAGCGCTCTCAGGAGGCCGACAAACCTCACAGAAGAAAGGGAGAGAAAAAACACACCTGTGACGAGTGTGGGAAGGGTTTTACTGTGAGGGCTAAACTAAAACGGCATCAGGTCATCCACACTGGAGAGAGACCGTTCAGCTGTGACTTGTGTGGAAAGTCTTTTTCCTTGAAGGGTTCCCTAAAAAAACACCAACTCATCCACAGTGGAGTTAAAGTGTACAGCTGTGATCAGTGTGGCAGAGCTTTTACTCGCAGTAGCCACTTACAGAGTCATCTAGTTACCCACTCTGGAATTAAGGCATACAGCTGTGACATCTGTGGAAAAACTTTCAGCCAGAGAGAGAGCCGAAATACACACCTACGCATTCACACCAGACATGATGTGTACTGCTGTGAACAGTGTGGCAAATACTTTACAACAGACGCACAGTTACAACAACACATGTTTACCCACACTGAGGAGAGACCTTATCAATGTGACCTGTGTGAGAAGACTTTTAAATCTCCACATGACCTGAGACGACACCAACAGATCCACACCAGAAAGAGACTCTACAAGTGCAGCTACTGTGAGAGAAGCTTCTCACAGTCAGGTCATCGTAACATTCATGAACGTGCACACATGGAAGGAAACTACAGCTGTGACCAGTGTGACAAGAGCTTCAGGAATCTCAGTTCATACTCTGCACACAAACGATCCCACGTTACTAATAAACTGTTTCACTGTTACCAATGTGCCCAAACATTCACCTCATTGTCTGCTCTGTGCAAACATCAGCGCGATCACTCAGGGCTGAAATCACTCCCATCACTGGATCACAGTGAATCTGAAGACACAGAAAGATCCTCTGGTTTCTGTGTCAGACTCAAAAAGCTCGAGATCAGGCTCCACAGAGTTCAGATAGAATCATTTAAACTTGTGTTGAACTGAACTGGTTGCTGGGCTGAACTTCTACATAATACAGATCTACATGGGATCTTCTTTTCTGTTTTTTACTGAGTCAGTTTTGTCCTTTTTTCTCTGTCCTGGTTTTGCTCGTCTGTAAATGATTGAAACTCAGTCAAATAGTTCATTGTTCTCCAGCAAAACGTTTTGGAAACTCATGTTTAACCTTTAAAACTCTGACATGTTTTAGCACACAAGGCTTCATCGGGGAGTTCACTCATGATTGGACCATGAGAACAAAGGATTTTAGTTCTTTCAAAGAGAGTCTTGGAGATGTTTGATGTTTCTGTTTTTTCTACATAAAGGAATAAACTATTTTTCTTGCTTCATGTAGTGTGGAAGTTTTTAATGTTTCTTCATCTGTGATGTTCTTGAATGTGTTCACTTGAAGATGGTATAAATAAACTCTTGTCAGAGATTTACAGTTATCAAACAGGTGAATAAACAACACTGAGACACTTGGAGACGGTTAAGGTGCTGCACGGGTGAGGGCTCAGAGAGGACTCACACTGAGCTGCAGTAGTCGTTTATTATTTATAGCAGGGTGAAACAAGCATAGCAGTTTCCTCTAATTTTGCATATATGTGTGTGTGTGTGTGTAAGTTCGTATAAATGTCATAGGGTGAACTTCCTCTTTCTATAAACAGAGCGAGTAGTACATTTTGTTCTTTTCCTATTAAGAGTAAAATATGAACATATACTTTAATGCAACATAAAACTCATAAAAGCGTTTCTTCTTTAACATCCCCTCCTGATGTTAATATTTTTCACTTAATCATACTTTATTATCAGCCAACAATCACTTGCTTATAACATTTTCAATTGTAGCATCATTCAGTATGTGTGTGTGTGTTTCTATACTAAATCTTCTTCATCCGATTCATCTTCTAGTGGCAGTCCAACATAGGTAATTACTGTGGCCTGTACCATTTTGTCAATCATGGATCTTATGCATGGTAGGATACATGTAGAAAACAAGCACAATAATAGAAGCAGAACTCCTATCAGTACGAGTCCTTTTATCACGAGGGTCTTCCAGCTGCCACTCAGCAGCCAGGTCAGCCAGTCCTCATTGTTCGTGACATAGTCTTGTTGCTGCGCATTACTCAGTTGTCGCAACTTGTCTAGGGCGGTGGTCATGGTCAAGGAGTGCACGTTGTCCGGGATATAGGTGCAACAAGTGGTGTTGAATAAGACACAGAGGCCCCCTCTCTCAGCGAGAATCATGTCCAGGGCGACCCTGTGTTGCATGACCACTATTCTGATCGCGTCGATTTCCTCATTCTGAGCCTTATTTATCTTTGTTGAGCTGTTCAGGAAAAGTCCAAATCGGTAGTCAAGAGTCTCAATTCTTAACGTGTTTTTTCCAGTTCCGACCCATGGGAACAGTGAGTGCTGGACCTTCTGTCTGGTGGTCCACAACTTGAACTCCGCTGGTACATCACTGCCCCAGATTGGGTCATGGGGTTGCACGTCATCAGTGTTCCTCTTGCGTCGTGGTTGGTTCTGATGGAATACTCTGAATGTGTGGTCTGACACTAAAATTAGGGCGCAGAGTCCGGTACAAGAAAAGCTCACAACTAAGACAAAACTGCTCCTGCAAGGAAAGCTCACTGTTATGCATGCAAGTCATCAAGATGACATCATCAAGATGGCGCTGGAGTGACGGCAGCCTTTCCAAGTAGCTCTGCAACACCGCACCTTTTTGTTAACTTTAACTTTTTAGACTAGGCTTTTCAAACTTTTTTTTCACCTTCCTCTACTTATACCTCTTAGATATAGCGATACAAGATGGATAATGCACTTTTTAAAACTTCTGGAACCAGTTCCTTCATCTATTCGAGAGCGGAGCTGCTGGCACTAAAAACAAAGGGACAGACCGGCATGCGACACAACATCCCGGCCGAGCTAAAGAGGAGCTACAGAGGCTGCAAAGCTGGAGCGAGGAGAGCGGATCACCGGAGGCGATTCAAACCATCAATCCCGACAGTGATCATGGGCAACGTGAACTCGTTACAGAATAAGATTGACGAACTGTGCGCTCTGAACACCCACAGACTATACCGTGAGTGCAGCTTGTTTATCTTCACGGAGACGTGGCTAACCGAGCTAACGCCGCAGGCTAACGTAGACCTATGCGGTTTCACACCCGTGAGAGCCGATAGGGACACGCAGGCCAGCGGAAAAAGCAGAGGTGGGGGACTCATTGTCTACGTTAACAACAGATACTGTAACCCTGGACACGTCTCCGTTAAAGTTTCGGTATGCCGTCCGGACCTGGAGCTGCTAGCTGTTAGCTTGCGGCCATATTATCTACCTCGGGAGTTCAGTCATGTGATCTGTGTGTGTGTTTACATCCCTCCGAGGGCCGACGCAACAGCTGCCTGTGAGAAAATACACACAGTCACAGCAAGACTTCAGACACAAAACCCCGAGGCTTTCATTATTATATCTGGAGACTTTAACCATGCCACACTGGACTCTACTCTGGCTGCTTTTCACCAGTTTGTGAATTGTCCCACAAGGAGCAACAGGACAATTGACCTACTGTATGCTAATGTGAGAGATGCATACAGAGCCACCCCCCTCCCCCCACTAGGGAAGTCAGACCACAACCTGGTTTACCTACAGCCACAATACACACCCCTCGTCCAAAGGCAGCCTGTCACAACGCGCTCCATCCGGAGATGGACCCCAGAAAAGGAGGATGCTCTGAGAGACTGCTATGACACCACAGACTGGGATGTGCTCCTGAGCCCACATGGTGAGGACATAGAGGGGGCGACACACTGTCTTACAGACTACCTCAACTTTTGTGTGGACACGGTCGCCCCTGCTAAGACGGTACGGTGTTATCCTAATAACAAACCGTGGGTAACACAGGAAGTCAAAGCTGTCCTCAACATGAAGAAGAAGGCTTTCAGGAGCAAAGTGAAGGAGGAGATAAAGGCAGCACAGCGGGAGGTGAAACGCTGCCTGAGGGAAGCAAAGGACACCTACAGGAGGAAGGTGGAGCAGAAGTTGGAGAGGAACAATATGAGGGAGGTCTGGAATGGTGTGAAAACCATCACAGGCCACAACACCAAGAAAAGCACAGTGGGGGGGACTGTGGAGAAGGCAAACGAACTCAACAACTTCTTCAACAGGTTTGACCAGCCCACAACCCCCCCACCCTCACCTTCACTACAGAGTCCAATCCCCACTCTCCTACCTCCCTCGCTTCCCCCCCTTCCTGACACCATGACACCCCCCTCCTCCAATCCCTCTCTCAGCAGCAAGACATCTCCCCCCCTCCCCTCTTCCCAAACATCTCCCAGTGTCACAGTGGATCAGGTCAGGAGACAACTGAGGAAGCTTCGCCCCAGAAAGGCAGCAGGCCCAGACAAGGTGTGTCCTAGGATGCTAAAGGCGTGTGCTGCTGAACTTGGGGAGCCGCTACAACGAGTCTTCAACCTCAGTCTGCGACTGGGGAGAGTGCCCGCCCTATGGAAGACATCCTGCATCGTCCCGGTCCCCAAAAAGAACCGGCCCAATGAGCTGAATGACTTCCGACCGGTGGCACTGACGTCACATCTTATGAAGACTCTAGAGCGGCTCTTCCTCAACCTCCTCCGACCACAGGTACAACATGCCCAGGACCCACTACAGTTTGCATACAAGGCAGGTGTCGGAGTGGAGGATGCCATCCTGTACCTCCTACACAGAGCCCACTCACACCTGGATGGGGGAAAAGGAACGGTCAGGATCCTGTTTCTTGACTTTTCCAGTGCCTTTAATACCATCCGGCCCTGTATGCTTCAGGAAAAACTGAACAGGATGGAGGTGGACCCCTGCCTGGTGGCTTGGATCTCCGACTACCTCACCGACAGACCACAGTACGTCAGGCTGAAGGACATCACGTCTGACACAGTGGTCAGCAGCACAGGAGCACCACAGGGAACTGTGCTGTCCCCTCTTCTCTTCACCCTGTACACCTCTGACTTCTGCTACAACTCTGAATTATGCCACATTCAGAAGTTTGCAGACGACACAGCCATCATGGGGTGTATCTGGGATGATCAGGAAGAGGAGTACAGAAGTCTGGTGAGGAACTTTGTCGCATGGAGTCACACAAACCACCTGCAACTCAACACCTCAAAGACTAAGGAACTGGTTGTGGACTTCGGGAGGTCTAGAGCAGGTCCACTGCCGGTTCAGATAGAGGGGGAGGAGGTGGAGGTGGTCAACAAGTACAAGTACCTCGGGCTGTGGGTGGACAATAAACTGGACTGGTCATGCAACACAGAGCACCTGTATAAAAAAGCCCAAAGCCGACTGTACTTCCTCAGGAGGCTGAGGTCTTTTAACATCTGCAGGAAGCTCCTGAGGATGTTTTACCAGTCAGTGGTTGCTGGAGTACTTTTCTATGCTGTGGTGTGCTGGGGGAGCAGCACAGCAAAGAAGGACTCATCCAGGCTGGAGAAACTGATCAGGAGGGCTAGCTCTGTGGTCGGCATGAAGCTGGACACTCTGGTGACAGTGGCAGAGAAAAGGACATTAAAGAAACTGATGGACATTATGGACAATGCCAGGCATCCTCTGCACACGGCCATTAACAACCAGAAGAGTCTGTTCAGTGACAGGTTGCTTCTCCCAAAGACAAGAACTAACAGACTTAAAAACTCCTTTGTCCCACACGCCATCAAACTGTTTAACTCCTCTCTGGAGGGGAGAGGGAGGGGAAACAGGAGGACAAAGGAGGGAACAACTAAGCTGTAGTGCCTCTTCACCTCACTGTACAATACCTTGTGCAATACTTTTGTAAATAGTCAACGGCGCAATAGACTCAATACTTGAAATGTGCAATTCACTTGTATTTTTATTTTTATTCCTATTTATTCTATTTATCCCCTTCGTATATTTTATTTATATTGTCTCTGTATTTATATATGTGTGTGTGTGTGTGTGTGTGTGTGTATAACTCTGTAACTTCTGTCGGTGCTGTGCTTTTTTGGAAATCGAATTTCCCAGAGGAACCCACCCGAGGGATTAATAAAGTTCTATCTTATCTTATCTTATCTTATCTTATCTTATCTTATCTTAAGTTGATCAGCTCTAGGTGAGAAGACATTTAAATCTCACACTTGTTCTGCTGCATTTTTGAAGCTGGAGGAACAGATCGCAGGGTTCATTTTTATATACACTGCAACTGCCATGAGGACAGGGCCATTTTTTTGTTGTTGTTTGTTTTTCCTTTTGCTCTGTGCAGCACTTTGGCAGCATTTTTAAATTTCTCTTTGTATTTTTTCTTTCTTTTACTAGTGAAGAGATGTAGAGTGAACAGTTATACAGTCTAAATATCCCATATGGGTCGTGTGAAATGGTGTTTTCAGTTTCATTCAGTTGAAGTAAAGAATGTTGAATATTTCTAAGTGTGCTGTTTTGAACCAACATGTCACAGTATGATCAGTGCTGTAATTTTTGACAGTCACTGTATCAATGTTATTTTTGCATCTCTTGAATAAAGGTTTTGACCTGCAAGTGCTAATTTCTTTAGTTATTGGGGTAAAATGGGTAATGTTAATAGGAAGGTGTTTGCCAATTCAGTAACCTAATTTAATGTTAATGGAAACTAACATTATCTCAAATTGTTTAGTTATAATTGTTGTTTAACTGAATCTTGATTTTTGATCTTGATTTGTTCTTTCCCAACATTTTTCAAAAGAAACAGTCTAATTTCTTTGCTGTGATTGATTCCAGAGAACACGGAAGAACTGACATTATTTAACTGTTGATTTATGTAGATTCAGTGGAGGAGTAATGTCAGTTTAATTCTTTACCTACTGTCAATGCAGTGAAATTAGACATTTTGTTTTGAAAGGTTACTGGTGGATGCCAGCAACCATCTTGGAAGAGAACAATATAATCTGTTATAAGGCCTCCATTTGAAAATTGTGTATTTGATACTAGAATATAATAGGTATATAATAAGCTGAGGCCTTGACTAGTAGAACGTCATGTTGGTGTTTAACAACATGTGAGCCAACATCAGACTCCGAGCGCTACGATGCTAAAGATCAGAAGATCCAGTGTGACATCATCGTTACCTGGCAACAGCAGCCCTCATCTGACTTTATTGGAGGATATTTACACCAGCAACACGGTTTAGTTTGATATGACGGATTAACAACATGCGCTGTGATATCCTGTTCATCTGTAATAGATACTGGATCTAATCAGTCAGCAGATATCTGATCAGCTTATTTATAATTATACTAGAAACAAACACAACTGTGTTGGTGATTCATGCAAACTTGCATATCAGCCTTTGAAGGTTTTGTAGTATTGAGAACAAAGAGGTTGTGTTAGGGCTGAAAAGCCCGACTTGTTCTCCTCTGCAGGTCATCAAATGCACCACAGAAGTTTGTATTTGCACAGCCTGTATATGTTTGATGGCTTTATTATTCTCTGTTCAAAGACAATAAATGTGGAAAATGTCTCATGTAGTATCAGCTTCATTTAAAATGACTGCAAACATTTAGAGAACATGTGCTGCTGTTTGTCCTACATTTCAACACTGAATGAACCCTGAAAACATGATGGCAGCTGGCAGGTTGGAGTTCACATGAAATATCGGCTGTATGAAGACTGGAAATATAGATGATACAAACATGCAGCCAAACATTTGTGGACATGAATAAACTATCTGATCCAAAAAGCAGGAAGTGACACAGCTAGAAAGTGTGTAACAGCTGAAGTCAAATGTGATGCAGAGTTGAATCTGCACTTGGATCCATCTGTGAAAGGTCCACATGTAGGGATCACATGAGTCCTGATGTTTGTCAGTCAGCTTGATAACTCCATCTACTGTGGCTACATATACTGGGCTGGTAGCTCCACAGTGTTGGAAAGAAACTATTAAATGTGCAAAGTTTAAAATCAGAGGCTCTTCTAACACAGGAGCCATGTTGAGTTTAGATCACAGCCGACCACCGGAAATGGCTGAAATGAAAAGGAATGAAGCCCATTGACAGCCAGCAGGTCTAAACAGGAACGCACCCATTTGTATGTGTGGCAATGATGTGGCTGCGGCTGACACAGGATTGGTTCAAACTAAACATCAGACACATTTCACAGAGTTCACAAATAAACTCACGTTTTTATTTTTGAAGATGATCATAAAGTAGAATTTATGGTCCAGTAGAAACAGCAGGAGGTTTGAGCCCTTCTGATGGCAAGGCAAGGCAAGTTTATTTGTATAGCACAATTCAACAACAAGGTGATTCAAAGTGCTTTACAGAGACATTAGAAACAAAAACAAATAAAAAGCATGATTTAAAATTGATTAAAACAAGCAAACAAACTAACTAACTAATTAACAAACAAACAAACAAAACAGTATATAAAATCAAAACAGATCAGAACAGTAGATAAAATCAGTAGTTAAATGTAAGTTTTGAAATTTAAGCTTAAAAGTGTGGATTTGGTGCTTTATTCAAATGCAGCTGAGAACAGGTGAGTCTTCAACCTGGATTTAAATAAACTGAGTGTTTCAGCTGATCTGAGGCTTTCTGGGAGTTTGTTCCAGATATAAGGAGCATAAAAGCTGAATGCAGCTTCTCCGTGTCTGGTTCTGACTCTGGGAACTGATAAAAGACCGGATCCAGATGACCTGAGGGATCTGGAAGGTTCATACTGGGTCAGGAGGTCACTGATGTATTTTGGTCCTAAACCATTCAGAGCTTTATAGACCAGCATCAGAACTTTAAAGTCTATCCTCTGACGGACAGGCAGCCAGTGTAAGGACCTCAGAGCTGGACTGATGTGGTCCACTTTTTTGGTCTTAGTGAGGACTCGAGCAGCAGAGTTCTGAATGAGCTGTAGTTGTCTGACTGATGTTTTAGGTAGACCTGTAAAGATGCTGTTACAGTAGTCAAGCCTACTAAAGATGAATGCATGGACTAGTTTTTCCAGGTCCTGTTGAGACATCAGATCTTTTATCCTTGAAATATTCTTGAGGTGATAGTAAGCTGACTTTGTTATTGTCTTAATGTGTTTTTCTAAGTTTAGGTCTGCATCCATCACTACACCCAAATTTCTCGCCTGGTTTGTGGTTTTTAGATGTATAGATTGAAGTTCTCTGGTGACCTGTAATCGTTTTTCTTTGGCGCCAAAGACTATTACCTCAGTTTGTTTTTGTTTAGCTGGAGAAAATTGTACGGGGCCTTGGTCTCCTGGTGACATTGTGATATATATTTGTGTGTCATCTGCATAGCTATGACAGTTTATTTTGTTGTTGTTTATAATCTGTGCCAGTGGGAGCATGTAAATGTTAAACAGAAAGGGTCCCCAGATGGAACCTTGGGGAACTCCACATGTGATACTTGTCTGCTCAGATGTGAAGTTACCTATTGATACAAAGTATTTCCTGTTTTCTAAGTATGTTTTGAACCAGTTTAGTACAGTTCCTGAAAGACCTGTCCAGTTCTCCAGTCGTTTGAGTAATATGTTGTGGTCAACTGTATCAAATGCTGCACTGAGATCCAGTAAAACTAAAACTGACATTTTTCCACTGTCTGTATTCAGACATATGTCATTAAACAGCAGAAACAGGATTTGGAGGAAGATGTTAATAGATTAGAAAGAATTGTACACTGTGAATCAATGCAAGTCTTTCTATATAGACAGATCTGTAATAATCCCTCAGGTAGGTTCCTCTGGGACAGTCACAGATAGAGACACCAATTCTGACATCCTTTGAAAGCCTGACTTTGAATTTTCATCACTCGTCATGCACACAGATGTTAATTCTACATATTCCTGGTACTGAACTCTAAATCAATATGAAGAAAATGCTCCTGCTAATCTGCATCTATGTTGATATCAAATCCTTTTCCAGCACATGGATAAATCTCTATAAATCTTTCAGTCTGATCAGAATGGGCACAGTGTTGTTATTGCAGCTCCCTGATGTTTGAAAAGCTAAATGTCCATTTTAAAGTGCTCGTGTGTAGGATTGTGTTTTCTTCCTTTGTGCAGTTCTTACAGTAAACATGTTTGAATGTTTCCTGTTCCCCTGATGCTTCTTCCTGTTGGATAAAATTGGTTTGAATAACATGTTCTTATAGGTTTTAATGAACTTCAAACTGGGATCCACTTACAAAACTGTCTCATTTTATTGGAACGATCCACATTTGCATCCATTCACGGTACATTTGACATCTGAACACGTTTGTACACATGATGAAAGGACAGATGGTGTTTGTGTGTCCTTCTTAAACTTAGTGTGGATGTTTCATCATGTAGAACTACTTAGAACAAAGTCTTTGGAACATTTGGAGAACACGTTTAGGAAAGTAACATCCTGGTAGAACATTTTCTTAAAGCAGAGCAGAGCTGCAACATAACTGTGAGGATTCAGAAGAATAAAGTCAGAATACTTTATTATTATGAAGACTAAAGTGCACCTTAATGCTGCCGATGAACACACATGTTCTTTGTGAAAGCATGTGTGAGCACAGCTGACGTGCACCACACTGACCCCACTCGCCCCATTTCTTCATCCACTTCTTGCTCTTGTGCTTGAAATGAGACACAGCAAAAGTCAGAGGCTCTAAAATCCACAAAAAGGGGGCTCGTTAGATCAGGATACTGGATGTGATCCATAGAAAACATGGATAATACACCACTTTATTTGAAGCATCTGTAGCACTGCCTCAGTTCTGGATGTTTCCACAGACTCCTCTGTGCACCTAAAGAAAAGGTCAAGGGTCAGCAGCACATGTAGTTGGGACAATTCTTCAGTCGCACAAACTACATAATCATTTTCCTCCAATGACGACTTTTCACTTGCAGAAATGGTCCTGTGTGATTTCCAGGCTGTGATATAAAAACTAGTTCCTAATGGCAGCGACTCACTCAGTAAACATGTGTTTCCTTCACCAACCTCACACACAGATCCAATAAGATCAGGAAGTGGGCAGTATAGTACAATATGTGTTATTCTGTGCTGCACTGCCCAAACTAAAGATCTGCTGAAGTGTTGGAAAGGATCCAGATGTTTATTTTGGACGATACAGCAGAAGATCAGACATGAAAGTGGAGATAACACAGAAGACCTGCAGCAAAGGTCAGAGGTCAGACTGGGCCCCTGGATTCAACAATGAGCCAATGATCATCAAGCAGTGACTAAAGCAGAGCCCTGACGTTCTGACATTCATCACACAGTCAGAACAAATGTCTGCTGATGACTTCATCTCATGAAACGACTGATAGATGTCAGTTCATTGATCAGCTGAGCTGCTGATCTTCATCGTCACAGAAACATTCAGCTTGTTTCAATCAGTAAATAACTCCCACTACTCCCAGTTTGAACTGTTCCCACTCAAAATGCTGTGAGAACAATGATCATTGTAGAACTTCACAAACATCACGTGTTGTTTTCCACATGTAAGATCAGCAAACACACAGAAACTTCCTGTTGCCACACACGGCCTCTAAAATCTCTTCCACGCTTTCTGTCTGAAGTCCACTCTCTGTGTCGGATCCACAGGAAACAACAAGATCTTATTAACATGGTTTTCAATGTGTCTCCTTCCAAACAGTCCAACCAATGAACAAATGTGTGTATTTGTGGAGGCCGAACAAAAGCATGACACATTTCTCTGTTTCTATAAACTGGAGTCAAACACAAACATGAAGAGTTTCACTGACAGACTCCAAAATGCCCCCACAGTGGATCAAAGGGAAATCCTACAGTGTGGCCAGAGACTCTTAATGGCTCCAACATCAACACATCCACAATGTTGGATCCAGTTCTGCCTCACAGAGTTACTAAGACACACCCTCTGCCAGCATCACAACAGCTCCACCTGCTTCACCTGCCTCCTCAGCATCTGTACACCTGAAGAGAAAAGAAAGGCTCCAACAGCTCAAATCTACAAAGGATTCATGAAGTTTCATCCAACAATAACATGTTTGCCTTCCACAGTGTGCTGTTAGACACCACTGTACCTCCGCCATTTCAAAAAGAGCAGCTTGGGAACATTTTGGCTCCAAACACTTTGTGTTTAAGTTCTTTGTTTTCTTTGTGAAGCCGACAACATCTGGAGCTTTGTGACTCATAGAAACATCATTTTGTTCTTTAGATGACAGCAGATTGGGACTGAATAATCAATCACTATCAAACCAATAAAGACAAACATGCTGATTTTACAGGAACTTTGTTGGAGAAGCTGCAAAGACATGAAACTGGTGGAGATCCCAAACCAGTTGATAGTGCTGGTTATTCCAAATAAAGCTGTTTCCCTTTGAGATGAAATGACTTTCTGTCCTGATATATAATAAAGATGTTGTTGTTTTTGAGCCCCTGTATTAAAAGTAGTTTAAAGTCAGCTTGAGTTTGATGTCTTTATGTCAAAGCTGCTCATGATGTTGAGCTGCTGATGGAATAAAAACAATATAAAAGCATGTAGTCCAGACTTAAATGTAGCCTGTTGTTAGCTGAGGTCCACACACAGTGTTTGACAGTGTAAAGTGTGTGAAAGGGCTGCTGGTGGAGCTCACTAGGATGAGCAGGTGACCACGAGGTGGAGAGCAGCTGGCCTGGCTTTGACCCGGGCCACGCCCCCTTTCTCTCTGCTTTGCTGTCACTTATCTTCACTGCTCTGTCCAATAAAGCTGAAAAAGGCCCCGAATCAAAGAAATCTGCTGCAGCCTCTGAAATGTCTTCTGTTTCCTTCCCGACGGCTTTTTCACCGTCAGCCCATCAGACAGTCCAGCAGCATTTATGATGATGTCATGATGTTGAAGAGGCTGCTACGGTGGCCTCCCATGACCCCCAGCCTCATCACAGCTGAGATGCAGACATTTGAAAACATTCAGCAGACAACTGAATAACAGTCCAACACAACAGTCTGTGTGCAGACACACACTGACCTTTCATATAGTCAAACACAGCTGGTTGAGTCATTTCTCTGTGAGTCTAAAGTGAATCTAGTATTTGAAAGTCCACTTCCTGTATTTGTTGTTGAAGACTTCTTCAGCTTCTTCTCAAGGACATCAGCTGCTTGTTTGGCAGCAGAGGCAGTTAAGAAGCTTCCTGAAAAACACTGAACAGTGAGTTCACTGTGGCATATGACAGATTCAGCTTTCTGTGTGCAAATGTGTCTGTGTCGACCTTTCAAATGCTGTTGAATCCAAAACATCAGCGGCTCCTCGGCTGCTCACTTCATGCACTTCTGTCTGTGTGACAGTCCAATGACATCACAGCTGTTTCCAGCCCCAGTGTCTCAGGACTGGACACCTTTAAACATGTCGAGGATCAAACAGCGTCCAGCTAAACACACATGAAACTATCAGAGCTGACAATCATTCCAATAACATCTAATGGTTCATGTATGTAGACACAGGACTACAAGGAAATGGCTCTCAGCATCTGGCTGTGGGAACACATGAGTCCCTGTTTGTGTTCAGATTGTGTGCATGTTTTAGACGTGTGTCACATGTAGAAACACAACAATCCCACAATGACACACAGATGTGTTTGACACAGCTGTGCAGCTGTAAGTTGTTTCTAATGATTCATTGAAGCTCTTCTAACATTCTGGAGACGATCAGTACATGAATCTGTTCAACACGACAACAATTTGACTTCAGTGTTTGCATTAAATAACCTTCTTCATCCAGCTGACAGCATCTTCATCCTATGATGTGAACAGTTCCTCCTGTTGATGACAAACCTCTGACAGGATCTGCTTGAGGAGCTTTTTCATGTGCAGCTCTCTGAGCTCAGGGCTGAGCTGCTGTTTCATCTTTAAGAGCTGCTGCCTCCTCGCCGGACTTGTTCTCCTCTTCTTCTCCTAATGACACCATTTCTGCTTCATATTAAATTCAATAAAGATGCTGACATGTATCTGTAGCAACAACATCATTGAATCTGTAACAACTGGAGCCAAACCAGTGGCTCTGCTGGGATCACTGGTGAGCCAACACTTCCTTGTTGATGCAGATTTCAGGGCTTCCTTTTGCTCCTCCGTTATAACTGTTCTCTCTTCTCAACACATGATGACACAAAGGAATCAGCAGTGACAAAGATGATGCTGAAGAGAAGCACACACTTCACACATATAACAGACCAGTGCAGTTACACACACCTCTGCTCGACATCAGGCCTCAAACAAAGACACAAAACACTAACTTGACTCTAAACAGAAGAAACGAGCAGCTGTTTCTGTTCTGTGCTTATTTATATTTGACACACATGCTTCTCTTTGTGCAAACACACATCGCACTATAAGGGTAACCTCGCACACAACGATTGGACAGCACAGTGATGATGCTGGGAGATCCTATACGCAGCAACACAGAAACACTGAGAACTTTAAACAATGATGGAAAGTGTTATAAATGACTTGTTGGCCTCTGATCTGTCACAAACAGCTGAAACGTGTCTCTCATGAGTCACATGAAGGTTTTTGACAGAAAGGACAAAAAGTAGCTGCAGTCAGTTTGTGTCATTTTTATATTTATTCATCTGGGAGAAAAATCTGAGGGACATTGTTGTTAATGACAAGTAGTTAAACATGTGCCATTTTATGACCAGTAGTCAAGGTAGTAAATTAGCTTAACAGCTGCAGGCCATATATTATCCTTTAGTTCTAATGGTGTGCTATGTATGTAGTTTAGTCTCTATTATACTCTTGAATAAAAGAAACATAATCATTTGTAGTTTATTAGACAAAATGTGCATTACTCTGTATCCTTGATCAGCTGTGAATGTCTGACACTGTCTTCTTGAGAATGTTTTACTGCTGAATCATGTGAAGAAGGCCATAAGAGGGAGACTAGGTGTCTGGGCAGAAGAGATAAAACCACATTCTTTACCCCCCTTCCACTTTCACACAGAAAGACAGGGAGGCAAGGTCAGGAGCCAGGCTCACTAAGAATTAGAAAAACATGTGAAGATGCAGCTTTTATGACAAAGAGGGGGGCTGGGATTAGCTATAAAAGTCTGTGAAAGTTGCCACCATTTTGAGACATGCTGTCGAACCTCTGCAGGCATCTCTCCCGTCCGGACGTTGTAATGCTCTTATTGTGAATTGTACCGAAATAAATGTTTGTTGATTGAGCATATATACACCGAGTATTGTCCTTCCTTCAGCCCAAAGATTCAAAGAACTGCGTGTTTTCAACAACTTGGTGCCGTGACCCGGATCTTTGGTGTGCTGAGGAGGTGCAGATTTGGCCTTTGGTGAGATCGTGGGGCAAGGCGAACGGAAGACCGGTCTAACAACAAAAAGGTAAGCACAACCTGTTGTATTATACCAAATGTGCATATTGGGCTTTCCAAATTAATCTGTTCGCTGAGTCACATGTATTTTCACAGTAAATTTGTCGGTGTCTGGTTTTTGGCGCAAGATACTAACAACATAAGTTGAGGCTGAATTCCAGTGTGTTAAATAAACTGCTTCTACCGAGATACTAATAACATACTACGTTGGTCTAGATTGCAGTAATCTGCTTCTACCGAGATACTAATAACATACTACGTTGGTCTAGATTGCAGCCACTTTACCTTCCACATTTAATTTTGTCTAATACTGGCTTCTGTAGCAATAATACGTTAGAATTTCTTCTGAAGACGCGGCCATTAGTTCAGTACATTGAAGTCGAGGTTTGAAGTTTGTTTATGGTGTCGGTTACGTCCTGGCTCTTGCCGGCTATGAAATAGAAGTTGATTTAAGGAAAAGCAGATGCTGGCTTCACGGTGCGGTTAAACACTGGCAACGCGAGAGCGAAACACGTCCGTAGGTTTGGTTTATGATACGGCGTGTTCCGGTGATATGCGGCTGTGAAGTGCAGTAGTGGTTGGTGCTAATTTTAGTACATTGAACAGAGGTTTGACGGTGGTTTGTGGCGTCAGTCGAGTTTTTTTTTTAAGGGCTGCGGTCATAAAACAAAGTAAAATTTTACTTGCCAAGAAGTACATAGAGCAAAACCTGGTTTATGATGTCTGGTATAACTTCGGGGATGCAAGCATCACTTTTATGATGCGACTTTGCTCCGTTGTGGCGGTCATAAGCGCAGAGAAAAGGGTATTTTGGTCTATGGTGCAGTGTGCTTTAAGAAGATCTAATAGTTGAGCTCAGAGGTTTCTGTGTAAAATTCCCGCTGAGGAAAAGTGTTGTGTGTGAGTGTCAAAGCGCGCTCTGGGTGAGAGAGTGTGTGTGAAGCTGCGAGGCGCGCTCTGGGTGCTGTCTTGTGGGTGAAGCGCGCACTGAGTGAGAGTGTGAGTGAGGCGCGCTCTGAGTGTGTTTTGTGTGGAGTGTGAAGCGTGAACACAGTGACAGTGACGGTTAATGTGTTTGATTAGGAGGACATTAGAGCAAATACACATTTTAGGATCAAAGGTTGATGCCTAGTGTACCTGTGGAACTTTGCCCTAGGAGTGGCGACCCTCCTGTCCGTGGACGCGTGGCCAGGACCGGCGTTGTCCGGGTGCCGAGGTGGTGACTTGGGGAGGTGAGGGCCCCCGCATAGCTACGGAAATAACACTGGAACGGCCGTGTAATCACGGGTTCACATTTATTTCCGGACTAGAACAAGACACATTTTGCGAACAAACGTTGAGTCTAGATTAGTAAAGAAATATAAAAAGGTTGAATTCTTCGTTTCAGTGGTTGAAATTGTTGTGTGCCTGTCCCCTGACGAGTGTGAAATTAGAATAAAGAGGGAATTCGGAGCCACATAGAGATAGACGGGCATAATTGGGTGTATTACTCTGTGGTGTAAACATTTAAAGTATTAAAAATATAAAAAAAGGAGTGAAAGGGCGAGAAGTGTGTGGTGTTGTGAATATGTCGGGTCTTAAATCTGACATAGAAAGAGGAGAAATGCAGGGTGAGTGGAAAACTGTTGATGAGCAGGTGAAGGAGTTGTTGTGGGCGCTGAGGGTCATGCGACCTGGCAGCGTGGGTGAGAAAAAATCAAAGGCTGCAGCTGTGGCAGCCAAAGTCAAAAAGTTGTGTGATAAGGAAGGAGTGAGAGGAGAAACAAGAAGTTCGTTGGCAAAATTACTTCTGGGAATAGCACAGAAGCGCCAGGAAGAAGAACAGGACATTAGTACACAGTTAGAGGAGGCTGCTTTTTGGAACAGGCGCAGATTAGGAAAAAAGTTGCAGGAAATTCAGGAGGAGAAAGCCCGTGTAACGAGGTGGGCTGTGACATGCCAGGGGGTGGAGCACTGGATGAGGGAGAGAAGGGAGGAGCCTGAGAAGCTGATGCTGCCGGCTTCTCCGGTGAAGTCATCGCTCACTGGCTTTCCCCCTCCCTATCAGGCCCCCGCCCCCCTCTACCCTGTGCTGAGGGTGGAGCAGGGCTGTCTCTCTAGTGAAAATGGCCAAGTTTTAGAAGTGACAGGAGGCTATGTAGATTGTGATATATCTAAAGAGCCCAAACGACCTACTCCACCCGCGAGGGGTGAAAGAATAAAACAAAGCTCAACTTTTGTTAATGAAGAGGGAGCTTGTGGCGGAGTGCAGACACCGCCCATGAAACAGTCTCCCCAGCAGGCAGAGTCTGAAGAAGAGCGGGCTGTGCGGCTGCTTGAAACAGCTATAATAACTCTAGAGCAGCGTCATCAAATTTCTGAGGATGAGACATGTAGTGGAGTAGTTGTTGCACCACAGGTTGAGAAAGGTGAGGTGTGCGGGCCCGATGGGGACGCATACGAGGGCTGGTTATCAGGCACACTGGATGATAATACACCAGTAAGTGTCTGGGAAAAGCAGAAATTAGATGCAGTGCCGGAGCTAGAAGAGGCCTTTTACAATAGAGCAGCTAGAGAAAAAGCAGGAAGAGGCAGAGTAGTTAAACCTAAACTTGCAAACAAACCACACCCCATGACACGTCGGAGCCAGGATGACAGGGACACTTTGTCTCTGCCGGGATCATTTCCCCTGGTGGTGACCGCTGGGGGTCACATGAAATACAAGCCATACGGGGTGGGAGATGTAACTGCATTGATTGAGTTATTACCTCCTATTACAGACGGAGGTGCAGGGTGGTTGAGAGAATTTGATAGAGCAACAACAGGTGTTCAACTGGCCCTAGGTGATTTCAGAGCTGTGGTGGCCAGATGTGTTAAAGGCACAGCACTGGATGACATAGAAAAAATAGCAGGTACAGCATTGATGGCTGATAGCATCCCGTTTTGCCGTGTTGTGAATGAAATATCTCATGCATTACGTGAAAAATATCCCACTCCAAATGCTGCTAAGATTTTGAAGTTGTTGTGGAAGCCTGATCAAACTCCAAGGGAGTACATAGAACAGGCTAAAGCCACATGGGCCCTTAACACTGGCCAGCATCCTGGTAGAGAGGGGATGCAACAATTGTGGTTTAGAGACGCTGTGTTAAAAGGTGTGCCCGAAAAGGTCAGAGTGGCCATGACTGATAATCCCGACATGGAGGGAGCAGAGTCTCATGTGTGGGAGAAACATCTGGTGCATCGCCTGCAGACAGCTCATGATGAGGTTATGGCTAAAACTGAGGAGACAGATAGCATGAAAGAGCAATTGTTGAAATTACAGCTGGGTGAAATGAGGGGAAAAGCAAATGACAAGAAAAAGGATGAAAAAATAGCAAAAGTAATGGTAGCTCAAGGTTTCCAGCAAATGGGGACTGATGTTGATCCTAATGCATTGCCAGTAGACACACCGGGACCCGCGCGAGGCACAAATTGGGGTGGCCGTGGGGTCGGTAGAGGAAATTGGGGCTCACGTGGTGGTCAACGGGGAGGAGGCGGCGGCATGGGCAGGCAAAGGGGTGCGCCAAGAGGAGGTTTATATGTGCCAGGGACTGTGTGCTTCAACTGTGGTCAGACTGGACATTGGTTTCGAGAGTGCCCAGAACCACCTCAGCCGTTCACCAACAACATGCCACGTTCAGCCAGAAGGGGGCGTGGACAATGGTCGGCCCCCAACTCACAGATGGCTCCACCAGGCCAGTACTCAGTGGAATACTGGCAGCAGGGACAATACTGACACACCCCACAGAGAGGCCTGGAAATAGGGGGAGGGGCAGACCCCCTGTTGCCACTAAGGGTTCATGGACGTAACCTGCCCTTTTTAGTGGACACAGGAGCAACGTATTCCACCATTCGTACGGCTCCTGACGACATCCCACTCACAGACACAAAAATCAGTGTTATCGGCTTCTCTGGGGTAACCATGACTTTGCCAGTGACTGTCCCTCTAAAGACGGAGTTAGGACGCCAGTCCTTAACACATTCATACATGATTTCATCACAAGTTCCAGTTAATCTGTTGGGCAGGGACCTGCTCATTAAGCTGGGAGCTACTATCATGTGTGGAGCTGATGGATTGACAGTGACTTTGAGAGATGGCACACAGCTGTCCTGTTTGCAATCAGGAATGAGAGGACAGTGGCTGTTATCTGAGGATTGTGAACGTACAGCGCAGATTTACTGGGCGAGACTGACCACATCAGATGGAATTCTGGCACAGTACCAACTCTGGCGTCCCTGGATAATGTCCATGTCTGTTTACTCTCCCTTGCGTGACCCCTACCACGTGACCTTGTTTTATGATCGCGAACGCACTGAGTGCTTTGAGGAATTGTTTAACGAGTGTTTAGATGAGACAACTTGGGAGCTTAACTCTCAGGACATTTATGTTGGTACAGCTGGAGTGGCAGCGTTTGTTCCACTCCCTGAAGATAAAATGAGTTGGTATAGAATGGGGGATGAAGCGGTTCCCCATGTGTCTTTGGCAGTACACGAGGGTCATCAAGCAAAAGATTTAGGCCCCATGGTGAGAACAGCCACGAGGGCCACAGATTGGCAACAAACACAACTTACTGATGTCTCATACTCACCCAGTTGTAAAACATATCGAATTTCTGTGACTGCTACTGATCAGAGTGTGTTAGAGCACAAATTTTTAAAGCGCACACATGGCAGGGAGAAATCTGATCACGAGGAAGCTGTTAAAGGCTTAACAGAACTCCCAGACACTCTGTGGTCTAAAGGTCCAACTGATGTGGGTTTAACATTTTGTTCACCCATCACATTTGAGTTAAAGGATGACACCCCTATTTGGCGTTCACAATACAGACACAGTCCAGAGGCAGATAATGGCATTGCAGAAACTATTTCAGGGCTCCTGCGGGTGGGTGTGCTGGAGTCGTCTTCCTCTGCATGGAACACTCCGATCCTCCCAGTTGAAAAGTCAGGCACGGGCAAGTATCGAAGGCACATGACCTTAGGGCAATAAACGCTGTCCTTAAGACACAAACAGTACCTGTACCAAACCCCTACACAGCTCTGACTAATTTATCTCCAGATCAGCGGTGGTTCACATGCATAGATTTGGCAAATGCTTTCTTTTGTCTCCCTCTGCATCCATCTTTAAGAGATATTTTCTCATTCACATACAGGGGCCAGCAGCTGCGTTACACACGGCTGCCGCAGGGTTTTGCCCTTTCACCTGGCATTTTCAATCAGGTACTAAAAAATGCTCTTTCTCCATGTGTTTTACCTGAAGGATGCACACTGATCCAATATGTGGACGATTTGCTGATTGCCGCTAAGACAGCTGATGCTTGTTTTCAAGCGACACTGACGGTGCTTCGCCAGCTGGCTAAAACAGGCTTTAAAGTAAGTAGAGAAAAACTCCAACTTGTCAGAACTGAAGTTACATTTCTAGGTCGTGTGGTGGCGATGCAGACGGTGGGCATGTTGGCGTCCCAGAGGGAAACAATTATGTCACACCCCCAGCCACGTACAGTTAAAGAAATGTTGTCATTTCTTGGGCTCACAGGTTACAGCAGACATTACATTCCTGACTATGTGGGCAAAACCAAACCTCTGAGGGATTTGGTAAGAGAGCACGGCATGAGAGATCTCACAGCTAATCTCAACTGGACCACTGAAGCTGAAATGCGGTTCATTGAATTAAAGCAGGCCCTGTCTCGTGCAGCAGATTTGGCAATCCCCGATTATAACTCTGATTTCTCAGTTGATGTTTCTGAAACAAATGGAGTAGTAAATGGTGTGTTGTTTCAGAAAAAAGGGGGAAAGAGACAAGTGCTGATGTATATCAGCATTGGCCTGGATAACACAGAAAAAAGACACCCCATGTGCACACAACATGCAGCAGGGGTAGCAAAAATAATTCAGAAAGTGGCTCACATTGTAAGAGGGCACCCACTGAAAGTGCTCACAACACACAGTGTGGTGGCCTATGTGAACTCACAGGCATTTACAATGACCCCATTGAGACAACAGAGACTGACTAAGATTCTGGAGTCTCCAAACTTGACCTTCACACATGAAGGGATTAACATGGCAGATCAAATGGGGGGGGGGGGGGAACACCTCATGACTGTACACAAATAGTAGAGGTTGAAGAGAAAGTAAGATCTGATTTGAGAGCAGAACCGGTGAGTGAGGCAGATGATTACTTTACAGATGGATGTTGTTTTAGAGATCCGAGTGAAGGATTGAAAACAGGCTATGCAGTGATGAAAGGAGTTGGAGAACAGCTGCTGGTGGAGAAATCAGGAACGTTAGAAGGGCCTCAGTCAGCACAGAGAGCAGAGCTTATTGCAGTGATAGAAGCTCTGAGATTAGGGAAAGGAAAAAGAGTTAACATTTATACTGACTCAGCATATGTTTTCGGAGCAGCACATGTAGAGTTGGGGCAATGGAGAAGGGCTGGATTCAGAACAGCCACAAATAAACCGATCAAACATGAGGAGGAAATGAGACAGCTGGAGGACGCTCTGAAAGAGCCTCTGGAGGTCGCTATCATAAAGTGTAAAGGGCATGACGACTCTGACACTTGGGTGGCGAAAGGAAACAGAGCAGCCGACGAGGAAGCAAAACGGGCGGCAGGCTATAAGGAAGGAAAACAAATGGTAAGTATGGGTATGGAATGGGGAGACCTGCCAGCCCAAAAGCGAGAGGACATCGAAAAGGCGCAAGGAGGAGCCTCACCCGAGGAAAAGGCGGTGTGGCAGGAAAGAGGGGCTGTACAATCAGAAGGATTGTGGAGAGGGCCCGACGGGCGACCAGTGCTCGCAGCAGGAGTGGCCCAGGAGAAAATCAAAGAAGCTCATGGGTTAGGTCATGTGGGAGTGGCCCAGATGGAAAGGGATTTGTGTCATTGGTGGCATCCCTACATGAAAAACCTGGTAAGGGAACATGTGAGAGCCTGCCTGATTTGTGGACAACACAATCCGAAGCCCACCGTGAAACCAGAAATGGGTAAGTTTCCTTTGCCAGAAAGACCAGGCCAGGAAATTGTGATTGATTACACTGACATGATAACCGCTGTTCGAGGGTGTAGATATCTGTTGGTGTGTGTGGATGGATTGACTGGTTGGCCAGAGGCGTGGCCTACCCGCAGAGAGGATAGCAAAACAGTGATCAAATGTCTGGTGAATTATTATGTCCCTTGGCATGGATTCCCAGAGAAGGTAAGATCAGATAATGGCACTCACTTTAAAAATCGAGATCTCGCTGAGGTGGAATGTATGTTGGGGTTGCAACATAGATATGGTACAGTTTACCATCCACAGTCTCAGGGAAAAGTGGAGAGAATGAACCAAAATCTTAAAAACAAATTGGCAAAAATCTGTGCACAGACTAACATGAATTGGGTTGATGCTCTTCCCATAGCCTTAATGAGTGTAAGGTGCGCCGTTAATCAGCGCACTGGGTTCACTCCATATGAGCTGCTGACAGGAAGACAATTTCCAGGCCCTGCAGCAGGTGTAAGAGAATTAAGAGAGGAAGTAAAAGTGTCTGAACATGTGAAACAGTTTAAAGCACTAAAAGCTCTTGTCTCTAGTTTCACTACGCAGGTGGGAGATCCAACAGGAAAGGAGGTGACCACGCCAGAGGCGAAGTGGGTGTGGCTGAAGGTGTATAAGCGAAAGTGGGACGAGCCCAGGTGGACGGGACCTTTCGAGGTGACCACTCGAACCTCTCACGCGGTCCAGCTGAGGGGCAAAGGCGACACCTGGTACCACTGGAGCCAGTGTGCAGCGGCGGAGGAGCCTAGGCGATCGGAGAGGCTCTTGGCGAAAAAGGGGGACACGGCTGTGACCCCAAAAAACACAGATCTTAGTATAGAAGGGCCAGAATAATACCCTGATCTGTGTAACGACCAAAGGGTAGTCTACCCCTGAGGTTGAAGAAAGAAGTCGAGAATCACCCGACGAGAAGATAGTATAAGCTACAGCAAAAAAAAAAAAAAAAAAAAGTGCCGTAGGCCTAAAGCTCTAGTTTAGAAGTTATTAGCAGGTATTAAAATGGGGGAGGAAAAGTCTAATGCAAAAATGAAGCTTCTGGAGAATTGGAAATTGATGGGAGTGTTAGCTATGATCACTATTGGTGTGCTAACTACTGTTTTCCTGTTGTGTGAGTTGCCCAGTTACAGAACTCATCCACCTCCTCTTCCTCTCGCGGACCCTGTGGCGACCAGCTCTGAACGTGATGTAGGTGAGAAACCAGATCCTTGTTTGGAGTATTATGGAGGCATAGAGGTGGATTACGTTAGAGGATCCACCACAGCCTTCACTTTTGATCTGTGTTCCGTGATAGACTGTGGAAAGGATCAGACCAGTTGGCGCGGGTACGAAGTATGGACATGTCATGACATAAGATTCACAAATGCTTGTCTTATAGGTAAACCCACCGCCACGGGGTACACCCCGTGTGAGGAGTGGGACATGGTGACCGGTTACACCCTCCCAGGATGGGATACACGGGGCCGTTGGGAGGGGTTTGCAATTCAGCGTGATTTCAGTAACACACAAAATCCACTTACAATGTCTATTGGTGGGTGGCAGGTTACACCGCAGCGGTACCGGAAAGAAGATAAAGTGTTTTAGGAGTAGATGTATTTGGGAAGGACCCAAGGGGCATAATAAAGATAAACTTTAAAGATCCATCCTGTAAATTGCCCAGCCACAACGCCACATTAAGCTGTAATTTATCTAGCAGCGACACCGCATCAACCAAAGCCCCACCTTCCGTGTCTAAGGTAACAAAAATGGACTACACAAAGTGGAAACCCCGACAGCTGATGTCTCGTGCCACAGGCTATGTGGACAGCAACCTGTGGTTGGACTGGCTGATTGAAACTACAAAAGAGCAAAAGGTGTCGGATTGTGTGGCATGCGCTACAGCACGCCCACGTTTATTTATTGAACCGGCACCTCTGTATCCAGAGGACCCCTGGGGTTTTGATTGCATGCTCCGACTTACTCGGAGAGCAGTAAATACAGGAAAATGTGCTCCATTATCTGCTTTATTTCCCCCAATAGATAATAACACCATTCCCGGACCATTCACACCTAGGAAAGCTAATTATACTTGTTTCAATTTTACTGCAGATGATCCTGGAGAGCAGGAGTATGACGCTGGAGAGATCCCGGCTGATTGGTGTGAGGCCACATTTCCAGGAAGAGGAGAGGCAGCGCGTGCGGGCGCCACGGTCGTGGGTACTTGGGCTCGAGCCGGTTTGTACTATTATTGTGGAGGTGGGAGTCTGCATGTGCGAATACCAAATGAAGCGGTTGGTGTTTGTGCCATGGTCAGACTAGGAGCGCCTCTGCTGATAATAGGGGGTAAGGATAATTCTGAGAGGGTAGAGGGACATGCGCGACGACCACCTTGACGCCTGGTCAAGGGTGGCCTAAAGGATCATCTTGGTCGTTTGATTTAACTGTTAATTCACCCACATATATAGATTCTATCGGTGTTCCGCGTGGCGTTCCAAATGAGTTTAAATTAGTAGATCAGATAGCAGCCGGTTTTGAAAACATTCCAGTACTTTCTGCCTTGTTTCCCGTCACCCCCAACAAAAACGTAGATAGAATTAACTATGTGCACTATAACGTTCTCCGACTGTCAAATTTGACCCGTGATGCAATTCAGGGTTTAGCAGAACAAGTAGGTCCAACCTCTCTGATGGCAGTGCAGAACCGGATGGCGCTGGATATGGTTCTGGCTGAAAAAGGAGGGGTTTGTGAAATGTTTGGACAAATGTGTTGTACTTTTATTCCCAATAATACAGCTCCGGATGGCTCTGTAACTCGAGCACTGGAGGGGCTACGGACTCTGGCCCATAATATGCATGAACATTCAGGTATCGACAATCCGCTGGAGGAATGGATGACTTCTGTTTTTGGGCAATGGAAGGGATTTGTTATGTCAATCTTGGTCTCACTGTCTGTTTTTACTGCTGTCTTAACCACATGTGGTTGTTGTTTGATCCCATGCCTCAGAGCTCTAGTAGTTCGTCTTATTGACAGGGCCGTAACCTCAGGGCCGGAGGGCCGGGGGGTTATGATGCCTCTGTTAAAGGATGATCCTGAGGAATGGAGAGACGTGGACCTTGTGACCCTGGAATGCGTCTTGTAAGTGATCTCTTTGAGAAAAGAGATCAAGGGGGTGTTGTTAATGACAAGTAGTTAAACATATGCCATTTTATGACCAGTAGTCAAGGTAGTAAATTAGCTTAACAGCTACAGGCCATATATTATCCTTTAGTTCTAATGGTGTGCTATGTATGTAGTTTAGTCTCTATTATACTCTTGAATAAAAGAAACATAATCATTTGTAGTTTATTAGACAAAATGTGCATTACTCTGTATCCTTGATCAGCTGTGAATGTCTGACACTGTCTTCTTGAGAATGTTTTACTGCTGAATCATGTGAAGAAGGCCATAAGAGGGAGACTAGGTGTCTGGGCAGAAGAGATAAAACCACATTCTTTACCCCCCTTCCACTTTCACACAGAAAGACAGGGAGGCAAGGTCAGGAGCCAGGCTCACTAAGAATTAGAAAAACATGTGAAGATGCAGCTTTTATGACAAAGAGGGGGGCTGGGATTAGCTATAAAAGTCTGTGAAAGTTGCCACCATTTTGAGACATGCTGTCGAACCTCTGCAGGCATCTCTCCCGTCCGGACGTTGTAATGCTCTTATTGTGAATTGTACCGAAATAAATGTTTGTTGATTGAGCATATATACACCGAGTATTGTCCTTCCTTCAGCCCAAAGATTCAAAGAACTGCGTGTTTTCAACAACATTAAAATGTGTTTTCAACAGAGACAAGAACATGAATATAACAGAACAGGTAAATGAACATGTTTCAAGTAAACAGCTGGACTGATCAGGTCCAAACACAGAGTGATAAACTTGTCAAACAGCTGTCATATCTTTATATAGAAGCTCTTTATAAATGCTGCTCACTGCAGTCTGTTTACTAATAATGTCAAAGTGTTAGAAACACAGAAACATCAGAATGGTCTTTGTTCACAGAAACCTGTCTGGGATCCTTTGTTGTTCTTTTGATGCAGAGTTACATTATAAATATAAAGAGTTATTTCAGAGTCTCATCAGTTTTCCTGCATGTCTTTATTTAACACATCAGCAGGGCTGAAGCTCTCATGTTAAACACACACTGATCTATGGACACGTTCATGTGTTTCTAACAGAACCAGGCTGTTATCAGCCTGCACTAACATTATGTCACACACACTGAATGTAACAGTGACAGTTTACATCATCACACAATCAGCTGTGATTGTTTCACTGTCATCAAATGAGTCAACAGGAAGTAGAATCAATAGAAACCAATCATTTCCTGACAGCATGTCTGATGGAAATAAGTGCAGATTATGTATGAAGTCTAACTGCACACAGTAACTGTGTTACAATAAGGACTTAACAGCGCCCTCTGCTGGAGTGTTTCAGTACTGCGTTAACTAGAATACACCACCTCCTCCTCACACCACCTGCTACAGCTCTACTCTTCTATGACTACAGTCATCCACAGCACTGATGTGAGGTCACATGGTTCATATGTAAGGAGCACAGCTGACCTCAGGTCAGTTTAATGACTGTGAGCAGCAGCTGTGTTATTGTCACTGTGACAGGGAGACACTCTCAGACACAGCGCTCATGTCAGCTTGTTCTCATGCAGGAGGATCAGGAGCTCCATGTTTGTCTTTCTGTTTGAATCATGATGTGTTTGTGCCATCAGAGTCTGTCATGAGTACTCAGGGTTTCACAGCAGCTCTTCTGGATGCTGACGAGGACTCCAACCTCATGTTTCACCTCTCTGAGCTTCTGATGTCTGTGAACACTCGTGTTTCTTCTCTGGGCTCATCTGGACAAAAACACCTTTCTGTGTTTGGCTGCAGCCTCATTCTGACTGACAGGAAGTGTGTTATCCATGAGCTGCACTTCTGTGAGGAAGTTTCCTGCTGTGTTTCCTGTCTGTGGACAAACACGAGTGTTCCAGCTGAGGACTTGCTTCCTTCCACCTGTCCATACTGGACATCACGCTGTCTGCAGCTCTGTAAATGCAGCTCCAGGTCCTTCCACGTGCTGCTCTGTATTTGTGCAGTTTGTAGTGTGTCCTGGGAAACGTAGCACACATGGTGTTCTTCTGCTGTTTCCTCCTTTCACTGAGTGTGAAACACTGACGCTGTGCTGTTGTTCACAGAGGGGAGCTGATTCTAGCTGCAGCTGGACTCTGTCATCTAACTGAATGTGTTGGTGCTGATCACGGGGCTCTGAGGGGGGAGCAGCAGGAGGACTCTGGATGCTGACGTCAGTGTATCTGTGGAAGCTCCCACAGCGTGTCTGTCATTCAATATTGTGCTGTATATTGTATCTATGCAAAGATGAACAGACTGTGTGTTCACTGGTCTCTGTGCTGCAGCTCTGATGTCATCATCACTCCCTCCTCCACCCTCAGCAGTCCCAGCATGCTGCTGTGGTGCACCCCACCCTCACTCTACACCTGAGCCACAGACCACACCCTCCACCTCAATATACACCACAGTTTTCTCTGCTGTGGAAATGAGATCAGGAGGAAATCATCATTATTATTATTTAATAAACGCTCACATTAATGTGGGCTTATTTGTTTCATATTAGAAACATTAGTTGAGTGTTTTTAGTATAAAATGGTCAAAGTCCCTCTTTTTGCTCCTCCCCTCACCTGTGGATGGGCGGTGCTGTTACTGTGGTGACAGCTTGGATGTGTTTCAGTCCTGCCTGGTTATCACTGCAGGAATCTTTCACATTTATTACAGGTAATAACTCTGATTTTTCTGTGTATTATGAACCAAATGTATCCTGATACACACAGAGATGGATGAGCAGAGGTCACATGATGAAAGAACAAACATGGAGTCTTTGATTTATTTAGATATTTATTGATGAATGCAAACAAACCTGACACTGAACCATCGTCCAGCAGAACAAACCTGATCACATGACCTGCTGACCCAAACAGTGCAAAGCTCCATGGCAACAACAACAAACAGCCTCACATATGTTAACAGAGGCTGTTAGAAGCACAGAGTCTTTACAGTCTTTCTCCTGTTTGGACACAGATCTCTGCACATCTTCATCACAGTTACTCACAGACGTGCAGAGTGTGTGGATATCAAAGCTAAGTTTCCACCATGTTTGTAGTCTGTACTGGGACTCATGGAGCATCTCTCTATGAGCACTCAGTGCTTTAAACAGTGAGTCCCAGTTTAACCAGCAGCCTTCACACCACACATCACACAGACATGGAAACTTCAAACCTCAGACTGAAGACACCATCAGAAATAAACAGATTGTGATGAAGATGAAGAACTGGACCAGTTTGCTGTGGTTTCTTCTGTTCCTGTCAGAAATAAGAGTCTGGCAGCACTTTGCTCTCCTTCCACATGTTTAAGGAGGAAGTGAAGAAGAGCGAGTGAGTCGTCTTCCTCTGTGGGCCCAACATCAGGCAGCAGCCACGTATTTTTAAAAACCCAGCACACTGCTTCAGAAACACTGAGTCCAGGTGACCAGAGTCATGTGATCAGTGAGGTCTTCACTCAGGACGTCACTGCTTCAGGACCTGATTCAGAGGTTTATGAGGACGTGGATCATTGGTGCTGATGTTGTGTGAGAGCTGGTGAACCATGGGGAACATAAATAACAACCAGGCCATCAGCAGTTCTACCCCCAGCTCTAACACCTACATAATACACTATACATATAGTTATTGTTAAGGTTCAAATATTGAGGAAGGAGAGTACAAACAACCAGGTCCAGAAGAGCTTGGTCAAACAATTGATTTTAATGAACACAGGCGTGGGGGGACCAGCGCCGTACGCAGACAGCGCTGATCTCCGACTAATCAAAGCATAAACAGATATTTTATACCATCGGGGTTTGAATTTAATGACGCCCCTTCAACGTCACACAGATACATACATACATACGTCAAATCAAAACCACAATGACTTTTAACACAGTTTGAAAAGAACATTATCTCTATCTTCATGGCAGATGTTTCCTGTCAACCTTTTGACTGCCGCTTCTCCAAAACCACAGACCATGCTCTGCAGTAAGATACCACTTCTGCACGCCCGCAGTTGCAAGCAAACATGATTAACCTCTCACCTATAACTGAATGTATCTACTATGTGTGTGTGTGTGTCACGACCTCACTTGGCACTCTGTGTCACCTCTCACCTACTAACACTCGCAGTCAAACAGAGGCCACTCTCACATGTGTCAGCAGTTTACTAAAACTATATATGTAGTATATTGAATAAATGTTTTAATCAAGAACCTCTACTAGAAGCTTAATAAAAGAATATAAAAGTATAAAAGATAATAATGAACAACCTGGTTATTCAAATAGCATCATCCAAACAGCTCCTCAGAATAAGCTGCACTTACACTCTGCTTTTAGTTTCACTTTTGCAAAAGCACGCTCTGCAAACCTGCAGTTTCCTGTCAAGACTTTGCACAGAGTGGACTCAGAATCAGCAGAATCAGCCCATACACACTTAAGATTATAACAAGCATTCAAAAGCATTTAAGATCATAGATTCAACTCAACAGTTTAAAGTGGTTATAACTGCACCTGTAGTAAAGGCTAATTGGGTACCAAAATGTTTAAACATCTGAATGCAATATCAATGCTGTAGATTATATTATTAATGCAATGGTAATGATGATGATTATTAACAGTAGCAACAAAATAATTTCCCTGATCTCCACATTATACAGGTTATAGTATGTTATATATAAACGTAGCTGAAGCAGTTTCATTTGTAGCTTCACGCTGCACTTCACATGTTTGTCCACCAGATGGCAGCACAGAGGCCTGTGTTGGAAAGCTTTGAGTAATGAAGCGTTTTCAATCCAAGCTTCAGAAAGCTTCATGTGGTCATCAAGGAAGCAACCAGGAAATATCTGCTGTGTGTAAAAACAGCAACACAAGAATCCAGGATGAAGACAAGAAACTCAAAGCTCACAAAATAGGTGGAGCTAATTTTGTGACGTGTTTCTGTAAAAACACCACAGAAGTGAATCATCAAAGTTTCCATGTGAGCTGATGATGCTGCTGCAGAGTTTCTGTGAACTTCCTGTGACCCCGCCTCCTCATACAGAGACATCTGATTGCTCTTCAAACTGCATCACGTGGACACATGTGATTGTGTGTTGTAGTATTGATCCCAATGCTGGTATCAGTCCTGGATCAATAACACTGGATGGATGCGTTCAGCATGGAGCCCCTGAGCTGTGTTACAGACAAACATGGAAACTGACAGGTCTGTGTCATTCACAGTCTGTAACACTTCTAAACAACAGAGGCTGACCCAAGTGCCTCAGAGCCAGGCACGCTCACATCACAGCTCTCTAAATAAGCCAGTTTCAAAATAAGAGCTGAAAGCTGTGTTTGCTTGTGTTAGCTTATTATTGTGGAGACTAACATTCAGTGATCATGTGTTCAGACTCATAATGATTACTCTCAGAAATCCTGATCTTTGTATTTACTGTGTGTTGGATCAATAACTGAGATTCATGGTATCACACAGCTGTGCTGCTGCTGATGTCAGCACATCTGGAACAATACGAGGTATCTGCTACCAGACTGAGCAGGACGTGAGACCTGTGGACTGTTTAAAGCTGTCCCTCCACAGCTCACTCAGACCTGATCCACACCTCAGTGATATTCTCTGACTTCCTCAGTAGAGACAGAAACCATTCAGATCTGGGACCATCAGCTGACTGATGATGTCACACAGACTGTGTTTTTCAGGAACAGTGATTCTGATGTGAGCCTGCTAGCTGACAGCAGACCTGATGAAAGCACATGTCCACATCTGTGAGGACAGACTGGACTCTTTGACTGCACCTTGGTTCTCCTCAGAGGTCTGTACAGGAGCATGTCCACCCCCACTGAAGATCTCAGTCACTGTGAAACATAGAAAGCTGCTTGTGTGGCCTCTGCCTCACATGTAGATACAGCTACAGGTTTCTCTGTCAGTCAGACTGAAACAGTGTCCTGATGCTGCATCATTCAGCTCTGTGCCCCAGTCAGCATCACTGGGAGCTACCAGTGTTTCTGCCCTTTTCCTGTAACACTACACTCAGCACAGGCTCAGCTGGTATCCAGTGTTGGACTTTGGCTTCAGCTGCTGTGATAGATCCTCTAACATAGATCAGCTCTGCTACATGTTGTTAGATAAGTGCAGCTGCTGTCATGTCCTGATGTTTCTCTGGCTCAGCAGCTTCTCCATCAGAGGTTCACATGGAGCTGATCCAGTATCTCCAGTAACTGTGTTCTGTGCCTCACTGGTTCATCCTTCTGTCTGTGTGACGTCAGTCAGATGTTGAAGTTAAACTCTGTAATCTTCACTGTGTCACAGAGTTCAGTGAGTCCCGTTATTCACAGTATCAATCAGATCATCAGAGAACAGCTGATCAGCAATCAGTGGTGCCAACAGCGCCTCCTGTGGTGAGAGGATGCAATAATGCAACGTAGCATTTTTCCACTCAACACTTGCAGTCATGGAAACTGTCTGTTGGATCTGTGTGACGTTGCTTTCTTGGTTAGAGTTCCTCACAAACGTCCAGATGATTCTTCTAATGAGGCGTCGACCATGTTTGCAGCTCTTTGGAAGAAAACGTCGCCCTTTGCCATCCTTACTTTTCTTTGACTTCTTCAAATGCAGCTGAACTCCAGCTGGTATTTTCTTGGACTTTGCAGCTGTTTCTGGTCATCAGTTCATTCCTGCAAACCTCTGAAGCTGAACAACAATGATGCTGCATTGCTGGCTGATCCCAAAAGGTTGATTCTGTTCATCTGGACGTTTTCAGAAACGTTTGCTCACTGATCAGGTGACTTCTTCAGTCTCAGCTGACTGCAGCTTTACAAGCTTACAAACAGCACATTTGCACAATGACTGAAAGCAGCAGCACCTGATATATATGATACTAATATAATACATATACATATATAATCCATACTAATGATGAAGGAACTGAGCTCACAGTCCATTGTTCATTCAGTGAACTACTCAGTTTATTTTGGGCCTCAGAAATGCTCACTCTGTTTGTACATCACTGTCAGCAATAGACTCATTCTGCTGTGTGGACAGGAACACATGTGACATCACTTCCTGTTTGTTTGTGACTGAAGAAGTTTACAAGGAATCATTTAGAAGAGTTTCAAACATCAACTGATTGAATCCATGAATCTGAAAACGTGTTTGTGAGTGAAAGAGACAGACATGTACAGACTGAACTATCTGTTCAACAGTCAGAGTGTTTCTGTAACAGGAGACACTCTTTACACTCCACTCAGCACAGGGACACTGAGTCACCAGGAGACCAGAACATAAACCCAGGATAAAGAGTTTGAGTGAATGTGGTGTTGAAGGTGTGGAGGTGGATCAGAGTGTCAGAGGAGACTCTGTAGAAGGACAGAGTGCCAGCAGGACAGTCCACATACACTGCTGCTCTGTTAGAGACAGAGGAGGAGGAGGAGGAGGAGGAGATGGATGTTTGTCTGTTATTGTGCCTTACAGAACGAGGACCATGATCAGAGCAGAACAGACTCCAGGACTGATCATTGCGTCCAAACACACAGTCATAACTGCCTCCTTTCCTTCTGATGCTTCTGTAACTCACTGATATATAAACGCTTCCTCTCCACTCGACCTCCCAGTAACAGCGACCAGTCAGACCATTTCTACACAGCAGCTGAGGACGAACATCAAATCTGTCTGGATGATCAGGATATGACTGAACCTCCTCCACATGTGTCACCTTCCTGTTGTTGTCAGACAGTTGGAGCTTTGTGTTCACTGTGTTTGTGTCGATTGTGAGTTGACAGGAATCTGATGGAGAGAACAAACACAATCCAGCTGCAGTTATTGATCCATCATCTGTTCATTGATTGACACTTTGATGATGACTCCTGACATGATGAAGATGGTTGAATGTGTGCTGCTTTGTTTTCATGAATCCCATTAAAAACACACTTACACTTCCTCAGACCTGGTCTCAACCATCGGACTCCAGCAGGCTCCACCCTGAAAGGAGGAGGGGGGTCAGAGCAGCACAGTCAGCATGCACACATGGACATTACATGGCTCTCACACACACACTGTTACACACTGAGCTCAAAGCTCGGCTCCACTGTTTTATTCAAAGAAATCTACATTTATTTATCAGCACATTTAAAAACAGCTTGAGCCAAAGTGCTGCACAGAGTAGAGAGAAAATAGGAAACATACACAGTAATGACTATAAAGACTGGTCAGGATTGAAAGCTACAGAGTACAAATGTGTTTCCAACCGGCTTTTAAAAATGTCCAGTGTTGGTGACGACCTGATGTGAAGGGCGACTGTTCCAGAGTTTGGCTGCAGCCATCGATAAAGCTCACCTCTGTTTTTACGTCTAGTTCTGGTCAGAAGCTGCTTATCTGCAGACCTGAGGGCTCCACTTGGATTCTTTTGTTAAAGAGAGATAAGATGGAGCCAATCCATTCACAGATTTAAAGACAACCAGATCTGGAAGTGGATTCCACCACGTACTGGTAACCAGTGGAAAAAGCTGGTGATGGGTCGTCTAGCACAGACCCACCGCTGGAACCAGACAATTGATGAGGGAGAGAACTGTGACAGCGCCGTTCCTTCACTTGACCTCAGTCGCTCTCGTCTGCTCCCTCGTAACACTGCTCTTTATTGAGCTTACATGAATATGCACAAGTTCATTATGACGTCTTACACAGGTATGAACAAAGAGTACCAGTCTGTGCATAGTGTGTGTGTGTGTGTGTGTGTGTGTGTGTGTGTGTGTGTGTGTGTGTGTGTGTTCCAGATGTGACCCTGTGACCCCAAAGCTGGTGCTAAGAGTCCAGCGGTCCCCCTAACAAAGGGCTCTTATACTTAACCAGACACAGAGTAGGTGTCCTCCTACACCAGGGGTCTCAAACTCGTGGCCCGCGGGCCAATTGCGGCCCGCAGGACGATAGTTTTTGGCCCCACCTTAATATGAAAATGTAATGTTAGTTTGATAATGTATGACACTTTACAGTGTTGTGGGCGGAGCTGAATTAACCCACCAATCAGGGTGGGATATGGATCTCAGGGGACACCAGCCGGGCTTGATGCAAGCAGGGAAACATTTCTCAATGAGTCAAAGTTCCAGCAGCGTTGCCCTGGAGTGTTTCTTTCTTTCCTGTGCCTGGCTGGCTTCCTCCTTTCTATTGGGCAAACGCCGACATTCGCCCCAGCGCGCTGCGTTCACAACACTTCAAAAAAAGTTGTTTTTTTAAGTTGCTGCCCAGCGGGACATTATACGTATATAGATTTATACACACGTCAGTGGGATTTAAAGTTATTTTTCCACAGAGAGAGATCTCATATTAACTCTCACAGTGATGCGTAGGCGGCGGGATAAAAGAAAAGTCATGAACTCAATGCAGCCCAATTTAGTCTGCAGTCACATAGCGACACCTGTTCATCGGCAACAACAGTCCCCGGTAACCCGGACTAATTATAGGGTCGCACCGTAATTTGTGGCTCCATGTTTTTATTTGCATCACTCCGTTTGCACTCCGTTTTGAAGTGATGGAGGAGCTGCTCACAGTAATTCCAATGCATGGCCAGACCACCGCTCAGCAGATATTTACAAGCTGTGTGATGCCATTGAGAATGTTGGTTTGCCATGGAAGAGGTTTGTTGGAATAACAACAGATGGAGTGCCATCAATGACAGGGAGGAAACATGGACTGGTGGCACAAAACAAACTGGAAGAGGAAGGCGTGGAGGAGGCCATTGCTCTGCACTGCATCATCCATCAGCAGGTCCTTTGCAGCAAATGCCTGAAGTTTGACAATGTGATGTCTATTGTTGTGAAATGCATCAACCAAATCAGATCCAGGGGCTTAAAGCACCGAAGGTTCTGTGCTTTTTTAGAGGAAATGAAGTCAGAATATGGGGATGTGCTCGACTTCACTGAGGTACGTTGGCTCAGCAGGGGAAATGTATTAAAGAGACTTTTTGAGTTGAGAGCAGAAGTGAAGCCTTCATGGAGAAGGATGGAGTTAGTGTTCCTGTGCTAACTGATCCCAAATGGCTCATGGACTCAGCTTTTCTTGTTGATATGACACATGAGCTTAATGTACTGAACAAGACGTTACAAGGCCAGGGGCAACTTGTCAGTGCTGCCTATGACAACGTGAGAGCATTCTCCACAAAACTGGCGCTCTGGAAAGCTCAGCTCTCTCAGACAAACCTTTGCCATTTCCCAGCATGCAAGGCACTCGTGGATGCAGGCACACCATTCAGTGCTGACGAGTATGTTGATGTCATTTTGAGGCTACAGGAGGAATTTGATCACAGATTTGCTGACTTCAAGACACACAGAGCCACCTTTCACATTTTTGCGGACCCCTTCTCCTTTGATGTGCAAGATGCCCCTTCTGTGCTTCAAATGGAGCTCATTGAGCTGCAGTGCAACTCTGAACTCAAAGCAAAGTTCAGGGAGGTGAGTGGAAAAGCAGACAAGCTTGGACAATTTTTGAGAGACTTGAGCCCTAGTTTCCCTCGGCTTTCCCGAATGTTCAAGCGGACCATGTGCCTTTTTGGTAGCACATACTTGTGCCAAAAGCTCTTCTCCACTTTGAACTTCAATAAGTCCAAGTACAGGTTCAGACTTACGGATGATCATCTTCAAGACATACTGAGGGTCGCAACTGCTTCCTCCCTCAGGCCAAATCTGGCTCGGCTATGCGAGAGGAAACGCTGCCAGGTCTCTAGCAGCAAGGAGTAGGCAAGAGAAGCCATGTTCAGAAGAACAGTTCATTTTCTACAGTGTTCCATTCATGTTCAGAAGAAGGTTATAGAACTGTTAATACAGACATTTCAATCTAAACACAGCAGATATAGAAGACTGAAAGAAACACATAAGTTCACTGACTAAAAATATCTTATTATTATTTTATTTATGTATTACAGATTGATTTATTTTCTTATTAATTCTTAATTTGTTTATTCATTTTTCATATTTTGTGTTAAAAAATAAAAATAAAGAGATTTGAGAAGATTGGAATTTTTTAACCATGCCTTTCTTGTAGAAAACCTAATGCGGCCCAGCCTCACCCAGACTCTGCCTGCAGCGGCCCCCAGCTAAATTGAGTTTGAGACCCCTGTCCTACACCATAAATCAGTAAGAGAGGGTACGACCTCTCTCATGGCCCCAAGTGGTGTGTGCATGCCAGAGCACTCTGGAAGGCACACAGAGTCTTTACAGACTACTCAGGATCAAACCTCTATCATTATGCAATCGATTATACAACTCTAAGCATATATGAGTAAATATTTCTAAGCATAAATGACAATCAACAATATAAACCTTACAGCTGGTTTTAATAACAGAATTCATTTGTTTCTCAAACGAGAAAGAGCTATCGAGAAACACTCCTAAATCTTTAGTTCTTAACTTTTCCAGTGGGCCAAGGTCAACATTATCTGCTAATGCTAAATAGGCTGCCGTTATTAACTAATGCTAATTTGACATGAATTAGCATTATGCACTAATGCTAACACTTTTAAAAATGTGAGTAGCTAATGCTAACACTATTTCCCTTAACTTTATAACAATGTGAACGGCTAATGCTAACACTCTTTTTCCTAGCATTATAACATCTGAGCTGCTAATGCTAAGTAGGCTGCCATTAGCACCTACGTCTAATTTAAGGCAAATACGCATTAGAACCTAATGCTCATATCGTTTTCCTTTGCTTTATAACAATGTGAGCAGCTACTGCTAAATAGCATTAGCTAATAACAGCAGTCTAATTTAATGCAAGTTAGCCTCATTTGCATTACAACGATGTGAGGAGTTAACGCTAAGTATGCTGCCATTAGTGGCTAATTCTAATTAGGGGTGAATAAATATTACCAGCTAATGCTAATATCGTATTCTCTTCCCTTTTAACAATGTGAGCAGCTAGTGCTAGGTAGGCTGATGCTAGCAGCTAATGCTAAAGCTAATTTAATGTGAATTAGCATCACATTAGTGAGGAGTTAATGCTAAGTAGACTGCCATTAGCAGGTAATGCTAATTTTAGGTGAATAGGAATTGGCAGATAATGCTAATACCATATTTTCTTGCTTTATAACAATGTGACCAGCTAATGCTATGTAGGTTGCCGTTATTAGCTAATACTAATTTGAGGTGAATTAGCATTATCCCCTTATGCTAACAATGTTTTTTCTTACTTTTTAACAATACAAGTAGCTAATGTGAACACTTTTTTTTTTTATTGAATTCTAATTTTTCCCTTGCGATGTGAAGAGTTAATGCTAAATAGGATGCCATTAGTGGCTAATTCTAATTTTAGATGAGAAAGCATTAGAAGCTAATGCTAATACCATATTTTCTTGCTTTATATCAATATTAGTAGGTAATGCTAAGTACGTAGCCATTATTAGCTAATGCTAATTTAGGTGAATTAGCATTATCCACTAATGCTAACACTGTTTTTGCCAACTCTTTTCCCTTGCATTATAACAATATGAGCAGCTAATGCTAAGAAGGCTGCCATTATTAGGTAATGCTAATTATTATGTGTGTTAGCATTATCCGCTGCTGCTAGCAATGTTTTATCTTACCTTTTAACAATATCAGCAGCTAATGCTAACACTACTTTAATTTCAGTTAAACCTACTTAGCATTAATTAACTTCATTTAGCATTAAGAAGTTTTTGCTATAGGCTACCATTAGTGGCTAATGCTAATTTTAGGTAAATAGAAATTGGCAGCTAATGCTAATACCATATTTTCTTGCCTTATAACAATGTGACCAGCTAATGCTAAGCAGGTGCCATTATTAGCTAATACTAATTTGAGATGAATTAGCATTATCCGCTTATGCTAACAATGTTTTTTCTTACTTTTTAACAATACGCCATTAGTGGCTAATTCTAATTTTAGATGAAAAAGGATTAACAGCTAATGCTCATACTGTTTGCTTTGTAAGAATGACAGCAGCTAATGATATGAAGTCTACCGTTATTAACTAATGCTAATTTGATGAGAATTAGCATTATCCGATAATGGTAACTCTTTTCCCCTGCATTATAACAATGTCAGGAGTTAATGCTAAGTAGACTGCCATTAGGGGCTAACTCTAATTAGGGGTGAATAATTATTAGCAGCTAATACTAATACCGTTTTCTCTTTTTCCTTATAACAACTTGAGCAGCTAATGCTAATTTGATGCGAATTAGCATTATATTAGTGAGCAGTTAATGCTAAGTAGGCTGCCATTATTAACTAATACTACGTTGACGTGAATTAGCATTATGCGCTACTGCTAATACTGTTTTCTCTTACTTATTAAAAATGATAGTAGCTAATACTAATACTCTTTTCCGTTGGGTAACAACAAAGTGAGGAATTAAGGCTAAGTTGGCTGCTTTTAGCGGCTTATTCTAATTAGGGGTGAATAATTATTAGCAGCAAATGCTAATACCGTTTTCTCTTTCCTTATAACAATATGAGCAGTTAATGCTAATTTGATGTAATTTAGCATTATATTAGTGAGGAGTTAATGCTAAGTAGGCTGCCATTAGCAGCTAAAGGTAATTTGAGGTGAATAAGCACTAGTAGCTAATGCCAATACCCTTTTCTCTTGTGTTATAATGATGTGAAACGTTAATATTGTTCTCAAACAACAGAATGAGAATGAAATATTGATTCTAACAGGGCCCATAAACAGCATTAGCTTAGCAGCATTAGCTTATCAGAGTCTCCATCATGGTCACACAAATCCTTAGCGGAGCAAAGTGGCCTACTTAGCAATAGCTGCTGTAGAAAGCAAAGGGAAAACAGTATTAGCATTAGCTGCTAAATGTGCACTTGAGAACAAATCTATTGTGAATTCAGCCGTGAATGTAGTGTTTCCAGTAAGCTTCCATTTCCAAATGTTAGCTGCTCCTGTCTGCCTCTTTGTCACACACAAAGACTGAAATGATTCACAGCCTTGTTTCATCCTTCTGTCAGTGTCACTGTGACTGTGGACATACAGCATGGGAAACACACACATGGCTGATACTTGTATCTAAAGTTACAAAATGTTGTCTCTGTCCAAATATTACCTAACTGTAAGTCTACTTTTAATGAAACTCTCAACATGACTTATCAGTTATCATTAATGTTCCTGCAAACAGACTCCTTGAAGACCCCCTACATAAATATCCATGTACTATCCAGCTAGACTAGTGTGTCTGTCCCTGAAAATATTCCTGCATGTGTGATTGTTCATGTCTCATCTGCAGGAAACAAACAGGAAGTGAGTGAAAGACACAGGAAATGATTCCAGCTCTTCCTCCTATATCAGACATTCTCTCCATACCTGAGAGTGTCCAGTCTCCAGCCTGGATCCTTCAGTCCAGCCGACAGAAGCTTCATTCCTGAGAGACCTGGATGATTGTAGCTCAGGTCCAGCTCTCTCAGATGGGAGGGGTTGGAGGTCAGAGCTGAGGCCAGAGAAGTACAGCCTTCCTCTGTGATCAGACAGCCTGACAGACTGCAGACACACAAAACAACAATCCATCTGTTATCCATCTCTATAGCAGCATAACTAAGGGATGGTTCAGGGTCACCTGATCCAGCTCTAACTATAAGTTTTATCAAAAAGGAAAGTTTGAAGCTGATCGTCAAAGTAGAGAGGGTGTCTGTCTCCTGAACTCAAACTGGGAGCTGCTTCCACACCCAGTCCAACATAGCCAGGCTTTCTTTGCTGCTTTGACAAAACCTCAAATCCCAGTCAGAGATGGTGAGCATCATCACAGTGATGATCATTTCTCTGTTAACCCAGGCTTTCTGCTTCAGGATCTGTGCACGCTCACAGAACAAGGAGACCTTTAAACATCATTTCACTAAATGGATGGACTGAGCTCAGCCTACAGATGAACTGGATAAATAAAGATTTGACCTCAGTGTGCTCAGTGTTCCTGTCTATTCCTAACATATTCCTAACATGATAGCTGCACTTTAGAGCTCTAAAACTGGAACTGACACATATTTAAACTCCACATGTTACTCAGTACATTCAGTTCTGACACTCGCCCACAGTCCAACAAAGGAAACATGGAGATCACATCAGTTTGTCACCAAAGTCTAATTATTCCAGAGGGCAGTGTTGATACAACTAAAGTTATTTTTAAGCAAAGTTGAGTTTTTTATTGTCGGAGTACTTCATGTCTGAAGTATCACTTAAATGCATTACACGCTGTTGATGGCAGCAAACAAACCACCCAAACAAACAGAGGTGGGAGGCTTGGGCAGACTACGTAGGATCAGCTTGTGGGAGGAGTCAGGATAAAACCAAAGAAAGACAAGCTAACAAACACCACAGTGAAGTGAGTAGCTACAAACTGCAGGCTGATTAGTGTTGTTGAAGAAGTCGGTCTGAGGAACGTTCTTAGGATCAACAAATGACGGCATGTATGAGCCTCCCTCAAGACGCACCATCACAAGAAGAACACATGAGCTGTAGAAAAAGGAGAGACTATGAAAGCCACGGCGTTACAACGTGCACCAGCTGTTGGTCTCTCTGGAGACTACTGGGCGTGGCTGGGTAACCATGGTTACTTGGGAGTTACAGTACATGATATTAATGAAGAGTGGGAGCTGCGTTCTATAGCAAACAATTTGTTATGAGGTAATCAGCTGATCTTAGTTTAACCGGAAGCCCTTCACAATAATTGCAATGCCTTTATTTTGTACAACTACCATCAGTTCGTCTGTACTGATGGTAACTTAAAGTCACACTAATGTCGTTTAGTTTCTATAGTTTATGTAGTGGAAGTATACTACAGTATCCTGATCACTGATAGGACAGATTTATGTAGATATACACCTTTGTGTTTAACATTACTGCATTATAGTACTGTGATCTTTGTCCTTATATATGGCTATATTAGCTATACTGATGTACGTACATATAACTGGATATGTAACTTATCTATTCATCTTATTTGTCATGTATTTGTATTGTGTACTTCCTTTTTGTAAGAAACCACACACATGATCACAGCCGCAAGAATCAATCAGTGAAAGAATAAAGTGTCTCAAACCAAACCTTAAGCTCTTTATTCCACATGCTGGGATCATTTGGCCTTCAGTGGTGTTCTGGCTGACACACCGGAGTGACCAGAGTGCTAAAGAGTGAATCGGACACACCAGTGTCATCTCTGATATCTCCACTACATTTAATCGTCCTTCAGCTTGTGGCTGCCGTTAGCTGGTCTGCTAGTTAGCTGATTTGCTATTTAGCCGGTGTGCTAGTTAGCTGGTGTGCTAGTTAGCCGGTTCGCTAGTCAGCTGGTGTGCTGACCAGCGAACCAGTAGGTTACAAGATGAGCTTGTCTGTCTGATGAGCCAGCTCTCTCTGTCTTGGTCATTTTGTCCTTGGGCAAAACCTAACCTACCACTACAACTGTAGCTTACCTCCACCAGTGTGTGAATGTGAGAGTGAATGAATACAGGGAGTGCAGAATTATTAGGCAAATGAGTATTTTGTCCACATCATCCTCTTCATGCATGTTGTCTTACTCCAAGCTGTATAGGCTCGAAAGCCTACTACCAATTAAGCATATTAGGTGATGTGCATCTCTGTAATGAGAAGGGGTGTGGTCTAATGACATCAACACCCTATATCAGGTGTGCATAATTATTAGGTAACGTCCTTTCCTTTGGCAAAATGGGTCAAAAGAAGGACTTGACAGGCTCAGAAAAGTCAAAAATAGTGAGATATCTTGCAGAGGGATGCAGCAGTCTCAAAATTGCAAAGCTTCTGAAGCGTGATCATCGAACAATCAAGCGTTTCATTCAAAATAGTCAACAGGGTCGCAAGAAGCGTGTGGAAAAACCAAGGCGCAAAATAACTGCCCATGAACTGAGAAAAGTCAAGCGTGCAGCTGCCAAGATGCCACTTGCCACCAGTTTGGCCATATTTTGGAGCTGCAACATCACTGGAGTGCCCAAAAGCACAAGGTGTGCAATACTCAGAGACATGGCCAAGGTAAGAAAGGCTGAAAGACGACCACCACTGAACAAGACACACAAGCTGAAACGTCAAGACTGGGCCAAGAAATATCTCAAGACTGGTTTTTCTAAGGTTTTATGGACTGATGAAATGAGAGTGAGTCTTGATGGGCCAGATGGATGGGCCCGTGGCTGGATTGGTAAAGGGCAGAGAGCTCCAGTCCGACTCAGACGCCAGCAAGGTGGAGGTGGAGTACTGGTTTGGGCTGGTATCATCAAAGATGAGCTTGTGGGGCCTTTTCGGGTTGAGGATGGAGTCAAGCTCAACTCCCAGTCCTACTGCCAGTTTCTGGAAGACACCTTCTTCAAGCAGTGGTACAGGAAGAAGTCTGCATCCTTCAAGAAAAACATGATTTCCATGCAGGACAATGCTCCATCACACGCGTCCAAGTACTCCACAGCGTGGCTGGCAAGAAAGGGTATAAAAGAAGAAAAACTAATGACATGGCCTCCTTGTTCACCTGATCTGAACCCCATTGAGAACCTGTGGTCCATCATCAAATGTGAGATTTACAAGGAGGGAAAACAGTACACCTCTCTGAACAGTGTCTGGGAGGCTGTGGTTGCTGCTGCACGCAATGTTGATGGTGAACAGATCAAAACACTGACAGAATCCATGGATGGCAGGCTTTTGAGTGTCCTTGCAAAGAAAGGTGGCTATATTGGTCGCTGATTTGTTTTTGTTTTGTTTTTGAATGTCAGAAATGTATATTTGTGAATGTGGAGATGTTATATTGGTGTCACTGGTAAAAATAAATAAATGAAATGGGTATATATTTGTTTGTTGTTAAGTTGCCTAATAATTCTGCACAGTAATAGTCACCTGCACACACAGATATCCCCCTAAAATAGCTAAAACTAAAAACAAACTAAAAACTACTTCCAAAAACATTCAGCTTTGATATTAATGAGTTTTTTGGGTTCATTGAGAACATGGTTGTTGTTCAATAATAAAATTATTCCTCAGAAATACAACTTGCCTAATAATTCTGCACTCCCTGTAGTGGGATTGTAAAGGGTCTTTGAGGGTCTCGAAAAGCGCTATATAAATGCAATCCATTATTATTATTAAGAGCATCTTTAGGCCTGACTGTGCTCATCCTTCCTCCAACCTCTCCTTACCAAAGATAACAACTACATCAGTATTAGCTCAATAACAATTTCTGCAATTCAATTGTGGACATTCATTTTTAAACCTTGTGTAAAACGATAAAACCTCAAAGTCTGAGCATTATTCTTTGTGCAAACAGCTCTTGCAGGTTCCCCCGGACTTAGGTTATTTTTATTATTTAATTACTTTCCTTTAAGCAGCTGTTCAGGCTACTAAACTCATCCCAGAAATAACAAGTGACACCATTAATAGTAGAGGTGGGAATCACCATACAACTCGCGATACGATATTATCACAATACTTAACGCACGATACGATATTATTGCGATTTTTTAAAATATTTTGCGATATTTAAATTCTGCACATAAAGGTAAACTTTATCAATATTCATTTTATCTAATATCAAAGTCTCACACTCAGTCTTTCTCTCATTTCAGTCAGTTTTATTGTTGACAAACTGAACGGTTTGTATTACAGTCTAGTCCAACTTAACTGAATGCAACCATCTGGTACAATTATAGCTATTCTGAACTATGCAATTTATGAAAACTATGCAGCCCCTTCAGCAACTGAAGAATTTGAAAGTAAATTTAAAAAAATATATAATTTTACATTAAATAAAAAAGTTTCAAACTTAATTAAAATTAAACATGTCTTAAATTAAAATAAGTAAACTGTCATGTTTATTGCTGCCAAAAAAAAAGTTAAACACATTTGGACAGTGAAGGAATGTCAGGATTGTTGCTCAGAAAAAGGATCAACATGCTCTGAAGTCAACATGCTCTGACTCCAGAGCATGTTGACTTCAGAGAAAAAATTGTTTGTAACAAAATATCGATTTCTGCTGTCCCTGTATCGATACATTATTAGCAAACAAAATATCACGATACTACACAGTATCGATTTTTTCCCCCACCCCTAATTAATAGTGGAGCTAACTTTAACAGGTGAAACTGATTTGACCTATAAGGCTACTGCAGTTACTTCTTATCAGGTTTAGTAGGGAAGACATCTGGATGAGGTAGTTAGTAGTATGTAGTTAGTACCGGGCGACTCCCCTCCCCCACATCGGCACCAGAACCCTGTATTATCTACAGGGTAAGACTGCCTGTTTTATCAAACTATGGCCATTACTACTGTGATCATTTGCAGCCCAGTGTGCCGCTCTCTCTGCTGGGATGAACCACTGGAGCTCACCCAGTCATCCCTTTCTTTCTCTCAAGAAGAAGTGAAATAAATATATTTATTATGTTACGAGTCTAATATTCTTTAAATCAAACTGTAATGAATAAATCAAGCAAGAAGATTTGGTGGCTCCACGTGTTGTAGAAGAAAAGATAAACATCTCATTTTGAGAAATCAGCCTTTAAAATTAAGTACTGTGAATAAAAAACAAACAGCGAGCCAATCAGCAGTCGCCAATATCCTCCTAATTTCATTCACAAAGAAATCAAATATATATATTATGGGCCCAAAGGAGCCTAAATCTTTAAATTAGGCAGTACATGAAGTATTTTTTTAAATAAACAAAGACATGACTATAACAACTTTTAGTAATTCAGAGTCCAATTATCCACTCAAATGTGAATAAAAGTTCACTTGACAGCTGTAAAAGTTACCTGTTTATACAATAATATAAATCACATTTCAAATGATCATCTGTGGAAAAGTTTGAATCCTGACCTGAGAGTTTCCACTGCACACTGTGAACTCTTTAGTCCAGCGGACAGAAGCTTCACTCCTGAATCCTGCAGGTCAGAGTTACTCAGGTTCAGCTCTCTCAGACTGGAGGACTGGGAGCTGAGGACTGAGGACAGAGCTTCACAGCTTCTCTCTGACAGGTTACAGCCACTCAGTCTGAAAAATAAAAGACAATCTATAAAACAAGTACTCATGTAGAGTTTGTTAATACATTTCACAACATTAAATGTTGACTTTCTATTTTTAAAGGAAACATAAACATACTAAGATACAACATCATATGTATGAACTTTAATTAATAATTCTAAAAACTAAATGTTTTCTGATCTGACCTCAGAGTATTCAGTTTACAGTTTAAACGTTGTAGTCCAGCAGACAGAAGCTTCACTCCTGAATCCTGCAGCTTTCTGATACTCAGGTCCAGCTCTGTCAGACTAGAGGACTGCGAGCTGAGAACTGAGGACAGAGCTTCACAGTTTTCCTCTGAGAGTTCACAGATGTTAAGTCTGAAGATAAAAACATGAATAAAGATTGTTGTTAAAGTGTAATCAAGGTGCAATAGCTTATTGTCTTGTGCTGAGCAGGTTAGTAAAACTTCCATTTAACTTTGAAATGAATAAAAATGCTATGAAACAAGGATAACTGGATAAAGACATAAACAAAAACAAACATCAAACACATAAACAAACAGAACTAAACATAATACAAATTGATCTGACCTCAGAACATTCAGTTTGGCATCTGGACTCTCCACTGCAGCAGACAGAAGCTTTACTGCTGAAGCCTTCAGGCTGTTGGTACTCAGGTCCAGCTCTCTCAGACTACAGGACTGGGAGCTGACCACTGACAACAAATTTTCACAGCCTTTCTCTGAGACGTTACAGCTGCTCAGTCTGAGAGAGAAAGGAAAAAAACAAAAACAAAAAAAAACAAACAATATATGTGATCAAATTAAATTTGTTTATATGTTGAACCCTTTTTTTAAAAAATTTATTTAAACCTATGAGACTATGAGTGCTACCAGTCCAGTGCACATGATTGGTACCTTGATGGTACCTTGCTCAGGGGTACCACAAGGTAGCTATTCGGTGGATTCGACCCCTGACCTTATGATCATGGGGCGACCACTCTGCCTACTGAGCTAATAATTCTGTGTACACTGTCATACAATATTAACTAAAACAATTATTTTAGAAAATTTTAGTAATTCAATAATCATGCTCATTACCTGTGTATTGTGAATAACACTTGATTTTAAACACTAGCTGTATAAAACTCTTCCTGTTAAAGGTGTGTATAAAGGAGATGAGCTGAAATGCAGACTTCATGGAGAATGTTTGCTGTCAGCATATATCAAAGACAAAGCAGAGATCCATCCAGTCTCTTCCACTAAGCCCACAGAGGGACAGACAACCACTCTCACTCACACCTGCATGAAGTTTAGATCACCAGGTAACCTAACTGCATGTCTGTGGACAGTGGGAAGAAACTGTAGAGGACCCAGAGTGAACCCACTGTAATTCTGTGATAACACTGGTTATGGAAGCCTTACAGTTACATATGGTTACTGACAAGAAACACGACCTTAGAGGCAATTTCAGTAATGAAGACCGAGTTTCTCCCTCCATACAGGATGAAAACATGACAGCACAGCAGAGATTTATATTTAAAAAGGGAGGGTGTGCACTGAAAGTGAGATACAAACTTGAACTTAAATTATGAACATCAGAAAAAGATGTAGGTGAAGTCTGGCAGGTGAAGTTTGTGCTTTAGAATAAAACAACCAAACTCCTGGAGTTGGAGACAAATGAACAAACTGAGGATAATAAACCTGTCAGAGGGGCTGAAGCATCAGAGCTCATGTTCTTATAGGCTGGGTCTGGATTGTCCTTTGATAAGAGTTACAGAACAAAGTGTGTTTTAGAAATGCTGGAGTGAAACATTAAAACTACCATATATTTACCGAGTGACTGATGATCATTTAATTTACTATTTTAAAAAAATGTTACAGTGCTCTTTGAACTCAGCATTTCTGATTTATTTCCCATGATTTTAACAATGAAGCGATGACAACATGTTTACTCACAGAGCTTTGTTGGAGGCTTTGACCACTGGCAGCAGCCTCAGAAGAGCCTCCTCTGAAGCAGAGTATTTCTTCAGGTCAAACACATCCAGATCTTCTTCTGATGACAGTAAGATGAAGACCAGAGCTGACCACTGAGCAGGAGACAGTTCATCTGTGGAGAGACTTCCTGATCTCAGGGACTGTTGGATCTCCTCCACTAGAGAACGATCATTCAGTTCATTCAGACAGTGGATCAGATTGATGCTTTTCTCTGCAGACAGATTCTTACTGAGCTTCTCCTTGATGTACTGGACTGTTTCCTGATTGGTCAGTGAGCTACTTCCTGTCTGTGTCATCAGGGCTCGTAGGAGAGTCTGATTGGTCTGCAGGGAAAGACCCAGGAGGAAGCGGAGGAACAAGTCCAGGTGTCCATTTGGACTCTGTAAGGCCTTGTTCACAGCACTCTGGTAGAAGTGTTTCTTTGCAGATTCTCCTGTTTCAGACTTCTTGGATGTTGTTTGTTGTTGTTCCAGCAGATTGAGTCCAGAGTTGCTGAAGGTCAGATGGACATGAAGAGCAGCCAGCAACTCCTGAACACTCAGATGGATGAAGCAGAACGCCTTGTCCTGGTACAGTCCTCTCTCCTCTTTAAAGATCTGTGTGAACACTCCTGAGTACACTGAGGCTGCTCTGATATCGATGCCACACTCTGTCAGGTCTGATTCATAGAAGATCAGGTTTCCTTTCTGCAGCTGATCAAAAGCCAGTTTTCCCAGAGACTCCATCATCTTCCTGCTCTCAGGACTCCAGTGTGGATCTGTCTCAGCTCCTCCATCATACTTGACCTTCTTCACTTTGGCCTGAACCACCAGGAAGTGGATGTACATCTCAGTCAGGGTCTTGGGCAGCTGTCCTCCCTCTCTGGTTTCCAGCACATCCTCCAGAACTGTAGCAGTGATCCAGCAGAAGACTGGGATGTGACACATGATGTGGAGGCTTCGTGATGTCTTGATGTGGGAGATGATCCTGCTGGCCTGCTCCTCATCTCTGAATCTCTTCCTGAAGTACTCCTCCTTCTGTGGGTCAGTGAACCCTCTGACCTCTGTCACCATGCCAACACAGTCAGGAGGGATCTGATTGGCTGCTGCAGGTCGTGTGGTTATCCAGAGGCGAGCAGAGGGAAGCAGTTTCCCCCTGATGAGGTTTATCAGCAGCACATCCACTGAGGTGGACTTTCTAGGGTCAGTTAGGATTGTAGTTTTGTGGAAGTCCAGAGGAAGTCGACACTCATCCAGACCATCAAAGATGAACACAACCTGGAAGTCTTCAAAGCTGCAGATTCCTGCTTCTTTGGTTTCAGTAAAGAAGTGATGAACAAGTCCCACCAAGCTGAACTTTTCCTCTTTCAGCACATTCAGCTCTCTGAAAGTGAATGGAAATATGAACTGGATGTCCTGGTTGGCTTTGTCTTCAGCCCAGTCCAGGCTGTATTTCTGTGTTAAGACTGTTTTCCCAATGCCAGCCACTCCCTTTGTCAGCACTGTTCTGATTGGTTCATCTCTTCCAGGTGAGGCTTTAAAGATGTCTTCTTGTCTGATGGTTGTTTCTGGTCTGTCTGGTTTCCTGGATGCTGTTTCAATCTGTCTGACCTCATGTTCATCATTGACCTCTGCAGTCCCTCCCTCTGTGATGTAGAGCTCTGTGTAGATCTGATTCAGGAGGGTTGGGTTTCCTGCTTTAGCGATGCCCTCAAACACACACTGGAACTTCTCCTTCAGCTTAGACTTAAGTTTACGATGACAAACAGCAGCTGGAAGTTCTGAATAATAATAATAAAAATACAACTTTAACAATCATATTTTACAAAATGCTGATGACAATTTCTGACCCACTGAGAAATGACTGAACACACTGGTGTCACAAGTGTCTCATTTATCCAGCAGCTTAAATCTTTAGATAAATCCTCTTACTGCTCTGCAGACGGTCAGCCAGCTCCTCCTGCTTCATTCTCCTCAGGAAGTCCACTGTGATCTTCACAAATGCGTCTCTGCTGTTTCTCCTCTGCTCATCATCCTCCCTCTGAAACTCCAAGCACTGGGGCTTATTTGGATTCAGAGCCTTCTGGATCTTCTTCAGCTCGTTCTTCACAAAAGTGATGATGTTGTCCTCCAGCAGCTGGAACAGAATATTTATGAATGACCCACCACTCTGAACTTTAGTCCACACAACATCCACTTCTTTACGATCAAGGGGCATATCATCCACGACCTCTTCGCCAATTATAGGTTTGACTTTATCTGATTAACTGAGACTTTGTCCACAACTCCATGATCCCAAAACGTTGATGCTGTTCATATGAATGCAGCGATTTCAGTGGGAGAAACATTTCACTGGTGTTCAGAGCTGAACTACCAACAGGTTGATGATCAAAGCCAGAAACTTGGAGATGTTTCAGGTGACTGAGTTGATCGTACAGACAACTGGTCTTAAAGGTTCACTCTGTTTACACATACAGATCAGTATTTAAGGTTTGACTCTCATCATCCACTGGAGCACAAACTGGACGTCATCAGGACACAACAACACAGAACAAACACCATCCCCACAGACACAGCAGCCAGCGAAGCAGAAGAACTTCACATCAAGAAGGTCCTGAGTAAATGTGAATGCTGGTTTGAGGGCGGAGTCAAGGAGGCCATTTATGTGAAAAGGAAAGACCATCTCTGAATGGAGGAGGGGCCCAAGGGTACAACTGTCACCATCTTACATGCTGTGATTGCAGCCATTCCCCAGCTCTCTGTGAACTGGACTCATGACCATTGATCAACAACCATTGATCAATGGTCCTGACAATATGCGTACCAATGATCAATGAACTGACCTCCCAGCCCATTGTTCCTTCAGTGGGCTGGTTTCAGTCATACAAATGTCCTGTTTATGAGATTGAAACCTGCAGTCAGCTGAGACTGAAGAAGTCACCTGATGATGATGAAACGTTTCTCCCACTGAAAACATCCAGATGAACAGAATCAAGCTTTTTGGGATTTACGTACCTGGATGATTGAGCATCAAGACACAACTCTGTGACTTTTCTCAGATGAATAAATCCTCTCCTCCAGCTTTGTTTACATCTACCAGCCCTGTGGCGCTGCCCAGGGACAATAATCTATGTGAGAGGTGGAAAGTCATACAGGTGTCTGCTCCTGCCTTCAGTTATTTTATCTACTGTGTGTCAACTGGCTGAACCTCCTCCAACTGTCTACTGTCTCCCTAAACTCAACAATGACTTCGTGATCTATCCATTCTCTGACCAAACACATCCTGCTGCAGGAGGTTAACATAGCAGCCAATGATGATCCCACTCACTGTGAACAACACATTTGGACCTGATTTGCTGCTCTGGTTTACACGTGAACTTCCACTGCTGCTGTCACCAACTTGAGAGGCTCTACAGAAAAACTGGACTTGTCCATAAAAATCATAAACTACATTACAAGGACAGCATTGCTCAATCAACTCTAATTACTACTGACATGTTATCTCTTCTAACTAAGGTACAGACACTCAAACTTGCTGCTTTCAGTGAGAAGTCAAATGTCTGAATATGAGCTGGAAGCCGCTGAGAGTCCTCCTCCTTCCCGTGGGGTTTACTTTCTCTACTACTTTCAATATAAACACGCCCCTTTCATGCACCTGCAGAGGGCCACCAGCAGATGGAGCTGTCTTAAACAAATCCACTTGGATAGTTAGCTGTAGATGACTTTATCAGTATGATTGTAGGACTTTGAGTTATTCTTCAGATTTATTTAAACTCTTATATTGTGCACAAGTGTTGAGCGACCCATAATTTCTCTGTACTTTTCATAAGAGCAGCCAGACTTTCAGCTAGTTTTTGTTTTTTAAGAGCTCAAAGTTATTGAAGAAACAGTTATTCAGCTTCATTCCCACTGATCTCGACTACAAACTGTTTCACTTTGGTTTCTGTTTAAAGCCTCGATGTTTAAAACGTTTCCCTGTGATCACATTTGCACCGTCTGATTTCAAAGTTTGTTTCTTTTGGTCATTTAGTCCACAGAGTCCTTGGTGTTCTGAAAGGGACCTATAAATAAATGCATTATTATTAATAATAAAGTAGTTGTTGTACATGTACAGACCATAAATATGGAGTCCAGCTGTGTTTGATGCTGCTGGGCAGACTGACCACTGGGAACCTCTGAGCTCTGCTGCTCCACTCTGTGGAAGAACCATGAAGGATTAGATCAACACAGGATAAAGATCCAGGAGTTTCTGCTCAAATAACTTCATCTGAATCAAGTCTGTCAAGTTTTAAACTCTCAGATTCTGAAGATATATTTTCTGTTTTCTATGAACTTTCTTTCATCAGTGATGGAAGTGATGATGCTGCAGAAGCTCAGAGGAAACTTTGAGAAAACTGTGATGAACCATCAACTAATGCTCTCAGGAGGCCAAAGGTCCCTGAATGTAACTGTGCAGCAGATTCATCGAGTGTTTGAAACCTGACCACTTCCATATGTTTTCATTCTAACACAAGAAGTCCTTTTCTCATTGCTTTGATTTGAGTTTTCATTTGAGTTTTCTGAGTCTCGTATTTGGAGTCGAGTCTAATCAATGATCTGACAGAAGAACATTAAAAAGGATTTACCAGTGCTGTCAAAATTAACATGTAGGGTTAGGGTTAGGGGTTCATCTGTTATCATGATTAACATGATAAAAACCTTTAACACGACACATCTGGAGAGCAGAACGACTCAAAATCCCTGAAATGTTTCTATCAACGCACTTCGAGCAGTTTGTCCGAGTAGAGTTACCTTTGCACACGTGCAGATGTGCAGCACATCTGTTAGTGACGGCAGCTGAACCAATCAGCTCAATATGGAAGATGACAAACACACACTGACCTCCCGATGGAAAGTTTGAGCATTAAAAAAATAACAAGACGGACCAGCCGACCAACATGAAGGATTCTGCACATCGTGACAGAAGGAATTTTCTTTTCACCGAAGCACTTCCAGCTTAAAATATCACAACAATGCAAAGCACTGATGACACAACTGCCAAGTGGACAAACTGCAGACCTGTTAGTGTTGTTAATAACATAGTTTTGGTTCCTCGTGTCAAAGACTTGAAGAAGAGTGACAGAGAGTGTTAGACTGCTGCAGGATCAGTGCCACCTCCACAGACCTGTGAAGAAAATGATTGTTTGACAGATGGGCTCAGATTCAGGATCAGCTGAGGAGTTTGTGGCTGACAGAATCCTGCAGGTACAGAGCAGAGCCCATCATTAGCATGCAGGACTGTCCCTGGGGGGGTCGGCTCATTCAGGAGGTTAATCAATGTTTACATGTTCAATAAACATGTTAAGTGTGTAAATTTGCCCTTTTCTCTCGAGTCTGTTTGCTCATGAAATGAAATTTGATTCGTTTACATTAAAAATGATGTTTAATGGTGATTAATCCAAATGAATCCACAGTAACCCTGTGATGAGTCTGATTAAACATTTTCATTAACAGCAGTAATATAGATTATATATTATTATATATTAGTGCACACTTAGCTTTTAGTATATATGTTTGTTACAAAGTTGTATTTACAGCAGAGAAGCTGAGTTAAAGACTGAAAACTATTCAAAGTCTCTTTGAATTGAAGCGTTTAACATTCTTTGTGTTTATTCTGCATTGACTTCATTATATGGTGTAAACGTCTGTTACAGGCTTAAATATAAAGTTGGAAAAATGTAACTGCAGCTATTGATCAAGTAATTGTGATTAATCAGGATTAATGACAGAAGATTGTGTCATTAATTAGTCATTTTTAATCTACTGACAGCACTAGTGTTCACTCTGGTGCCTCCAACTGTTTTACGCCCTTTCAACACCTTCGTGGTCAAAAGTGTACACGCACAAAATCTACAATAAAACCCTCACGCAGCAATAGGACAGACACACAATCCATTTATCTCTGTGTCTCAAACACACACACGTGTATTCAAAGCCTCGATTTGTTCATATTTCATCTGTTGTGTTTTTATCTTCAGCGTTTTCAGTGTTGCTGCATTTACACCAAAAATGTTTCCATTGATGAATCAGATTGATTTGAATGTGTTTCATCCATACAAATCCCTCCCTGGTGGTCACATGACTCTATAACATAACAGGAGTCATGTGACAAGAGTTTCATGCTGTAAAATGTCAAAATGGTTGAATGTGGTGGAGTAAAAATGTGAGATATCAGCTACTTTTCTTCAATATGAAATGTTTGCAGGGCCTGACAGGAAGTGGACGGACGCTCTGATCACTTCCTGTTTGCTGAAGTGGGTTTTCAGTTGTTTAGAAACCAAAGGCTTGTTTTAAAAGACAGTTTAAATGGGACTGAGGGAACGACGTGTTTGTAGTTTATATCCAACAACATCAAGCAGTTAAATCAAAGAGTTCATGTTGCTAACAGCTCACCTCTCTGCAGCAGACACAGGCTGGACTTTAAAATCAATGAGACGATCTAAAGACTTGTCACTCTGTAAGGACACAGAGCTGGGTCCAGGTTCAGGTCCAGCAGGTCTCCCATGGATCCTGTCAGAGAAGAAAAATGTGTTTTGAGAATGAGCAGAAGGAAACTCCAAAGTAGTGTTTCACAGTGTAAGAACAGAGCGCCACCCAGGGGTCATTTACACTGTGCAGGACTATTGATGGTCCCACTGTGAGCAGCAGGAGTTTAAATGTTGGACATGTTTGATAGAAATAAGGAATAAAGGTTCAGTGACTTCCTTTGAGATGCAGTTTAGAGACCAGGAAACATCAAACAGTTCATTTAAATCAGATAAACTGACATCAAAGAGTTCATGTTGCTAACAGCTCACCTCTCTGCAGCAGACACAGGCTGGGATTTAAAATCAATGAGACGACCAGCAGACCCATCACTCTGTAAGGACACAGAGCTGGGTGGAGGTCCAGGCTGGTTCCTGTGAATAATGATGCAGCAGTGATGTGAGTGCTGAGCTGTGACATGGAGAAGAGTCATGGACAGTTAGAGATGGTCATCTCACCTCTGAGCTTTGGTCTGGCTCTCATGTTCCCCACACAGAGTGCTTTTAGAGGGAGGGACTCCCTCCTCTCTGTCCTCACACTGATCCATGCTGCTCAATTCACATCAGCTCACACACTTTCTACCTGCAGAGGAAACACAAATCATTCATGTGCACATCAGCTGAAATCCTCCTTTCATCATGTGTGCTGTCCAAATATCAGCTGCTTCTTTCCTGCTTCATCTCAGTGTCAGCTGGATGCAGTCAGACAGCAGTGTGAGGCAGAGGAAGCTGCCATCAGCTGCTCTGCTATCAGTCCACTAGATGGAGCCTGAAGCACACACGATGCATTCACTGACACACACTGATTCACTGTTTGGGAAACTAGAAAAATGTTGGTCTTGAACTAGCTGCATAATGCAGACAGGGTAGGACCCAAATATAACGGCGAAACATCTTCAAGCAACTTACAGAAGTCCAGATGCTTTTCTTTCCAAGCTCCTTAAACTATGATGACCTGGATGACTGAGAACCTTCACAGGAAAAATGAAACACACTGAACAAAGAATGCAAGACTTTCACAATAAAACAGCAAACAAAGGAACACAACACTGACACGTGAGCTTGACAGAGGAGTGGAGGAAAGGCAGACGAGAGTGAGCGAGGGAAAGAGGAGACAAGAGAGACATGACAGGCTGAGGAAATATAGAATGGAGCACCAGGCCTCACACAAACACACACAAACACACACAGAGACACACAAACACACACAAACACACACAGAGACACAGAGGCACACAGAGACACACAGACACAAACACAGACACACACAGAGACACAGAGGGAATCTAATGATCAAGGAACTAAACAGGAAGTATAAGAAACTCAAAGAAGCATAAATAAGACTGTAAATGAACCAGAACCATAAACCATAATACAAAAAATGCAAAGTGCTTGGTCAAAGGGACCCAGAACCATTAAAGTTCTTTTCTTTGCTCTTCAGTGTTTGAGTTCAAACAGACTCCACATTAAACTATGACAGCACCGTCCCTGCTGCTGCTGTCAGACCTGTTATTCACTCACTGCTCGCCAGTGTTTCTAATGAGTTTTACTCATCCATGAGAGTTTAAAGCTTGCACTTACAAGCAATGTTCCCTCTAATGTTTCACTTGTCTGAGCGAACACACAACCTCCCTGAGCGATCCACTGTGAGCGACATTAGACGTGTGCACTGTGGTCACGCCAGCGTCGAATCCATCCAAGTTACATGTTTATTAAAATAATCAATTTACAGCGTTTACATTTCTGTTAAACTACTTTTAATTAACTGCTTTAGCCCACTTACAATGAAAGTTAAAAAAGAAAATCTTGTTCATGACCTGTAGCATGTTAACACTATTGGAAGGAAAAATAACTTGAACTTCAATTTTGAAAACACAACTTTCTTTAAATAAAGCTCTGACTGTATTATGAGTCTGTGGTCTGGGAGAGAGTCTGTAACTCTGTCTGCAACATACAGTAAATAATGACCAATGTTGGGCAGTTAATTATATAGTTACTTCTTCAAAAAAGTAACTGAGTTTTGCAAACAGAGTTTTTTGCAGCTGTTTACTGCAAAAAACTACAGCCAAGGTGTTTTTTTTTAAATAAATATTTCAAACTATTTACAGAACAATCAGCTGTTCTGCATCAAATCTGATGCCACACAAATTATTTGTGCCGCTCCAAAAAATAATTTCTGTCCACTATGAGATGAAGGAGAACAACAGCCTGATACCTGCAGGCCTGACAGCAGCAGATGTGTCACTGCTGTAACACCTGTAAACCATTGTTCTGACACACACAACAACACTATTGACTACACTACACACTAACTACACACTAACTACACACTAACTACACAAGATTTGCTCTAAACGTCTCAAATCTCTCACATCTCAAAACACCGCCGTCACTCCGTTTCTTAACAACTAAATGCCATGTTTTGATTGGTCGACATGGTACATTTTTCGACCAATAGGAAAGGCTGGGGGTTGGTATTGTTTTTGCTCACAGGCTTTCGAGCGTTTTCCTTATAAAACGCAGTTTTTACCGTTTCTTCCTGCAGTAAATATAAACAACAACAGTATTCAGGAAGAAAACCAAACATTGCAGATATTTTTATCATAACTCTGGTTTTACGTGGTCGATCAACACAATTTAAAAACTGGTATAAAGTCCACACTTTTCCTGTCAGTTGTTCCGTCTGTCCTGCTCACATCTCCAATGGTTGTACACGTTGTCATTAACGTGGCTTCACTCCACATCAGCCGCTTTGCTAAAACACCGGCACATATTTACTTTAATTTCAATTCAGGTTAGAATTCTTTTTGTGTGCTCAATACAGATTTTCTCTGCGCAGAGACCGTGCCAACAGTGCGCAGCTTAGAGGGAACATTGCTTACAAGGTGACTACCAATAAAAATGAGTGTGCTTCACTGTCAGAGCTACGGTGATTCATCCAGTAGGACTTGATAATAAAAATATTTGTTTGATGCTTTGCATTGAGGCGCATTGTTGAATTTGCAGGGACACAATAACCACAGATCAGTTGTTCAAACCACTACAGTAGGGAGCCATGTCATGAATAATAAACAAATACTAATACTAATACTACTACTAATAATAATGTTAATTTAAGTAATTGTTTTTGACTGAACATCACATATAATGTAACAAGCAGTAAATTCAGGTTAAGTGCATTATCAGCATTTGGAGGAGCTCCTTATCCTTCACTGCTCACCTCTTACAAAGTGTTCACACAGTTTGCTAGCTTCTTTCAGCCTGCTAGCTATGCTAACAAGTCTACTACACACACTTGACTCGGTCACATGACAGACAGCAGAGATAGCTGCTCTGCTAGCTAAGCTAACTCATGTTAGCTTAGCTAGGTCAAGGTCAAAGAAATGAGGCGATGCTGCTGGGAGTTACGTCACAGACTAGCAGAATTTAGTTATTCAGCATAATATTTAATCCTTATTATCTGCTCCTCTCACCTCTGTTTACATCTGAAAACAAGAAAATTTAGCCAACAGTTTATTAGCTTTGGTGAAATTATAAACAGGCATCAGCGCGGTCACCTATACTGTCCTTTAATGCTGGAGCAGCAGGAACACCAGTTAATCTAAAATCTCCTTTTCTCTCTAAAAAGTGACAGCAGACTGAGTCAAAGACAGAAACCTTATTTAAACACCAAATATTCACTTCCTGATCCAGGATTCAAAGAGGACGTTGAACTTACTCAGCTTCTTCCAATGAACGTCTTCACTCTGCAGCTCTCTGCTGTCTGGACCAGGTCTGTGTAGAAACAGAGAAAATCCTCTGCTTCTTCTCCGTCAGCAGTCGTCTGTGTCTGCAGACTGCGTCACATTAAACACTTCACACCAGCAAAGAGGCTGAAGCTCACAGGTCAAAGGTCAGCTGCTGCACCTTATGTGATATTAATTTGATCAATCATTATCTTGGAGCAGGTTTCTGTTCCAACTCCAACACACAGAAAACAACCCTGAGAACGAATCAGATGATATGTGGGTGTGTCTGCAGGCTTCAATAGATGAGCATTAAACACTCAGCAAAGAGGCTGAAGCTCACAGGTCAAAGGTCAGCTGCCACACTGTATATAACAATTCACTTTTGAACAGTAGATAGCCTGTAGGCGTCTCTGCAGTGATAAACAGTTTACACATTAAACACTGAACCATAAAAGAAGCTTGAGCTGCAGCTCACAGGTCAAAGCTCAGCTGCTGCACCCACTTATGAGTTTAAATAAATCATGAACAGTCCAACACCTATGAATGAAATTTAGAGGATTCAAAGAAATATTGATAAAAGTTCTCGGAGCTGCTGTGCAAATATTTTTAACTCACTATGGAAACTCCTGGTTTCAAACTTTAAGCTTTTTTGCTGAAGCAGTTGTACAGAAATAATATTAAACTATAGCAGTACTGATATACAGTGATCCCCTCAAAAATAAACACAGATATAAAACTTCTGTCCATTCTGCCATTAAAACGGTAAAATAGATCCACTGATCTGATTTTTTTACTGTTTATGAAGAATAAGCAAATATATTATAAGATGATGAGAGGTGAAAAAAAAAATCCTCAGAATCACTCATTTGTATTCAAATATCAAAGTTCGTGTTCATCTGTTCCTCTCCTACACGTCACTATAAAGTTTAATCTTCTAAAAGTCAAAGTTTGAGTTCATATTCACTGCAGTTTAGTACAATATCTACATGTTAACGTTTGTTTGTGCTAAACTGTTCATTTGTTCCGTTTCATAATAAAATATATAAACATCTGTAACATCTGCACTTTAATATCTGGTATTTTGTACAGACAGAAGACAAAAGGTTTACTTTAGTATTAAAATATGAGTCCCGTACAAATCAAATATGTATATATAAAACTTAAAACTGATTTTTTTCAAACTTTTTTCCTCACCAGGAAAAAAGAAAAACTTTTTACATGTCAAAGCTCAACATCTGACTTACTATTAATATAAAAACCGTGACTGAAGCATCTTTAAATGTTCCGATTTATTAACAGTGTTTTAAACTTAATACAGTAACGTTTGTTCAGTCTGAGAAATGTAAAACATGTTTTATCCTCCATCTTTGTTTCAGTGTGAACAGTCTGAGCCGACAGTTCGTGATATTTTTAACAGAGGCCGACCTGCTGAATCAAATTTGTTTTAAAAAACAAAGTCCTCTGCTGTCCCTCCACCTGCTGCCTCTGAACACGAAGGGTGAGAACTTTAAATTAACACTGTGGCAGATATGTAACGTTCTTTAAATGATCTCACTGACTTACAGACAAACGAAGGAAGACGTCTGTGGTGGCTGAAACCTCCACCCAAAACATATCCACAGACAGGAGGTTGTTGTAGTTTTGTAATTTTTAATTAGTTTTTATTTGCATTTCTTTTTCACTTTGTGTTTTTAATTCTGTTTAGTTTCAGTTAGTTTCCACGGTGAGTTTGCTTGTTTCAGTTTATATTTGATTTTTTATTTATTATATATTTACGGGGTCAGAGGCTGGACTGACGTAGATTAATGTAGATTTTATGATAAAAACGGAACTTTTTGAAAGCAGTGACTCAGTCTTTTTTTTTTAGCCAAACTAACAACACTAACAGGCCATTTCCTGTAAAATGTTAATCAGTTTTCCAAAATCATTTCATTGATCATTCTCAATAATTTAGTTTTAGTTTGTGTGTGCAGTTTTTATTTCTACTTTAACTTTTTTCAGATCTAGCTGTTCTAGTTCTAAGTTGAGTTTCAGTTTTCTGTGTTTTGTAACACTTCTTCCTGTTGGAGAGGAGCCAACAGTTTGTGACGCAGTATTTTTAAGACCGACATGTTGAACCTGAATCTAACACACATCTATACGAAGTATTCATTTACAAAGTGCGCTCTCTGTCTCCTGCTGTGCGTGTAAATAAAAACATCTGGAGCTCAGCGGCTCTCCGGTTGAGCTCAGGCCACATTCAGTGTGTTTAGTCTGATTCCCGGACTCTGATCACACAAGGCCAGAAAATGGCGGAGACACTCGGCCTTGTTGGAAAACGTTACACACTGACTTTAATGGAGAGACCGGAAATACAAACACACACAGTTTGTTGTGTGAAGAAATCAAACACGAGCTGAACAAACAGTAAAGTTCCTAAAGACAAACTGTTAAAGGAGGAAACAAAGCAAACTTACAGTTTCTTCACACACCAACAACAAGCTCCACTCCACACCTGGACACTAAACACGGACACACAGGTGAGCTGCTTCCTGGAAGGAGGCGGGGCTCCACCTGAAACTCAGCACAGGTGGGAGGGGCTCAGCTCTGTGTGTGCTGATGTGTTAACTTTAAAAATATGCCGTCTGACTGCTCAGACTGAGTCAGAGTAAAGTTCACATGCTGACGTGTGGAGACATGAAACCTTGTTGTAGCTGCAGGTGTGAACACACTGATCCCAGATCAGCTCTGCTGTATTTGTAACATGAACATTTCTGCTGCAAAGCTTCAAATGTTCAGCATGTTTCTCTGTTTCCAGTCTATAGATCCAGTCACACTTTCTACCTTCACCTGTGCAGTAAAGACTGAGAGCAGAGCTGAAACCAAGCGTCCAATCAGTGAGCAGCATCAACACCTGAGCTTCATTCAGACTCTGTTATTGAAGATGTTGTTGGTACAAAGTTCATCTGCTGCTCACATGAATCCATGAAAGATTTATTTCACTGAATGTTTCTTCAAAGCTCATTTCAACCTGTTGAAGTCATGAATGAAAGTGCAGACTGAGAGTGGATCACATGATGTTTGAGGTGTGTCATGTGACATGTTCAGTATTGTCACACATGTCTAGATTGTCCCTGATATCATAACTGCTCAAACACTGATGATTATATTTGAAGAATTATTCCTGATGGCAGCAAAGTTTGAATGGAGCTCTCTGTCTGTGCTGATTTGTCGCCCTCTGGAGGTCAAAGCACAAACTGCATGATGTCACTGTAACCACCACAGAGACAGGAAGTGTTTTTATGACTGAAACACTGAAATGATGCTAACGGCTGTCGTTAGGCTCACTGACAGCAGTGCTGATGTGTTCATGTCAAACACTGGCTCAGGTCAGACTCCTTCATCCTTCTCCAGCGTGAGGCCGCCCTCAGACCCACAGGAGCTCTGACCTTTGACCTCCTGACCCTAACCATTTTAGTCTTGTTGCATCTTTAAATGCAAATCCATCCAAACTGTAGCCGAGCAAAAGAAGCTGGAAGCTGTTCTATGAATGATGTTGTTGAAGGAGCTTGGAAAGAAAAGCGTCTGGACTTCTTTAAGTTGCTTGAAGAGGGACATGGACGCCTTAACGCCCACTCACATCCTGGGACATTTGATCACAGGAAATCACATGATAGCGTGGGGCTAGATCTCACAATGGGTTCACCCAAAACCTTGGCTGATTGAGACCCACACCCGTTTTCACGGAGGAGGAGGAGGAGTTTCACATGCTGAACATGTGACAGCCTGGTTTAAAGGGACCAAAAGTAACTGGACACCTGATTCAGTTCAGGTTTATTCATCCGCTCCAAACCACAGCAGCAGTCACCTCCAGGGAACCAGCTGATCCATGTAACTGGGGACAGACCACAGCCCAGAGCACTGGTTCATGATGTGTTTGTGGACTGTAGGTTGTTTGGATAGAGATGAGATGTACTCAGCAGTCTGTCTCTAATGTTTAATGAAATGTTCTGAAGATGACGATAACTTGTGATTTTCTTTTGAATGAATCTTTAATCGTGTTGTAGGGCCTCTGACTCTCATGAAGATTTTCACATCAATGTGCTTTTCACAAAGATATTAACAATGAAAATGACGTGCAGCCCTGAACTACTCATGCGTTAACTCAGCGGTTCCCAACCCCCGGGTCACGGACCGGTCCGTGAGTCGTTTGGTACCGGGCCGTGAGAATCGAGGCTCGGTGTGAGATTGATGGTTGATAGGTTTGTAGCATAAACCTGTTCGCTGGATCGTTCAATCCAGCTACACAGCAAAGCAAGACACGAGTAGTTCTTTATGTTTCTCGTGCACGGGAGAGAACTGGACCAATGCCGTTCCTTCGCTTGACCACAGTCGCTCTCGTCCGTTCCCTCGTAACACTGTTCTTTTATTGAGGTTACATGAACATACATAGGTTCATTAACATACACGTGAACAAAGGTACCAGTCTGTATGTTATGTAGGTGTGTGTGTGTGTGTGTGTGTGTGTGTGTGTGTGTGTGTGTGTGTGTGTGTGTGTGTGTGTGTGTGTGTGTGGAGTCAGAGTGTGACCCATAAACGACTTCCCTAAACCTGCTGGTCTGGAAGTCCAGCAGTTCATCTAAACAAAAGGCACTTAGACTAAAACAGACATCCTACCACAAAACAATAAGAAGGTAGCACCTCTCCCATGATCCCAGGACGTGGGTGTGAATGCCAGAACACTCTGGAGTCACACAAAGTCTTTAAAGACTACTATCATTACACAATTGGTTCTACACCTCTGAGCATATATGGTTAGATATTCCCCAATAACAATGACAATGATAAAATATAAATCCAACAATGGTTTTCAGGGTTTTTAATCGATAACTTCGTTTCCCTGGGTCTTTCCCGTGTTGTAGTCCTGTGTCTTATTTTGAAAGAAATGTTTACGCGTTACCATAGCGACCAGAGAGCATTAAGGCTGCAGACAGGTGCATCCAACAACATTTTATTTTCCCTTATTTGATTTATGGACCTAACTGTATGAACTGGACTTTGGCTGTAATGCTGCTCCTCTTCATCATTGCTGTGTTGCATTTCCATCATTCTGCTGCTGGATTCACTGCAGGCTTTAACAAACACTCCTTTGGGTCCAGGCCCAGCCACGTGTTTGTAAGCTGCTGTGCTCCTCACAAATAAAGCCTGAAGCAGCTCAGACTGTTAGAAGCAGCACTGAGCCCTGTTACAGTTATAGTGTTAGAGCAGCGGCTGCAGCCTACAGCATTTAAACTAGCTGACAGTAAACACATCAGTCCAGATGTTACCACATTACTTTGTGATGCTGAGAGTTAAAGGAGACTGGCTGATTAAAATCCCATTCCTTACATCACCGTCCTCTGCTCTGACTGCTTTCATTTAATCACAATCAGAATACTTTTTTGATCCCAGGGGAAATTATTTAGGTTACAGTGCTGCAGCACAAACAGGAACAAAGACACAACACACTAAGTAAGAAATAGCACAATATACACAATATATACATGCATACATATGAGTCACTTATAAGTAACATGTGAGTGCTGGGGTCTATGACAGCAGGCAGGTCTGTATTTATGTCCAGGCTGACATGAACAGCTAGTAGTTCAGGGTTCAACACTCAGGAAAGTGTGTGACCTTCCACACTGACAGAAGATGCTAAACATGACTTTAAACTGTTGTTTGTTAAAGCCTCACAGATCTGAGAGCAGGGCTCAGTGGGTACATGAGCCTTTATACATGAAGGCTTTCTGTTTCCAGGAGAGGAAACATGTGATCCAGCTGTGTTTGGTCACATGGATCTGCTCTGCATGGATCACCTGACTAAAACATGTTGTTATTATTGTTCTTACAGTCTTAAATCGGTACATCAGGTGGGTCACATGACACCCGGGGGTGACAGCAGCATCTTTCCTCTTTAGAAAGCTGCTCTCTGTCCCAGGAGCTGTTGTCACAGTAACAGCAGGAACAGGAAGTCACATGCTCTCTGCTCTGTGATTGGCTGCTTCTTATCTCAGCTTCCTGCAGAGGGTGGGGTCTGCTGATAACGCACACCAACAGAAGTGTGACTTTCACTTCCTGTTTATTGCTGTTGTTCTTAAAGCTCTCAGGCGATGCTGCAGCGCCCCCTGCTGACACAAACTCCTCCCTCTGTCTCAGAGGTCACAGGTCAGCCTGCTGCAGAGGGTCTGCCTGTTCATGGACTTCCTGTTACAGAGACGGGTCTCAGCGTCAACACTAGTTTCTGATTGGACGGTGTGGAAACCGAGCTTCCTCCAGCCGAGTGATGTGTGGATTCATCACTCTCTGTGGATCAGTGTAAGTCTGTGTGTGGGTCAGCTGCAGGACTTGTTTGACCTTTGACCCTGGCAGGCAGAGCTGGTTACTGCTGTGTGACTCCTGCCGTCGCTCCACTTTAAATTTTACTTAAAATAAGTCCTGACATGGCCCCGCCCCCTCTGACCTGCTGCTCCTGGATGTGCTGAGGACACAGCGGAGGCTCAGAGGGGGCGGGGCTTTTCCCGTGGCGGTAACCAAACTGCATTAGGTCACTGCACTGCCAGTGTTTAACCACACCTCTTCTGACTGACCTTTGACCTCTGACATGTTGATTTGATCCTTATTTAATGACGTCTTTTATCTAGTGATTTAATTCTGTGTATTTATATGTGATGGTGTTCCTGAGTTCAGTCTCAGCTGATATCCACAGACGCTCCTATTGGCTGGTTTTAAAAACACATTTTTCCATTAAAGAGACTCTTTTAAAAACACGTCTGCCTGAAATTCACATTTCATTTATTTTGGGGGATTTTAACAGAGAGATAGAACTTTATGAATCCCTCATGTTTATTCTCCAGGAAATCCAGTTTGTAGCAGCAGAACACCGACAAATCTTTACACAGCACAGAATTAGGATATCAAATAAAGGGGAATAAGAGAATATGAATATAAGCATAAATATGTACATATATACTCAGACCTCACACAGAGACAGCAGCTACACTGTGTGTGGATGTGATCCACAGTCACAGCTGTGGGTTTCAGTCAGTGTGTCTCTGACTTCATGGTCACATTTCAAAGCTTATTGGAGCCAGAAGATGTTCAAGTAAAAGATTTATTGCTGTACTCGTCTACCAGGATAACAGGAGGTTCATAAAGCTGTGTAATACTTCAGCTTTACATCATGCAGTAGTAGTTTATTAAACCCCCCAAAATATGACTATCCAGAGTTGGGACCAGGAAGCAGAGTTGCAGTCTTACACGCCTCTCTGCAGCTTCTCTCCTCCTGCTACCCCCCAAAAACCCATCTCCATAGAGACTGTGTCAGCTCCCAAACAGAAAAAAACAAACTAAAAACCAGCAACAAACAACTTAAACATAAACAATCACAAAGAAAGAACAATACAGTATCCACATCTGAACCAAAGAGTAAAACAGTGAAATGTGGATTATTAAACATTAGGTCTCTCTCCTCCAAGTCTCTGTTAGTACATGTTAGTAAAAACATTTCTGCATTTTATCCATATTTTATTTTTAACTCAAAATCAAAGATTCCAGATTCTCCTACATGTTGGTTTTGAATCAGATAGGACGACAGATTTCAGGTGGCCCTGTGTCTTTCTCTATTACATTTGCCACTGTGTAACTCAAAGTTATTTAAGGACTAGTTTATTTCAATGGATGAGTTTACTGACTGACGCGCAGAAGAAATAGTTCTTTATGGAGCCGAGATGGTGTGAATGATGAGACCAAAGACTGCAATATCTTGTACCAAAAATATATTGAATAAATGGAGGAAAGGGGAAATGGAACAAAATAATTAACACAACACACAACATAAATGCCCACAATTAAATAATAAATCAATGCTGTGATCTTTCTGTGCAAAAGTCCTTTTTGGTCCTCTTCTTTTTAAAGTTCACTTTTAAGGTATTCCTCCTTAGAGTCCAGCTTCATACAAATGGGGAAATATGTCCGTAATCCAAAGACGGCTAAGTGGGGGAAAGAGGGGAAACAAAGAATGGTCCTACCGGCTCGCCACTTCAATATGAAGAAGATTAATTCAAAGGGAGGGAACAAAACCTGACCTGTAGGTCAGAAAAACGTCCATTGGCACATCAAGTTCGATTCAGTTTACCGGTAAACAAATATATTTTTCTGCAAGCCTATGTAACAATGCAAATCATCATCAACCAATGTACAACAGTTAAATTATTAATTATCTTGGCTACGTAGCTTAATCTATACATTCCAGTAGCGTTCGCTACAAACAATACAAAAACAACAATAAAGAAAACAGCTGTCTAACAGACAGCATAGCCGAATTCAAGGCAACACATAACAATAATCATTCAATTGCACTTTGTTTCAAAGTAAGCCCATAAAAATGCTTAAGTAAATAAAAGTGTTCAAAAACAGCGGTTTTTGAGCCGGAGTTCTGCTCGCGGTGGGAACGCCGCCGCACAAAGTCATTTTTTAATCGCGCAAACGATCGACTGGTTACTGACAACCAAAAGGTTGTTTTTGGTAGATATTAAAGATCATGGGTGGGCGGGGCAAATGGAGCAGTTTTCTACAGTCGAGTAAAATTCCAGGAAAGAGCTGGGTGTGGCTTTCCTTTAAATCACATGATCAACAGCTTTAAGATGGAGGCAACTCGCTCAGTGTTTCCTGTTTCATTCTTAGACTGTGGCGATGGTAAGTAGCAGCTTTTCACTTGTTACCTGGCATCTTTTCAGCCACCAATGATAGTCATTGTATGTTATCAACATTTCACTAACTATGTTGTCTCTCATGTTTAAAATAGGCCGACCAAGAGCAAAATAGGTATGTCTGCAGACTCTGCTGTAGCCAAAGTTATCAGATCTCCTGTGTTTTTAAATCCCTAACTGCTCGATCATTATCATTTTAGAAGACAACAATTTCTCAAAGGAGGTTCAAAACTAATGCCTACAAGATTACCAAGAGGATGGTTCGGGGCTCTTACATGACTCCGGGAAGTCAACACTTGGTGGATGAGGTGTGTTACCTTTGACACTTTTAAGACAGTCCTGTTTATCACTACTAACAATAAGCAAATATGTTTTCACTCAACAGATCCTTCACAGCATGTTGTTTCTGGGCAAAATCAACAACATCCCCTTTTCTCCAGAAGAAATCTTCCCTAATCCTTTTGTTTTGGGTTCTTTAATGAGAAGATATCCCAGGCCTTTAAAGTTGTATTCGACTCAGCTTCCCAGGCGAAGTCCCTTCTCCTGTGTGCTCGACATGGTAAGATAACTCTTCTCACATTTTCAGTCAATCTGACAAACTTCCAGTTTTTAGGAAAGTATAATGCAAAGTGCTTTTTTACTGAGAAATCCAAAGAAAATCCATACTGTACCTTATACTTCAACATATGCTTCTAGCTATACTTCTCCACCAAACACAGAGACTGCAGGAGAGCTGGAGACTTGCTTCAGAATTTGTTAGTTCTAAATAATGTCTAACAGACTCATTATTGGAGATGCTTACAGTCTTCAAGGCGTATATGATGCTGTCACTGTGTAGCTGCTGGATCTGTTAAGCTCAAAGACTCTAAATTCAGCGTGTTTTGACAGCCCGGCATAGCAAAATAGAAAAAAAAAAGGTCAATTAGCAAATTTAATTATAAATTAGTGAGAACAAAGATGGATTTTTGCTTATTGATTTAAAATTAAATAGATTTTTGTGACTTGTTTCACCCCCTATCTTAAAATGTCTAAACCAAAAGCATCCAATGGTCCTGCATAGTTAAATAAGTCAAGCAGCGAAACAAACATGTTGATCAACTTTCTATGAAAAACAACTATATAATCAGGTGCAACACTTTGACCAGATCTGTAACTGTTTTCAGATCGTCCTGCAAAATAACTCAGAGAATGAAGAGCAAATAAAGCAGAGTCTGCAAGATCTCCTCACAGACTTGGACTTAGAAGAGAATAATAAAAAAACAGCTTTCGTCTCGTCCACCATCTGCATTTCTCAAAAATCCCAAACCAACAAATCAGAAAGGTACTGCGGAGTCTCCATGTCCACCAAAGGTCCTAACGCTGGGAAAATTATGATTGCTGCCTCCTGTCTTAGCAAATGGCATAAATATGTATCTGGTGCGGTGATGACCTATTATCCAAACACAGTCCAGAAAGATTACTTTGATGGAACAATTGAAGTACCTGGAAATATCAGGTGTGAGGCTTTTTGTCTCCGTGATGGTGCCAGAATGAAGCCTTGCAGATCATGTAAGAATTTGTTTGGCTTGAACACAGAAGACCTCAGAGAGTGGCCATATGGTAACTGTGCTGAAGCTGAGAGCCTGAGCAATTTGCTTGAAAATGAGAGAGAAGTTGAAACACATGTGGATGAATACTCAGCTGAAAAGGACAACAGGCAGAGAGCTGAGGATGAGGTTGGTAGGGTTCTTAGAACTGTGTTGCAAAGGATTCGGTTTAACTGGACAGGTGAATTTTACAACCCAGAACAAGAGTGAGATTTCATGAAATCATTTGCATTCATCATTCTGATAAATCAAAGATTCTCTGCTCTGACAGCATCTGTGTGGATTTTCTGTAATCACAGAGACGTGTATAAGCATGTTTACTTTCCATCTCCATGTAATTGTCACATTTAATAATTAAAACTGGCTTCTATGGGTTTTTGTTTGTTTGCTTACATATCTAGTGTTTAATGCAATATGAAGCATTATCAGACAGCATTTATTGGGAAGAATCCCATTTTCATACTGGTCTGTACCCAGGGTACACAGAAAATAAAAACACATGTTTTCTTATTATGATCCCAACTATAATTTACTTAAGCAAAAGCACTACATGTGTAGTTATAATATTTATAGCAGTTACTGTTGAGCTTTAAATTTATCATCTTAAATGTTTATATGCTGATTATATTGCTTTATATAAGAAAGGCCTAACTCTGAGTACACTCTGTGCCAAAAAGTGCTGACAGGAAACTGCATGCTTTTGCAGAAACGTGCTTTTGCAGCTAGAAAGTGAAGCTGATATATATCAGTTTTAATTAGTTTTTACCAACTGCTTGCTAGGGCAATCCCACGAGTTTGGTGTTTTTGTATTGAACATGATTCCAAGTGCTTTCTATAACACATAGCAGAGGTGCCACAACAAAGACTGAGAAGAGGACAGGAAGAGACGGTGAAAGAGATGCACTCCTTCGCCATTCATGTTAAAGCGTTGCATAGCTTTAATTTTAGAGAGTGTTGCATAACTTCAGTCATTTTTCTACCACAGGTGAAGCCAAGAATTGTGAAGCTCTCTTTTGGCCAAATACCAGAATCTGTAAGAAGAAGAAAAAACAAACAATCAAATAGGTCATTATTAAGAGAACAACAATCTCTTGATGATTATCCACAGTGTCTTTGATAACTCTGAGATACAAACTGTCAAGTATATACACATCCCAGCAAACAATAGCTGTGTTTGACTAAAGCGATTAATAACAAGGACAGAGCTACAATCACTACAGTCAAACATAAAGGGCTTAATCCTGAATCCAAGTCTGAGCTGTGATGCCGTTGGTGCTGAAAGCTGCTCAGATCCTGAAGCTGCACGTTTTGTCTCTCTCTAACCAAACCAGCAGCAAAAGAAGACACATTTCGCTTGACATAAACATTGTCATGAATTCCCTCTTACTTTTGCTGGTTTGCTTCCACCACCATTAAAACACACACAGAAAAACAACACAGCACAGCTCTCTGCCTCTCTCAGTGTACTTTAAGAACACCGTTTCCCATCTCAAATCTCTGTTTTTGGCATTATTCGCTTGCTTGTTATGAAGCAGTCTACCGTTGTTTACAGCCATTTTTTTTTAATGACTTCCGACAAGACAGCCTCATTTCTGCTGTTCAATACCAAATTTTATTAATTTTTTTCAAATTAAGTGAAACTGCAAAATGCTCTGCTGTGTCTCTATTAAAACCTCTTATTAAAACCTCTGAATCACTTCAGCAGCATCAGCCAATGTACATTTGTTGAGTCGTGGTTCTCGTCTGCTTTTGTTCTACTGCAGAATAATATTTTTAAGGTTATCTACTGTAAAAAGCTAGGCCAGGAAAATCTGCTTCATGGTTTTGTGTTTTATCCTCAGTTACTTTGACACAAAAGCATCTGCTGTGATGCTCACACCTCTGATGAAGTTTCACAAGTGTCAGTACTGATAAATGATCAGAATTATAATGTTTCTGACTCTCTGAGTAAGAATTAAATGGAATCTAATTGGGACCTTGTGAATTGGAATTGAACAGGTTCTAGAAATCAGTGATGATACTCAGCTCCAATACCCACCTATGATATTAGGCTGACGAACGCTGACTGGGTTTCATTTACCAGCTTTTTATGTTCTTCCTGCAGTTTCCTCCCCACATCACTCATCTTAACTTTTTTCCAGTCCTCCTCAGTCTAAACAGAACACACAACAATACAAAGAAAAGCTCAGGTGATTGATCTCTAACACTAGGCATCCCCAGTCTTATTCTTAGCAGTCTAACTTCTCACCATATCTTTGAAGGCCTCTCCATTGTAGTAGCGCTTGGATGCTGGATACTCTATCGTTTTGTCACATAGTTCCAGGAAACTGGAAGCCACCAGATGCAGCTCCTCTCCGTCATAGCCGTACAGCTTTTTGTCCTCACGCGTCATCAGCACAAGCTCGTCACATGGACATGAGGTGCCCTTTACCACACCAATAACCTGCATTTTTACAATCTCGGGAAGGTAGAATTTTCCCCAGGCGTTAACTTCATCATCATCCCCGTCGTATTTGGTGTTCTCAAGCTCTTCTATCCACAGGTCAGCACCACTTGGCTTCTTCAGGTGAACGCACATGCTTTTGTTTTTGGAAACAAAATCTTTCACCCATTTCAGGTACTTTTCACCTGGAAAGAAGCAGACAAGGAAATATGGATGAATGTAGAAGTGTTGGAAAAGACAAATAGCAAGGTTATCCTACAGCAGTTTGTGAAAATGTTGTATCTTGAAATAAGCAGGCAAAATGAGGATCTCACTTATCTCATATGTTCTGACTACCGACTTTCTTCAGTTAAAGGACAAAAAAAGGGCACACTGGAGGCTGACAGAGTGTGCAATGGTGGGAATCATTTTGCAGAACTCACTAAAGTTTGTTTCTCCTGGAACAAGCTTTTTACACTTCGGCAAATGAAAATACTGTGTTAAACTAAAAAAGAGCACCAGACCAAGGTCTACAGTACTAACAGAAAAGCATGCCGTTACCTGTTGCCTGTCGACACAGCTGCTGATCTTCCTCACCAAAAAAATGAGGATCCCTGAAAGGAATAGAAAGGTTATGTTAAAATGAATGACTGTCACGGTGATCATGGGAAGCTCCGAAATATCACAACAATAGCTACGAAATCACAAAATGCAGTGTGATGTCTGTAAGCACCAAACATGACATCTCTGCAAATTCATCTTGAAACATGTAGGTACCTCACACGTACAGCTGCAGCCATCTCAGCCATTTATCACTGTGGCTGCCAAGTGGCTGCCACTTCACAAGCGCATGGCACAACATAGAAGAGCCACCTCCACAGGACAAGACTCAGCAGTCCATCTGCATCTTAAGGATAAAGGACACTCTTTCGAGGATGCCAATGTTCACATTTTGGACAGAGAGGACAGATGGTTTGAAAGAGGAGTGAAAGAAGCCATCTATGTCCACTGTGAGCGACCATCTTTGAACAGAGGCGGGGTTTACGACACCAACTCTCTGCCATCTATAATCCAGTTTTGAGATCCCTTCCCAGACGCCTTAACGCCCACTCACATCCTGGGCCATCTGACCTCAGGAATTCGCATGATAAGGTGGGGCCAGGTTTCACAATGAACTCACCCGAAACTCTGGCTGATTGGGGCCCACACCCAGTTTCACACCTTGGCTCAGGTGATTAGAGGATCATCAGGGGGTCCTTTTGTCCCTCTGTGGGGGGAAACTCCCACTGGGTTTATATCTGGGACTCTCCACCATTTGACCTTAGAACTGAAGAAGCTTCTCGGATGAGAGGTGAAACGTCTTCAAGTAACTTAAAGAAGCCCAGACGCTTTTCTTTGCAAGCTCCTTTGACTACGATGACCTGGATGACTGAGAACCTTCACAGACATAAGGTGAATGTGACAAACAAAGCGCCTTCTTGTTCTCTGTGATAATGTAAAGTTATTAATGAAAAAACAAACGAGTAAAAAACGGACTGGAAACATGTCTTCAATCAAAACTCGACAAAAACAAAGAAACAGCCTCACTTCTCTGCGACGCTCCCTAAAAATGACGTTACGTGTTACGTACCAGAGATTTCTATACAGCCCTTTATCAAGCCGAGAGAAAGTGACGCAAAACCCTCCAACTAATAACGACTAGCAGAGAGGCTCAGCTGAGTGTAGTTACCTGGTTTGCAGACGCATACAGACGTTTCCTGTCCTCTCGGATGCAGCTGTGATAGAACATGTGGTGCATTACCGCCACCAACTGGCTTGGAGTGAGGACCGGAAATCGCTCATGCCAAATCAAAAAAAAAAAACATAAAGAAAGATTAAGTGAAGAGATAAATGAATACATTAAATCAAGAAGAAAAAAACCCACCACCGGACATATACATCCTCATATCCTTCTGTACAAATGAGTTTGTTTTAGAAACTGAAAAAAGCCACAAAACCTTCACATCTAGAAATCCTTTGCAGTAAAACTTGTTTTTTGGCAGGTTCCACAGGTTTTGAATCAGTTTTCTTCTTTATTCCTGATAATTTTGACAATGAAAAAGAACATGTTCTATAGGGCTTTGGAGTTGACGTCACGCCGCAATGCATTGTGGGAGCGCGGCACCATTTTCGAGGTCTACGAATCAAAACAAACACACTGTGTTGGAACGACGATTACAAGATGCTTAAAAGCAGCTCAAAAGAGAATGGACTGTATAGAGACCGATTGCGTCCAGAGGCGAAGCGGCGGTACTTGCAGAAAATAGCGTGCAGTGGAAATGTGGACCCGTATGAAATACGGCCGTGGAGTAGAAACCCTGAAGACGTAGCCTGATATATTTTCGTACCTTATCTGTGGAGTCAGCGCGTACAAGTCGTCATTCAAACAAAGGTAAGTCAGCTCGAGTACTGCGTGTGAAATGCGTTTGATTTCCCTGCAAACATTCACATTAGTGCAGCATAAATTCATTCATGAGGGGAAATTACAGTGAGAACATGTGGAGGCTGTTAGAGGGAGAAGATAGTGAGTTCAGTGCAGGGCTGTGCAGAGAGGTTTAAAGGGGCGGGTGCTCAAAGTTAAAAAGGGGCACATTGAACCAGGCTGAATAACAACAACACACATTCATCAAGAATCTAATATGGGAAGGGCAGGGCTGTGTTGGTCTGAGACTGTAGACATTAAAAAGTCCACAGGAGAGATGGTAGCTGATTAAACAAGTGTCATGAGATAATAACAAAATGCAAAGATTGGTGACAGCGCTTGGAACCATAAGGCAACAAAAACTATGTATGTAAAAAAAAAAAAAAAAAAAAAAAAAAAAAAAATATATATATATATATATATATATATATATATATATATATATACATATACACACACACAGTGGGGCAAAAAAGTATTTAGTCAGCCACCGATTGTGCAAGTTCCCCCACTTAAAATGATGACAGAGGTCAGTAATTTGCACCAGAGGTACACTTCAACTGTGAGAGACAGAATGTGAAAAAAAAATCCATGAATCCACATGGTAGGATTTGTAAAGAATTTATCCGTAAATCAGGGTGGCAAATAAGTATTTGGTCACCTCAAACATGGAAAATCTCTGGCTCTCACAGACCTGTAACGTCTTCTGTAAGACGCTTTTCTGTCCCCCACTCGTTACCTGTATGAATGGCACCTGTTTGAACTCATCATCTGTATAAAAGACACCTGTCCACAGCCTCAAACAGTCAGACTCCAAACTCCGCCATGGCCAAGACCAAAGAGCTTTCGAAGGACACCAGGAAAAGTATTGTAGACCTGCACCAGACTGGGAAGAGTGAATCTACAATAGGCAAGCAGCTTGGTGTGAAAAAATCAACTGTGGGAGCAATCATCAGAAAATGGAAGACATACAAGACCACTGATAATCTCCCACGATCTGGGGCTCCACGCAAGATCTCATCCCGTGGGGTCAAAATGATCATGAGAACGGTGAGCAAAGATCCCAGAACCACACGGGGGGACCTGGTGAATGACCTGCAGAGAGCTGGGACCAAAGTAACAAAGGTCACCATCAGTAACACACTACAACGGCAGGGAATCAAATCCCGCAGTGCCAGACGTGTTCCGCTGCTGAAGCCAGTGCATGTCCAGGCCCGTCTGAAGTTTGCCAGAGAGCACATGGATGATACAGCAGAGGATTGGGAGAATGTCATGTGGTCAGATGAAACCAAAGTAGAACTTTTTGGTATTTTGGTATCCTGTATTTGTTGTTGAAGACTTCTTCGCCTCTGTCAGTGGCAGGGTGGCTGTGGCTACAATCTAGCTTACCATCACCAGTGTGTGAATGTGTGCGTGAATGGGTGGATGACTGGATATGTAAAGCGCTTTGGGGTCCTTAGGGACTAGAAAAGCGCTATATAAATACAGGCCATTTACCATTCAGCTTCTTCTCAAGGACATCAGCTGCTTGTTTGGCAGCAGAGGCAGTTAAGAAGCTTCCTGAAAAACACTGAACAGTGAGTTCACTGTGGCATATGACAGATTCAGCTTTCTGTGTGCAAATGTGTCTGTGTCGACCTTTCAAATGCTGTTGAATCCAAAACATCAGCGGCTCCTCGGCTGCTCACTTCATGCACTTCTGTCTGTGTGACAGTCCAATGACATCACAGCTGTTTCCAGCCCCAGTGTCTCAGGACTGGACACCTTTAAACATGTCGAGGATCAAACAGCCGTCATGTATCTGTACCAACAACATCATTGAATCTAGAACAACTGGAGCCAAACCAGTGGCTCTGCTGGGATCACTGGTGAGCCAACACTTCCTTGTTGATGCAGATTTCAGGGCTTCCTTTTGCTCCTCCGTTATAACTGTTCTCTCTTCTCAACACATGATGACACAAAGGAATCAGCAGTGACAAAGATGATGCTGAAGAGAAGCACACACTTCACACATATAACAGAGCAGTGCAGTTACACACACCTCTGCTCGACATCAGGCCTCAAACAAAGACACAAAACACTAACTTGACTCTAAACAGAAGAAACGAGCAGCTGTTTCTGTTCTGTGCTTATTTATATTTGACACACATGCTTCTCTTTGTGCAAACACACATCGCACTATAAGGGTAACCTCGCACACAATGATTGGACAGCACAGTGATGATGCTGGGAGATCCTATACGCAGCAACACAGAAACACTGAGAACTTTAAACAATGATGGAAAGTGTTATAAATGACTTGTTGGCCTCTGATCTGTCACAAACAGCTGAAACGTGTCTCTCATGAGTCACATGAAGGTTTTTGGCAGAAAGGACAAAAAGTAGCTGCAGTCAGTTTGTGTCATTTTTATATTTATTCATCTGGGAGAAAAATCTGAGGGACATTAAAATGTGTTTTCAACAGAGACAAGAACATGAATATAACAGAACAGGTAAATGAACATGTTTCAAGTAAACAGCTGGACTGATCAGGTCCAAACACAGAGTGATAAACTTGTCAAACAGCTGTCATATCTTTATATAGAAGCTCTTTATAAATGCTGCTCACTGCAGTCTGTTTACTAATAATGTCAAAGTGTTAGAAACACAGAAACATCAGAATGGTCTTTGTTCACAGAAACCTGTCTGGGATCCTTTGTTGTTCTTTTGATGCAGAGTTACATTATAAATATAAAGAGTTATTTCAGAGTCTCATCAGTTTTCCTGCATGTCTTTATTTAACACATCAGCAGGGCTGAAGCTCTCATGTTAAACACACACTGATCTATGGACACGTTCATGTGTTTCTAACAGAACCAGGCTGTTATCAGCCTGCACTAACATTATGTCACACACACTGAATGTAACAGTGACAGTTTACATCATCACACAATCAGCTGTGATTGTTTCACTGTCATCAAACGAGTCAACAGGAAGTAGAATCAATAGAAACCAATCATTTCCTGACAGCATGTCTGATGGAAATAAGTGCAGATTATGTATGAAGTCTAACTGCACACAGTAACTGTGTTACAATAAGGACTTAACAGCGCCCTCTGCTGGAGTGTTTCAGTACTGCGTTAACTAGAATACACCACCTCCTCCTCACACCACCTGCTACAGCTCTACTCTTCTATGACTACAGTCATCCACAGCACTGATGTGAGGTCACATGGTTCATATGTAAGGAGCACAGCTGACCTCAGGTCAGTTTAATGACTGTGAGCAGCAGCTGTGTTATTGTCACTGTGACAGGGAGACACTCTCAGACACAGCGCTCATGTCAGCTTGTTCTCATGCAGGAGGATCAGGAGCTCCATGTTTGTCTTTCTGTTTGAATCATGATGTGTTTGTGCCATCAGAGTCTGTCATGAGTACTCAGGGTTTCACAGCAGCTCTTCTGGATGCTGACGAGGACTCCAACCTCATGTTTCACCTCTCTGAGCTTCTGATGTCTGTGAACACTCGTGTTTCTTCTCTGGGCTCATCTGGACAAAAACACCTTTCTGTGTTTGGCTGCAGCCTCATTCTGACTGACAGGAAGTGTGTTATCCATGAGCTGCACTTCTGTGAGGAAGTTTCCTGCTGTGTTTCCTGTCTGTGGACAAACACGAGTGTTCCAGCTGAGGACTTGGTTCCTTCCACCTGTCCATACAGGACATCACGCTGTCTGCAGCTCTGTAAATGCAGCTCCAGGTCCTTCCACGTGCTGCTCTGTATTTGTGCAGTTTGTAGTGTGTCCTGGGAAACGTAGCACACATGGTGTTCTTCTGCTGTTTCCTCCTTTCACTGAGTGTGAAACACTGACGCTGTGCTGTTGTTCACAGAGGGGAGCTGATTCTAGCTGCAGCTGGACTCTGTCATCTAACTGAATGTGTTGGTGCTGATCACGGGGCTCTGAGGGGGGAGCAGCAGGAGGACTCTGGATGCTGACGTCAGTGTATCTGTGGAAGCTCCCACAGCGTGTCTGTCATTCAATATTGTGCTGTATATTGTATCTATGCAAAGATGAACAGACTGTGTGTTCACTGGTCTCTGTGCTGCAGCTCTGATGTCATCATCACTCCCTCCTCCACCCTCAGCAGTCCCAGCATGCTGCTGTGGTGCACCCCACCCTCACTCTACACCTGAGCCACAGACCACACCCTCCACCTCAATATACACCACAGTTTTCTCTGCTGTGGAAATGAGATCAGGAGGAAATCATCATTATTATTATTTAATAAACGCTCACATTAATGTGGGCTTATTTGTTTCATATTAGAAACATTAGTTGAGTGTTTTTAGTATAAAATGGTCAAAGTCCCTCTTTTTGCTCCTCCCCTCACCTGTGGATGGGCGGTGCTGTTACCGTGGTGACAGCTTGGATGTGTTTCAGTCCTGCCTGGTTATCACTGCAGGAATCTTTCACATTTATTACAGGTAATAACTCTGATTTTTCTGTGTATTATGAACCAAATGTATCCTGATACACACAGAGATGGATGAGCAGAGGTTTTTTTGCAGTTTATGTAGTTACTATGGACTTAATGCATACATATTATTAAAATTAGGGCTATAACAGTTGTATTGATGTATAGCAACTTGAAATGCTCCCACAAATGGCTCCACAGCATGTAAAAATATAACAAAAGCTCTGGCGGACTTGGTTCTGTGGTCAGTCTTAAAGGGTGAAGTTAAACTCTGTAATCTTCACTGTGTCACAGAGTTCAGTGAGTCCCGTTATTCACAGTATCAATCAGATCATCAGAGAACAGCTGATCAGCAATCAGTGGTGCCAACAGCGCCTCCTGTGGTGAGAGGATGCAATAATGCAATGTAGCATTTTTCCACTCAACACTTGCAGTCATGGAAACTGTCTGTTGGATCTGTGTGACGTTGCTTTCTTGGTTAGAGTTCCTCACAAATGTCCAGATGATTCTTCTAATGAGGCGTCGACCATGTTTGCAGCTCTTTGGAAGAAAACGTCGCCCTTTGCCATCCTTACTTTTCTTTGACTTCTTCAAATGCAGCTGAACTCCAGCTGGTATTTTCTTGGACTTTGCAGCTGTTTCTGGTCATCAGTTCATTCCTGCAAACCTCTGAAGCTGAACAACAATGATGCTGCATTGCTGGCTGATCCCAAAAGGTTGATTCTGTTCATCTGGACGTTTTCAGAAACGTTTGCTCACTGATCAGGTGACTTCTTCAGTCTCAGCTGACTGCAGCTTTACAAGCTTACAAACAGCACATTTGCACAATGACTGAAAGCAGCAGCACCTGATATATATGATACTAATATAATACATATACATATATAATCCATACTAATGATGAAGGAACTGAGCTCACAGTCCATTGTTCATTCAGTGAACTACTCAGTTTATTTTGGGCCTCAGAAATGCTCACTCTGTTTGTACATCACTGTCAGCAATAGACTCATTCTGCTGTGTGGACAGGAACACATGTGACATCACTTCCTGTTTGTTTGTGACTGAAGAAGTTTACAAGGAATCATTTAGAAGAGTTTCAAACATCAACTGATTGAATCCATGAATCTGAAAACGTGTTTGTGAGTGAAAGAGACAGACATGTACAGACTGAACTATCTGTTCAACAGTCAGAGTGTTTCTGTAACAGGAGACACTCTTTACACTCCACTCAGCACAGGGACACTGAGCCACCAGGAGGCCAGAAACTGAACATAAACCCAGGATAAAGAGTTTGAGTGAATGTGGTGTTGAAGGTGTGGAGGTGGATCAGAGTGTCAGAGGAGACTCTGTAGAAGGACAGAGTGCCAGCAGGACAGTCCACATACACTGCTGCTCTGTTAGAGACAGAGGAGGAGGAGGAGGAGGAGGAGGAGGAGATGGATGTTAGTCTGTTATTGTGCCAGACAGACTGAGGACCATCATTATAGCAGTACAGACTCCAGGACTGATCATTGTTTCCAAACCAACAGTCATCACTGCTTCCTTTCCTTCTGATGCTTCTGTAACTCACTGATATCTCAACTCTTCCTCTCCACTCGACCTCCCAGTAACAGCGACCAGTCAGACCATTTCTACACAGCAGCTGACGAACAT